>NC_045478.1:84138832-84441862 GCF_009650955.1 Corvus moneduloides | reverse complement strand
AAACTCTTTCAAGATGGTGCCTTCCCCCTTTTGTCCATTCAGTATTGACTGCTGGATCTTTTCAGGCAGTATTCTTGTTTCGGTTTCCCCAGGAAAGAGGGCTCACAAGCTCAGAGGTCTTTTCTACCAGTGGCAGGTTGGGACTGATCACTCAAAACCACTAGCTTTTTATGAGGCACCATGGGAACCAGGGGCAGAGAGGAGACATGCTGGTGCTGCAAGAGATACTGCATTAAGGAGGTTCAAACTCAACCTGTTGTCTCTGTAGCTAGCAGAGTGGCTGGTCCTCTTTGGCTTTTGGAATCACCTTCTTTTGAAGAGGGTTGTCTTCCTTGTCTGTCTGTCTGGAAGTTTTTTGTATCCCAGCTGAACATGTCATTGTGCTATGCTTGGGCTGAGGTGGGTGGTGAAGCCAAGTTCTGTGCTAGGGAGTTTTAAACCTGGTGTTCTTGCATCCCAGATTAAAAAGGCAGAAATGGACCGCAAGACGCTGGACTGGGAGATTGTAGAGCTCACTAATAAATTGCTTGATGCCAAAACCACCATCAATAAGCTGGAGGAACTCAATGTAAGTGTTGGTCTACAAATGGCTGCGAAAGTGTGTGAGGTGTGGGCTTTTCCTTTTGTTCAAAGTCATTAGTGTAAAGCAGCACGTGAATAACTCCAGTGTGTATGGAAGTGTGGGAGCTGTACATAATAGGGCCAGACAAACAGAAGAGGGTCTGAGGGGTTGAACAGGGAGAACGGATCTTCAAGTTTGATGTATTTACTCTTTTGAACTTAGGGTTTGACCTGAGTCTGAGCTATATCTATGGAGGGGTCGTTCATTCCAGAGCTGGGAGGGAGCTGATGCCTTTTCTACACCATTAATGTAGCAGTTCCTGGATCTGGTGCCTGACTGTATTAATTGCTCTCAACTCCCTCCAGTCTGTCTGCATCATCAGATATGACTGAACTGTGGGATGGGAGAGAAAATATGGTGGGATTTTTGGGGATGATTAAAATCCCCAGAGGGAGAGGGGATTGATACACTGACAGAGGACATGATGGCAAAAAGGATTGGAGTTGAAAGGGACACCTTGGCTGAGTTGTAAGGAAATACACGAAGGTGTGGGGAGGGAGGAATGGCAGTGCCCTCATGAGTGATTCATCAGATGCCGCCTCTGGCTTCTGTTCAAGCAGCATCTGGTCTGGTGGTGCCTTTTTGGGTAAGAGTTTGGGCGAGTTTGACAGCGTTACACACTTGTGCCCTCTCTTGCAGGAACGCTATCGACAGGACTGTAACCTTGCAGTACAGCTGCTCAAGTGTAACAAGTCTCACTTCAGGAACCACAAGTTTGCTGATGTGAGTAGTAATCCTGCTGAGGTGGGGAAGAAGGGCTCATGGGCTTTGACTGCATTTTGCTTTCTCTGCAGGGCTGCTGGCCTCTCATACTTCAGCCTCGGAGGTGGGGGGAGGCTCCTGTTCCCACTCCCACTGAGAGGGCAGCACAGAGCTTCTGCCAGCTCCTCTTTCATGACAGCTCCATTTCACAGTTCAGCCAGGAGCTGTTATAAAAAGCACAATAACCTTGAACTTGATAGCCTGCTGGGTGTGTGCTGGTAGCTGGCAGGAGGACAGACCTCTCTCTTACTCTCCTCCATCCTTTTCCCTTCCTCACCTGGCCACATGGAAGGGCCATACTGCCTCATAAGAAGTCAAGCAGCAGTAGTCTGACCAGATGTCACTTACTCCTCTGAGGAGAAATGTGTGAGGCGGTATTCAGGGTGTTTTCTAGGCCTTCTGAACGGGAGAGGCTGGTACCGACTTGCTCCCCCTCGTGGGGAGGAATGAAGATGGGGGCAGTTCGGCTCATCCTACTCTCATCTCCTTTCACATTAGTAGCTTCAGTTCTTTGGTTGAAAGTATCATCCACGCCCTTACCCCAGCTCTCCTTCCCATACCTCTAGTCTCTTTCCCTTCTTTGTGTTCCTCTCAGCAAAACTACGTGCTTGTCTTTTTTAACTTAGCAGGTGACCACTATGTCACCCTCCCCCACGGTGTCTCAAATTAGCACTCTTGAGGTCAGTGTATCAGTTACTGCTGGGGTAACCTTGACCTCTCTCCCAGCTGTCCCCCCCTCTCTGGAGCTTTGAATTCTGCCCCCCAGAGCGCTGTGTTCCACATGGCTGCCACTGGAGGGGGGTTGGTGCTGACCAGCTGTGCAGACAGCCTGCCTCACAGCCAGCTGTTGTTATGCAATGCACCCTGCATGCCCAGATGTGGGTGCAGTTTCCTTCTGGCTGTGATGGGACAGATGTTGCTATGCCACTGAGTGGCCTGGGGAGCTCTGCTCTCCGCTTCATGCTGCACTTGCCTGTGGGGTGACCAAGATGAGGGCAGCTTGGCAGAGTAATGGGGAGAGCATTAGTGCCCATTTGCAGGACAAGGGGTAGTGCTTACCTGCTGGTGAGACCCCAGTTCAAAAACTTTGGTAATAAGCCCAATGTTTGTCTTTCTGAAATTGAGAGAGTGAGGAAGCGGGGTGACGTGGTGGAGTTGGTAGGAACATGGGAAGGCATCGATCCTGGTCTGCAGGCAGGCTGCCAAGGCAGCATGGCTGCAATTACGCATTCAGGGAGCACTGTGGATCTCAGCAGTGGGGGCTGTAGAGTCACTTCAGTGCAACCACCAGCTGATTTTCCACAGATCAATTGACCCCTTCCTGGCATGTGCTGGATGGGCCTTATCTCTGTGCTCACAGGCATGTGGGACTGAGCCCACATGCTGTCTTTACCTGCTCACTTTGCCAAATGGGCCTGTGAACCATGGCCTAGAACGAGCATGACTGCTGTGATAGCTAGAGAGCCTTGTTAGTTGCTCATGGGGCAGGTTTACTTTGAAAAAAGATACCCTTCCGAAGGCAAGGTAGGTGAATGTTAGGGTCAAGATAATGAGTACAAAATACACATGTAGGTTGGTTGGAAAAGGCAGATTATGTGGAACTAAATGGCTTGTGTGGCAGCCCCTTCTAATGTCCTTTTTCTTCTTCCTAGCTTCCCTATGAGCTGCAGGACATGGTGAATAAGCATTTGCACAGCACTCAGGAGTCTGCAGGCCCTGGCCAAGAAGCAGCCCACACCTTGGCTCCATCTGATGTTGTGCCCACCTCTGTCATCGCCAGAGTCTTGGAGAAACCAGAATCTCTGGTTCTGAATTCAGCCAAGTCTAGCAGTGGTAACTGTCCCATGGCTGAGGATGTCTTTGTGCATGTGGACATGAGCGGAGCTCTTCCTGATGCCTGCAACAGCACAGGGCAGACGGGGAAGGAGGGAGGAGATGTGGGGAAACAGCAGAATGGTGGCTGCAAGCTGCAGAGTAGTGCAGAAAGTGTGCCTGAGGAGGTGCCTGCCTTTGAGAAGCTAAGCCCATACCCTACTCCCTCACCTCCCCATCCTATGTACCCAGGGCGCAAAGTGATTGAGTTCTCTGAGGACAAGGTAAGGATCCCAAAGAACAGCCCCCTGCCCAACTGTACATATGCTACGCGCCAGGCCATCTCTCTCAGCCTGGTACAGAGTGAAGATGAGAGCTGCGACAGGCACCGGACGCTCCCCAGCAGCCCTGCTTCAGAAGGGCGCCGTTCAGCCTCCAGCTGTTCCTGTCAGCAGTCCCCCAAAGCAGCCAGAGCTCACGGCTCTTCCCAGAGCAGCCCATTCAGCAGCCCTCCCCAAATCCCGAGCGCCTTTGCCAGCTCTGCTAGCTCTGAGGAGGACCTGCTGGCTAACTGGCAGCGTATGTTTGTGGATAAGGCACCCCCCACCTCAGAGCGAGTGCTGATGAACCGCACTGCTTTCAGCCGTGACACAGCCCCTGAGCTCCAGAAAAGGTTCAGCCGCTCCATGCAGGAGCTGGGTAGGGCAGCCTCAGCTTACTCGGATGGTGAGGAGTCTGCTAAGAGCTGCAGCTGGACCGTGAGCCGGGACTCAAGCGTGGACACAGACAGCACCGAGTCCAGAGCCCGCAGGAGCCATTTCTCCTCAGACTATGGTACAGATTTCTCCCAGGATGAAGCCCAGAAGCTGTTGCATGAAAGCAGCGGAGGCACTGCTGAGCCTGAAAGCCCCTCACCAGAGAAGCACAAGGACTATGTAGATCTTGGCTTACCTGAGAGCCCAGCTGAGGAGAGAGAAATGCTGCTCCAGGGAAACAAGGAGAGCAGCCAAGGAGGTGCCCAAGAGGAAAGTGGAGAAGGCAGGGTCAAGCCTCCTTTCAGTCGGCCACACCGCAGCCCCAAGAGGATGGGGGTGCACCACTTACATCGCAAAGACAGTCTGACACAAGCCCAGGAACAGGGCAACCTTCTCAGCTGAGGCAGAGCTAGAAGCAGCCACACACTGCAGAGCACACTGTGGGATGCCTCCATCAGTCCACCTGAGGGAGAAGCCTCCTTTAGTACCGTACTACCTGGGGGAAATCTGCTCTGAGATTTTATATTTATTCTCTTCTTTTGCTACTTGGAAGAGGTGGGGTCTCCCTTCCCTGGCAACTCAGACCCACAGTACTAGCACACAGTGTGCAGAAGCACACCCACTGTCCCAACACACTTGCAGCTCTCTTCACAGCCTCACACTGGTGCCTGTACCAGAGCTAGTTCTTGGTACCCCTTGTCCTGGTGCCTGTGCCTCTTTTTGCTCTCATCCCCCTTCCCACTCAGGTACCTGAGGCCCTGGGTGCTCTCGTGCTGTTTCCCCACACCTGCTCTGCTCTCTTTTAACTTGTGCCAACAGGGCAGAGTGCCTGTGTGGTGGTGTCTGATTCCCTGGGAGCCCCAGGGGCTGTGAGTGGGGCACGAGGACTCTCCCAGCAGATGGCTGTGTGCCGTGGGGATTTGCTGGGATTGCTGGTGTCTCATTTTCCTGCTGGGTTTTGTTTTCCCCAGCTGCCCACTGGGTGGTTCCCCAGAATCTGCCTCAGCAGGTCGCTGTTGCATGTCTCCAGCATTGGGCTCAGCACCTGGTCCCCACTGAGGCAATGCACAGGTGCTTGTGCTGTGGGACACGGGTGCTGCCTGCTGGGCGCTGGGGTTTTTGTTTGTGTGTCTCCTCCCTCACACCTCTTCCCCTGCTCTCTGTGCTGTTGTTTTGTTTGAACGGTGCTGATGCTTTGCTCTTGGGTGGGCTTCTTTCTTCTTTCCAAGCCTTTGGTTTTGGGGTGTATTGTTTTTCCTTTTCCCCACCCTGTGTAAACAGACACAGCCGTTGGCAGCCGGTCTGATGCCTGCACTGAGGGTGTGTAGAGGAGTCTCAGCTATCAGAGCTGCGCTT
This sequence comes from Corvus moneduloides, assembly GCF_009650955.1. NCBI lineage: Eukaryota > Metazoa > Chordata > Aves > Passeriformes > Corvidae > Corvus > Corvus moneduloides. The sequence continues at coordinate 84,436,555 of NC_045478.1, read as the reverse complement.
CCCTCTGATCCTGGCCTCCAGCCTGCAGAAACCCCTCCAGTCTCAAGAACAAGGTCTTGCCCTGGGCAAGCAAGGCGTGAAGGATGCTACCGGGCTTTTCTGGGCAGGGCTTGGTGCAGGGCCAGCAGGGATGCGAGGGCAGCATGCTGAGGAGCTGCTGCCTGCAGATGCACTACCTCATGGCTCGGCAGCAGCCCTTCACCAGGGTCTCCTTGCTCGCCTCTCTCTCTGGGGGGCTCCAGGCTCTGGTGCCTCCCTGGGGCCTCCCTCTTTGGGTAGGGCTCTCTGTGTGTTTTTCCTAGCGTAGTGTGATATTGTGTGACTTTTCTTCTCAGTCTTGTGTGCTCAGTGTCTTGTTGGGGGGGAGGGAAAGGGAGAGGTCTGTAGATGTAGGTATTTTTTTGAGGGCTTACGAAGCCCAGGCCTCCTGTTTTAATTTTGTCCTGTGCCCATGTCTGTCTGGTGTTTTTTGGCTTCCACGGGGGTGCGGGGCAGAGAACAGCCCAGTTCCCTTCACCATACCCTCTTCAAACCCTGCCCTCAGCTTGCTGTCTGGTTTTTGAGTTGGGTTTGTGTTGTCCTCCCACTCTACACAATGCGGGCTCTTCATTGGGCTGGAGGAGAGCATCCTTCTCTCCAGGAGGGAGCATCTGTTCATATGCTTACATCAAGATTTGCAGCCAAAAGCTGCCTGGGGGTTCTGCTCCCCTCCCCAAACCCCTGTCTCTGCAAAGGGCTTGCAGCTTGTAGCTGGGGCCAGCCAGGGCTTCAGCTTGAGCCTGGAGGCTTCAGGGCCAGTGAAAGGGAGCTGGAGGCCTCTCTGGCAGCTGTGTAGGTTGTTTTATGTACCCTGGGCAGAGCTGCTGCCTACACACTCACCTTGTTTCCCACCTGGAACAGTCGTGGAGCTGGATGCCACCCTCTGGTGGGGAGGTGGGACTCAGTATTTCACTGCAGTATTTTGCTGTGCAGACAGGCTGCTGCTGAGAGTGGGAGCCTCCTCTGAGCCTGCAGTGTATTTATCTCCCCTGTCCCAGTTGTGGGGGATTGGGGGGTTCTTCTGTTTACTGCCATCAGCCACTCCACTGCTGCATTTCTTTTGTTCTTCTGCAGCATTGCTGAGGGTTTGCCTCTGCAGCAGCTGCCAGATCCTGCCTCACGGATGTCATCTGGGGTTGGGTGCTCACTGAGTGAGCTGCTCTGGCTCTGAGGCTGCTGGTGGCCTGCAGTGAGGGTGACATTGCCCCTCAGGGCTCAGCCCCATCTCCCCTGAATGCTGGCATGCTAGTCAGTGGACAAAACTCTCTTTTGCTGAGGCAGCTGGTGCTGATGGTGCTGAACAGAGCCAGCCTCCCTCTGCTTTTGGTCAAGGTAGACTGAAAAGCAAAACAGTGAGGAAGTGGAGGGGTGGCAAAGAGATGCCCAGTGCCTCACCTGACACTCGTGCTTTGCAGCAGTAGGCTGCTGGCAGAGGTCGAGGGGGAGTGGTTGCCTCAAGCAGCAGAGCCCTCTCTTTCCCTGTGGGCATTGTGTCCTCTGTACTCCTGCCCACCTCCAGCAGTATTGGCTCTGGGGCTTTGAGCTCATCCCACTTCCGGTGTCCCAACTCCAGACTGTTAATCTGTCACTAATGTGGTTTTTTCTGAGATTTTCAAACTGATGTATATTTTAAGACCAGAAATAAACTATTTTAAAAGTAGATGGCAATGGCTATATTGTACTTGATGCTAGATAAGACCTGGACTGGGCTGAGCCTGAGCATGTGAGGATGCAGAGCTACTCATGGTACAGTGTCCAAAGTTTGTTGAACTGTGTGTGCCACCCATTGGCTCTTCCAGGGAGAGCGATCCTGTGACCTGTAAGCTGGTGCTATAAGCACCCCTGCGTTACTCGTAAGATTCTGCGTACCCCATTTCACATATTTTGCTGGCTGTCCTGGCTGATCTGTCTTGGTAGACCTCCACATGCTGATCTAGTGTAGGATAAGGTATAGCTAATCCTTTTGATAGTTGTTGGTTTCCTTGGAGTCCCAGCTCTTGGAGTCATCTGAGAGTATCACTTCCCCACTTGAGAACATACCCCCTTGCTGGGGTTCCTAGGGGGTTTATAATGCTAGAGTCAGTATTCCGTGTGGGGAGGGAGGATAGGGGGTAACTGGACATACCCCAGACAGGAAGCCCTCCAAACATGAGCCACGGAGTTCCTGCAGGATGCTGATACAGACATTTGGAAGTGTTTCCTTTTCATGCTGAAGGGTGCTGCAGAGGTCAGAGGGCTGTGATGAATTTTCCTCCATCTCTTAAGTTACACTGCCTGTGCCTTTCTGACCTGGCTGCATGCACAGCCTAACACTGGAAAGACTGTCTTGTTTCTTTGTCCCCGTAATTAATGATTTTGTTCCTTGTTCCCTTGAGTAGCAGCTGCTGCCACAATTTAATCTTCTAGCCTAATTTGAGCCTTGAAACACGATCTTCCTTGTCAACAAGGGACGCTTGGCCAAGCAGCGCAACCCACGTTCACCAGGGCGTACACGGCTGGTGCCAAGCTCCCTGCAGAGCCCGATTAATCCAACCCGCTTCCTCCTGGCCCGAGAGAGGGCCTGGGGGACAGAAAATTGGGCTGTCACCGACCTGTCCCCAGGGCCGGGCCCGTGTTGTGGAGCCTCGGGAAGCGCAGGAGGAGCCGTGAGGCGGCAGGCGAGGGGCTGGCGCCCCCTGCCGGCGCTCCGGGCCCGCGGCTGCTGCTCGTCCCTGGCCTGGAGGAGCCTACCAGCCCCTGCCCGCGCCTGACACCTGCCCGGCCCTGCCGGTACCTGTGGGCACCTACCAGACCCTGCCCGGCCCTGCCCGGCCCTGCCGGTACCTGTGGGCACCTACCAGACCCTGCCCGGCCCTGCCCGGCCCTGCCGGTACCTGTGGGCACCTACCAGACCCTGCCCGGCCCTGCCCGGCCCTGCCGGTACCTGTGGGCACCTACCAGACCCTGCCCGTCCCTGCCCGTACCTGCCGCTACCTGCCGGCGCCCACCCTCCCGGGGTCACACAGTGGCGGAGGCGGACGCTCCCGAGTGGTGCCACCACATCTGTGACCTTTATAAAAGTCTCATCGCGACAGCAGTACAAGCGATAGAAAGGACATCTCTTATACACATCTGAATAAATACAGCCGGGCGTGGGGGTGGCAGGGCGGCGTGAGCTACACATGCGGCGACGGGGACAATCACAAGCGGCCGACGAGGCGTGTGTGATGACACAGAGACGTGTGTAGAGATTCGCTCGGGCCAGGCTCCTGCGCTCAGAGAGCCGAGGGAGGCATCAACAGGAGGTGAAATGTGTGAGAAGAGGGCTGGGGAGCCCACCGGAGGCTGGGGAGCCCACCGGAGGCTGGGGCTGGCGGGTGCACGCTGCCCCGGCGGGCACGGTGCTCTTCTCGGCAGAAGCAGGCAGGGTAGCCCAGCTACATTTCTGTTTCTGCTAAGAGGCTGTCACCGAGGCCTGACGTCATCAGGACCATCTGGGAGCTGGAATCTGTGTCGAGAGAGGGAGAAAACCATGAGACATTCGGGCTGCCAGAGAGTGCAGGGCTGTACTCCAGACGCAGGTGTGAGGATGAGGAATTAAAACACCGCAGGGTGGGAAGAGAACTGCTGAGAGAAGTGTGAGATTAAATACGAACTAGGCCTACTCTGACCACACAGCAGAACGGAATCAATTTTTGGGGAGGGGGAGAAAGCAGAGGCCAAAGGAACATCAGGTCTGAGTGCCCCCAACATGCAGGTGATCCTGGTTGTGCTGGCCCAGCCATGCCCTTACCCAGCCCTGCACAGACGTCTACATCTGCACTCATCGAGTGTTTTTTCAGCTAGAGAGACAGTGTCCAGGTAGGGCAGGCTTCAGGCTGCAAGCCAACCAACACCACGTAGAGTGGTGGTGTTGCCTTCCCAAGAGCAGGGAATGCTGTGGGCAATCAGCCATTTTACAGCAGCAGAGGCCTGGAAATACTGACTTTCTGCACTGCATGAATGGAGGGTTTGTGCAGCCCTCCCCGGCCTGCCTCAGGGAGGTGAGGGCAGCTTGCTGGCTCGGCCATGGCTCAGAGCACCAGCCAGGAACACTGTGACTCTCCCCACAGCAAGTGAATCAACTGCAAGGAGGATGGGCCTGCATAGCAAGTAAGAAACTTAGCAAGCTACCAGTTTCCCATCCAGAAACATTTTTAAACAGAAAAAAAGATTTTTTTTTTCCTGGATGGGAGGGAGGAGATCTCTAGTGGCAGTCCTACACATTCAAAACTATTGCAGGGGATCTCTATTTCAGGAATCAGTTTCTGGAAACTAGATCCAAAACTTGGCCAAACTGTCACTAAATTATTTTTATGGGTTTAATGGATGAGGATCCAGATGTTTTGAGGCTCAGAGGATTGGTTGTGCTTGTCTGCTGGTAGTCTGATAGGAGAATTGTGAGGGGTGAAGGACAAATGAAGGTTAAAAAAGCAAATCCTCAAACAGCTGAATCACAAGGTAGGCATGACAAAATCCAGTATCATCTAAGCAAACTACACAGAAGAGGCTGCTGCTATCTCCATAATACGTCTTTTTTCCATCACAAGCAACAGACAGCCTGTGGCACCTGGCTAACCCTTCACATGTTTGGGATGTAGAGATAGGAATAGCTGATGCTGTGTGGATTGCAGGGAGGTTCTGGAAACAGTGAGGAATGACACAAGTTTTGGCTAGATTATCTGGCAAAGGCTCCTGAGATCTTTAATATTCCTGCCCTTGAGTTTTAATACTTTGAGATTTTGTTCCTGCAGCATCAGGAAAAATGCCTCAGAGGTACCGTTTCCACTCTTTGCAGCAGCCGCATTGTCCTTGGAGGCTGCCTTTCCAAGAGCGGCTCAGCCCAACGCTATTTAACATGAAGGTCACGCCGGGAGGTGTATGTATGCCATGGAGGTTGTATGTATTCCCGTTCATGGGGAGAAGGGACAGACCCATTCACCGACCCCACTGCAAGAGGCCAGTGGCACTGGAGACACCCCAGACACCCCAGTTCCTGTCCCCAGCCCAACTCCCAGAGCTCTTACTGTTCTGGCAGATCCAGGGGTTCTTCTCCCTGGCTGTGACTTCATGGGCCTCCGTCTCCTCCTCTTCCTCACCCTCTGAGAGAAGATCAGAGATCTGCTGCTGCAGCTCGGGACTGATGTTGTTCTCCGCCAGGATGAGTGTCCGTAGGGCTGTGGGGTAATTCTCTACCATGTCCAGCAAGGTCTGGGGGAAGAGTGAGATAAAAAGGCTGACAAGCAGCACAAAGGCTGAGTAGAAAGAGTGTCAGTGCTTTGTCTCCCTGCGAACTCCAGCCCTCCTCTCCTTACTTCTTCCTTCCCTTGGCCTTGACCTCCCTTCATCAGGCTTTGTGAGAGACTGAGGAGTTCCCATCTTTCTGCAGGAAGAGCTGAGATAGGATTTCCTGACTCTATCTAAAGTAGAAGGGACTGCTCTACACCCTGTTGCTCTCACATATCCAGGCTCATTCCCTCTTACCTCTGGAAGCTGGAGATCTGAGAGGAGAGTCTGTGCAATTGAGCCTTGGCCTGTGTCCACAGAGATTTAGTTCTGATTCCCAGCCAAAAATCCAACCCCTTATTTTTTTCCAAGAAAACAGCCAGGGAAAAGCAAGAACCCCCCTGGTTGCAGGGAGGGAAGGGTGTGCATGTGGTTGGAGGCAGGTGTGGGTCCTGGGGCCTCTGTAGACCTCCCAGACCTGCACCCTTGAGAGGTCAGTGATGCTGTAGAGTAACTGTGGGCTCCCATACCTGAGCTGACTGGTTGGTAAGTCCTGTTCCCTCCAAGTCCAGCACTTCGAGGGTTCGACTGGAGGCCACAGCGACTGCGAGCATTCCGGCTACCTGGTCACCTGTGGGAGGAGCAACCAGGGCTGTCAGCAGTGCCTGCCTTCCCTCATGTAATGCCACATGTCCTCATGCGCCTGGGGCTGTCATGGGAACATCCTCTGAGTATTTCTGCCATCAGACAACCTTCCAAATCTGTTACCTCATGGTGGAAAAAAACACTGTTAACTGAGAAGAGAGACAAGGAAAGGTGCACCATTTTGTGGTTATGGAAGCAGTCACTGATTCTCAGGGGGAACACAAAGGAACACAGTGAAATTTATTCTATTCCCCAAGGGACCATATCTTCCCAAATCTCCTTCCTACTCAAGGAGGCAAGGGCCTTTAACAGTCCCTGTAAGACATCCCAGACAGAATAGGAGCTGAATACTTCAGTTTAGGAAAAGGCAGGAGTCAGAGAGAGGACTCTGCACCAGGTGACAGACTGCCTCCCTGGAAAGGGGATAGACTTTGAGGGGGTTGCAGCAGGATGAGGAGCATTAAAGATTGATGCTGGTGAAGAGACAAGACTCCAGCATGTTCTGACATTCTCTGTCGAGTGCTAAGATGCCATACAACTGTGACACCTCTCTTCGAACAAAACCCAGACTGCTGTCAAGTAACAGCCTGGGGCTTTTCCTGTCCAAGAGGAGGTACCTGGTCAGACAGAGGGCCTGGGGGAGGCTCTGCTTGCAGGGAGGTTGAGGAGGGGAGTGTCATCCTGATGCTCAAAGAGGCATGGCCCAATCTTCTCCTCACCACCTTGCAGCAGAGCGGGAGAGAGTTTGTTTCTATGGCAACGAGTGCCAGGCTCTCCTCCTCCTCCTCCCTGCTCCTCCAGGAAGATGAAGGGGGGAGTGCGGGGACATACTGCATCTGCCAAGCCAGCTTCGGCGCCCAGGGCTTCAGGAACGAGGGAGACATGGAGGGTCAAATGTGACAACAAAGGCGGTGGAGTGGGCAAGGCACAGCCTCCTTTCTGCACCTCCCTGCAGGGCATGTGGCCACCTCACACAGGCAGAGCAGTAAGGGTGGCTTCCCATACAGCTGTAGGTGCCTGGCAGGGTGAACTTGCTGCTGGGGATCAGAGGACACCTATGCAAGGAACTGCCCCATCCTACTGTTGATGCTCTACTGCCTTTCCGGAGCTCGGTCCCTGGCCACCCACTGGTGCAAACTGCCCAAACACTGAGAGACAGGAGTGCAGCATCCCCTGCTCCTCCTCCCTGGCCCCCAGCTTACCTAGAGGGTTGTAGTCCAGGTTCAGCACACGGAGCTGTGAGCTGTGAGCCACTGCAATGGCTAGGCGTCCCCAGCCTTTGCTTGTGATGCCTGGGTTGGCACTCAGTGTTAGCTCTTTGAGGCCTGGAGAAGAGAGAGAAGCCAAACCAGAGCCTTAGGGTACCCAAAGCAGTCACGGGAGAACTAGTTCAGCTCACCAGAACAGCTTTGGGTTGTGTCCCCTGTACTCTGTTGGGCTTAAAGGCTTGGTTTGCTCTGACAACTGTCATCACATATTTCAGTGACCAGTGAAATATTTCACTGCCTTCAGCTGTGGCCCTTCATTTATCCGTGCTGCAACTGCCCCATTTATCTGCTCTCCCAACCTGTGTCCTGCTTACCCTAAATAGCAAACACAGTGGAAACTAAGGGGTGTGTGAGACAACTGACTGGACGAAGAAGGTGGCATGAGGTGACAGTCTGGAGAGAGGGTAACGGGGACAGTAGGCTCTGAAGCCTGCACCTGAGAGGGGTGGCCAGCAGAGATAACAGCATCAGTGGCATTGTGTGCACACAGAGGAGAAGGTGATGGGAAAAAGTGGAAGGCACTTCGAGAATCAGAAGAAAGAAGTGATATTCGCTCAGCACATGCCAGCTCTCAGCTCGACTGGGTCACTGGCCTCACACCACCAAAGATCATTCCCTGCAAAGACCCGAGTCTTGCCACTAAGGCTATGCAACTACACACTCATGGAGTGTACCTGCAAGTAGGGACAACTCCCAGGCACTGATAATAAAGCCAAGTGCTGAGGTAGGGGCACACAATATAATTATCTATGGTCATTATCCACATACAAATGCAAAATAATAAATTCAAAGTCCAAGCTGTCCTCTCCTCCAGTTTCAAATGCTGCTGACATGAACCAGAAGCAACCTGTTAGTCCCTGAGCTCCAAACTGCCAGTGGGACAGATCAGTAGCAGAAAGCACAAACCTACCCTAGGGAACCACTCCTCTATTACTTGGCTTTTCTGCTTTTCTTAAGTTGGGGGAAAGAAATTCCTCAGCCCTGGCAAACCACAGAGCCTGCCTCCTCCAGGGCTGAAGATTTACTGCTGCATGCATCTGATCTACGTGAAAGCTCCACCAGTCATTGAGCAGCCCACAGCCCCTGGTGCTTACCAGACTTGGCCCCATCAGGTGGCAGGAGCCCACAGATAAGGTTGATGCCTTCATCACCCAGCATGCAGTCTCCTAGATCCAGAGCCACCAGCGAGGGGTGGATGGAGAGAGCAGGGTTGAGGAGGGCCAAGCCTGCATCTGTCAGGGGACTCCCATGGAGGCTGTGCAGGTAAAAGGGAAAATTACTACGGAGCCTTCTTCCTTGGGGCTAACTAACCTGACGGGGAGGAAGAAGCAGACAAAATTAGGTGGATGACAAATACTAACCCCAAGTGGGCAAAAAGCTCTGTGAAGCCTCTGTCGCGAGGGTCGGCTGGCCGCTACGGTGGCCCTCCTCTCCCGGCCGGGACGAGGGGTGCAGGGGATGCCAGCGGTGAAGGGGCAGCCCCACCACTGGGGACTGGAGGGCCGGGACTGAGAGGTAGGGCCGTGCCCAGCTGGCGGGAGCAGAGGTGGCTCCCTCCCAGCCAGGTGACGGGCAGGGGCTTATCCTCCGCAGCGCCAAGGGCATTTTCCCTCCGACAAGACTCGAATTCAGGGGCTGGCCCCGAGCTGCAAGTCCCCCGAAAGAGCCGTCCCCCCCGGGAGGGGGCCTTGGCCCCCCCGGCAGCCCCCGCCCCGCTGTACTCACAAGAGGGACTGGACGGAGCGGTTCGTCTTCAGGGCCTCGGCCAGCTGCTTGACGCGGTTAATGTTGGAGACGATGCCCAGGTTGAGGTTGAGCTGGGCGAGGGAGCGGGACTCGGCCACCCCGCGGCAGACGTGCCCGAAGTCCCGCTCGGAGAGCTGGCAGCCCCGCAGCGACAGCAGCCGCACCGAGTTCTCCCGCAGGCTCTCGCAGATGTCCCGGATCTCCGCCCCCGACAGCGTCTCCCCGGAGATCTGGATGGACCCCGGCAGCATCTTCCCCCGGCTCGGAGCGCCGTCGATCCCGGGGCCGCGCCGCCCGGGCGCCGGGGGAAGCCGCGCTGCGCGCTGCGGGCCGGGGCGGGCGCCGCCGCCGCTGCTGCCGCCGCCGCTGCCGGGCAGTCCCGGCCCGGCCCACCGCGGCCCCGGGGGCGGCACCGCGCTGCTTCACCGGCGGCCGCCGGGCCGCCCCGCTCCGCCCGGCGGGGCGGCGGGACCCAGGGCAGCCATCGGCGGGGGCTGATCCGCACCGGGGCGCGGGATCGCGCCGCCCCGCAGAGCCGGGAGGGGGCCGGGCAGCCCCGCGGGTCCCCGCCCCGCTCCGCCCGCACCTGCCGGGCCGCCCCGCCTTCCCCCGGCCATCGCTCCGGGCCCTCTTCCCCGCCCGGCCAGCACCTCCCCGCGGAACGGAGTAGGTGTGGAAGGGGGTCCGGCATCCTTCATCCCACCCCGGCATCCCGCCCGGCATCTTGGGCCCCGATGCCACTCAAAGCCCGCGAGGGACGTCGGCAGCGCCCGCTGGCACCTGGCCGCTACCCTGAGGAGATGGCGGGGCCAGGGCCGCCGGGGCTGGGTTCCCGACACTGGAGGTGCAGGAGGGTGGGAGAAGCACCTGGGAAGGGCTCTCCGTGCCAGCCCCGCTCCCACCTGGGAAAGAAGCCAAAGCCATTGGGCCCTGGCGCACTCTGGGTGCTTGGTCCGAGGAACTGTGGTGTTCCATGGCTTCTGTGGCGTTTAATGCTTAAACCTGCTAAACCTGAAACCTCGACCCATGACTTAATGGCGAGGTCAGTCTGAGCTGCTCCTCATGGCCCAGAGCTTGTAAGAGCCGGTGCTTGGAGGCAGCTGCTTGGAGGTGAAAGTTGGATGGTTCGGGAAGGGCCACAGATTTCCTTATCACTGAGCACACAGCCTGTGCCCTCCTATGCAGGGCACGCCCCACCTCCTAATTCACAGGTATAGATCAGAGGGATTTGTTCCCTCTCTTCCCGTTGAGTAATCCTGTACTTGGAGAGAAATAGGAAGCAGGGCCCCAGCGTTTTCAACTTCACTGAGCTGAAAAAGGAAGGCAGTGATGTGGAAATTAGGTTAAACCGCCTAAGTAGGCAGCTTTCTGCACGTAACTAATCTGGCTGCTGCATATAGCAGTGCTCAAGTGAATTCCAGCCCAGTGGGTAACACTGGGACAAACCCAGGCTCCTCTGCTTGGTTTGCAGGCCAAGTCCCAGGAGAAGGGATGGAAAGTGAAGAGAAAAATAGGGTGTGGAGGGGGATATGGAGCACTTCTCCTCCATTGAAATGGAGGAGCAGATCACCTGAGCTGAGGATGCATGTTAGGTCCTGAATGAGATAAGGGGATCAGCAGCTTTAAGACTTTGGCTGCAGCATCTAACTCCCAATGTGGGCATCACCATGCCCTTTGAGTAATCCATTGCTGTTCTCTAGAGTATCTACACCCCCCTCTTTCTTTCCCTGTTGCACAGAGATGCATGACCTTGATACTGTTGTACAAGATACACCAAGAACAGACCACTGGTCTGGCAACTCATCTGCGCAGGGATATGAGCAGCAGCTGCAAGCATCCAGCTGTGGTACAGCTGTGGTACAGCTGTGGTACTGCGGCTTTCAGAAAAGGAGCAGCTTATCTCTAAGGTCACATTAAAAGACCCAGGTGAGAAGGGGATCCTATGTATTGTAGGATGGTGAGGGACAAAAGGCTGGATTTCAGAGTTGTGGGCAGGGGGTGACCAAGAAAATTCCAGCTGCTCCTACTGCATGCAGGTCAACTAGAAAGCTACACTGAGACTCACCTCTCAATTACCTCCATGCACTAGTCAACCCACACTTTTTAAACAGACTACTATTAGAGAGGTGCTTGGAGGAGAGCCCCTGGGACATGTCCCACTTCCATTGACAGCAGCAGTCCCGAAACATTGATGAAGATGCCCTAGTGCATCCTTGCTGCCTGTTGTCAGGAGCAAGAGCACATTGAAGAGACAAGTGTCCCACCTACTTTATGCTCAATTCATTGAAAAAAGTGGCACAGGAACTAGTGGTCCAAAGCTTTGGCTCACGAAATCTAATGCAGGGCTATGCAGAAGGGACTTTGGCAATACTATTTTGTGTAGAACTAGGTATTTCTTCCTTGTCATGTGCAGTTACCCAGCAGGTATGAGGAAGGTCATTTATTGTTTACCTACTGGGGCAGAAAGAGTGATGCCATTAAGAGTTCACAAATAAACAGAGAAAAGCAGTGGACGAATAGCAGCTAGAGTGAGAGTAGACGCAGGAAGGAAAACAAATGGGAGAAGAAACAGCCTACCTGTAACCCAAAATCACACCTAAGGTGACCATTAGTGCAACAAGGATGGACTGTAAGAAGAATTGGACTCCCGGGTACTGCACAGGAGAGGAGGAGGTCATAGATGTTTTAATACACATTTTTAGCTTTAATATACAGCTTCCTCTTTCTAATCTGACAGCTTTTTATGTTTATTCCATATTTATTAAAGAGGGGCTATTTTTATTTATTAACACAGAGCTACCCTTACGCAAAAGGGGGAAGTGATGAGGGGGCTATTTCAGATTTGTTGCAAGGGAGAAGAAGGAAAATTATTTGTTATTTGCTGCAAGAGCTGTGGCAGGAAACAAAGGCAGAGATAGTGTAGTACGATAGGGTTTGTAAGGCTTGTTCTGGTAACTAGAGGACATGAGTAAGCATTGAGATGCCCTCCCACAAGGACTTTATTAAGCCTGTGTGCTCAGCATGCTCCCTGGAACTGCAGCATGCATGCATTTCCCTGAAAAAACGTGTCCTTCTCTGTCAGTGAAAGGCAATGCTGAAGCTCTCAGCCGAGGACTGAATTTCTGGCAGTACAGAACAGTTCAGCTTCCAGCTGCTGCTGCACAGAGAATTAATCAGGGCTGAAGAACTGGAGCAGAGCAAGCCCCACAGGTTCCAAGAGGGTGGTTGGTTGTCACCCCGATCATGTCCTCAGCTGACAGCACACAAGCTGCTCAGGGAGCTTTGCTTACTGTTCATGAGGAGTTTGCTTACTTCTCTCCTCTGTGCTCTGAGTGAAAACACAGGGCACAGCTTCATCCCTCTGGTTCAGCTGAGTGGCTCAGTGCAGGAGGGAGCACAGCTGTTCTCCAACTGTGTCTGTAGATCAGCACCGATACAAGTTTGGTGCAGAATGATTTTTTCTTCTCAGATGAACTTACTCCAGTGACAATTGTCTTTCTCTTTTCCTCCCCCTGCCTGTACTTCCAGAGTTTGCACCAAGAGAAACAGATCCATTCTAGGCCGCCAGGGCAAGAACTTGGAATTAGAAACAAACCTCCCATGGAGATATAAAGAGGGTAATACCAGAAGCAGCATTACAAACTAACACTTCCATTTTGTCAAGTTTTGAAGTAACAGAAATTCTAGGAGCTTAAAGTGGTTCATTTGGTCCAAAAAACCCCATGGAGACTACAAGCCCAAATAATTACCAATTCTCCCAAGTAGCTTGCTCCGAGTTCTGTTCTTCAGCCAAAATGTTTCCCAGAAAAGGGGGTCAGGAGGAGAGAAGAGAGTGAGGGAACCTGTCTGTTACGCATGTGATTGTTAGCAGACAAACTTTTTGCTCTTTAAAGGGGAACAAATTATGAATGTGGGAATAAGCAAATATTAAGTGGAAAGTAGGTCTGTGACTGAAAATGCTCAAGTCCTGTCTAGTGACATTTTTTTCAACTGAAGCAGATGACCAGCCTGATTACAGTAGCTGGCACTATCTTCCTCTCTTTCATTGCACCTTGGCACTAGTCTGAATGCCACTACAGCTGCATCCTCTCCCATTAATATAAACAAGGGACCAAAGAGTGCAGTTCTGACACACTGTCTGCCTTGTGCACTTGTGGGTACACCAAGAAAGGGCAACATCCTGGTGTTTTTCTGCCCAAGTTTAAAGATGAGCTTCTCTGAGGGGTGGCTCCTCTCTCCCAGACATCCAGAACTACAGGGAGAGAAAAGATGAAAGCCAGTTACCAGCTAACAGCTTCCACTCACAGACCAGTAAAAGTTAGAGTAGTGAGGGAAGGCTGGACTACTCAGTTGTGAGTTACTGCAGTGCAGGTAAGCCTAGGCTGCTCTGCTTACCCATCCTTACTGGAGCTTTCCTGCATCAATACACTGGAGATCAATATGCCAACTCTATTTCCATTGCACACTCCCCTATTTCTCCCTTCGTTAAATGGAAACACTGCCCAGAGGTGACAGTCCCATGGCTGGGAGACATGAAGGCCAGCAGCACAAGGGTGGGCTGAACTGGCCTCCTAACAGAAATATCCGCTGAAGACCATGCACAAACATGCTGCCCCTGCATGTGCCACAGAGCAACATGGGCAGAAGGGCAGTAAGAACAAGAGGCACTGTGAAAGCATGGGTGTTGGGGAAGATGAAACAGGAAAGCCTTATAAATATGATTGCCTGACAAAAGATTTTGGGAATATGAAAACTACAGGCGACATCGAAATGAAAGCCACTTTTGAAATACCAAATCTTAGTTACTGAACAACTGGAAAACAATGGTATGGCCGACTGAAGGTAATCCCCTCTTGACTGAACAATACCCTCTGCTTGCAGGCAGGTCCAAGGGTCAGAGCAGACCCTACTAGCTCAGCAGAAGGGGTCCAAAGAGTAGTTTTTAGAAGTTAAGATGTAACACTCTAGGGTAATATAAGAACTCTTATAGGCTGTAGGTAAATGCTATAGGATTTGTATCTTGTATTAGATTGGTTAGTGACAATTAGAATATTCAGTACAGAAGATGATTTATTGTATTGTAACCAGGACTTCAGTATTCCACTCTCACTCTCTCTCTTACTCTTACACACTCTTACTCTCTCTTCACACACACTTCTTCACTCTCATTCCTCTCGCTCTCTCTCTCTCTTACCCGCTTACTCTCTTGCTCTCTTGGGCCTGCTCAGAGCTGCCAGCTGCAGCTCTAAGCAGTGCCCCTGTACCCACGCCCTTTGCAATAAACCGCATGTTCTGAGATCTGCCTATAGAGATCTCTCGTCACCGTCCCCGTCCGAACCACCCCAAAGCTCCTACACATGGGGACAGATACATTTCTGACATACACAGCAGAAGGGATGGTGAGGTGAGATAGCAGCTTCGACCAAGTGAAGAGAGAGGGATCAATATGGAACATGACAAGAAAGAGCATGTGGTTAAACACACTGTGCTGAAAACTGAAAATTGCCAGAGAAAGTGAAGTTCCCGCACCTTTTGAACTACTGTGCCTTTGAAAACGGTACCCCAAACAGGCCATGTATCACAGAATATTTGAAGAAGGACAGCAGAAAATTGCAAAGAATCCCCCTTTGAGTCTAGGGCAGGACAGATGAAGGTGCAGAGACCCAAGCACCACGCTCCCATTAGACAAACAGGCTCAAGCATAAGACATCACTCAGCACCAACATCAATTTAATCCTTCCCTCTTCAGGACAGGAACAGGGCAGATACTCCTGGAGTTACATCAGCAAGCGGAAAGAGAGCTAAGGGACAAACTGCGCTGGGAAATCCCAGCTAAACATGCAGGCAACAGAACCACTCTACTCAAGACAGCCCAGACCTGGATGGGGGAAGAGTGTAGCTCTTCTGAGTCACTGAGGTGCGACTCACCTCAGCTGAGTCCACTCAGCTGCCCAAAACCATAACGCAGAGGACAGGTCCAGGAAAACAAAACCAAGTTGTCTTCTTGCTGTTCTGTCCTGTTCCTAAGAGGCAGCAGGTTACTGTGGCCCTATGCAGCCCCCGAAGTAGTGAAGGAAGCAAGTCCAAGTCTGTAAAACTACAGGGTCAATGCAATGGCTTTGGCTGTTGTGTTCACTACAGCATTGGAAACAACTGGAATGTCTCGGGCAACTCTCTGAAAGGGTGGCATGTTAGGTCCTTCCAATGTGTCCAGGATACCTGCAGGAACAAAAAAAAGGGGAGAGAGGCAAGAGTTAGTTCAGATGATAGCAGATGGCACGTTTCTTCTTGCCTTTTTTTCTGTCCAGGTAGTGGTTGATGGTGCAAGGGCCCAGAACGGGCGAAGCACTTGCAGGCAATGGGAGGAGACATCTAGCCCCGAAGACTGAACAGGAGTAAACACTTCCATCCAGAGACACAGGGTACACACCAGACCTTGTGCTCAGGGCAGGAAGAGCTTGTGCATGTTCCCAAGAGGACCACAGATCCTTTTGCTTTGAGGGTGTCAGATCCAGTCCCCTGCCACTCGACCTGAATGCAGGTACTGCCAGAGACGTTGCTCTGCTGAGGGAAATTGATAAAATCCTGTCCCTACTTCATCCCAGCACAGATCTTGCTCTTAGACCAAGATTCTCTGTTTGCTTTCATCCTGAGATACACTTGCAGACCCATATCAGGAGCTGCAGCTGGGCTGCAATGTGGAATTTTTGTCACTGCAGTGCAAACAGACCATGCTTGGCAGGAAATACACAGACCAATGCAAATATCCTCAAGTCTCTGTCAACTACCCTCTTAAGATTGATAATCAGTTTTGGAGTGCTTTGAAGGAAATTGCTTGGAGTATATCTTATTCTATTTCTCTGCCAAGAAGCTGCAGATCAGAACCTATGCCATTAGAACAGATTCAGGAAAGAACAAGATTTGTACCTAAAAGGACTTGTAATGCTATTTATAACCCCTAATTATGCAGATTTATCAGAAATATCACGATGGGTCTGGCTGCCTAAACTCATACAGAGACTTGCAGAATTGCATATTTAGGGATCTGGAAACTCTCTAGAGATGGGGTGAGAGAAGAATTTTGGTTTTGTATTTTTTAAGGAGGTTGAGACTTTGTTAGGAGAAAACAAGAAGAGATGTGAAGGAGGACCTGACCATGCATGGCCTGGTTAACAAACAGTACTAGCTGGGGAAGATACAGCTTCTGCTATCTGTGCTGTACAACACAAGATTAAAAAAGGTGTTGAACAAAGAAGGAAAAACACTCATGACACATTTCCTGATCAGAGAAAAGCCACCTGACTTCAACAATATTCAGGAAGGGGCTGGACATCTGCATGCAAGAACAGTCAGTGCTGTTACACTTCACTTGGGAAATAATAAGGGTCCTGCCTCACAAACTGGGTCTTAAGTGCTAAAACTCAGTGCATAGTAACTACCCCAATGTTTACCTGCTGCCCTACTTGAACAGCTTCTTCTAGAAAAGCTAGTGGCGGTCATTTTAGAGTTGGAAATTGGCACAGATGCCCTCAGGACCGATTCAAACTGTCCATTCTTTCTCTCAGAGAGAGAAAAGAGAACTTCTCTTCCCCCAGATCTAACACGATGTCTTCAAATCTCCCTTGCTTACCTTCTACCACCTTGTGATAAGCAAAGTGCAGATAGAGGAGGAAAAGCATATGCAGAACAGCAAGAGTCCCACACAGGATGAGCCGCTGGGTATGTCCCACGGTACGTGACACCAACACAGCAACCTAGGAGAGAGGAGGTGATCAGAGAAGGCCTGAGCCTCTGGCACTGCAGTCAGGAACACAGAGAAGAACAGGTCAGGCAGGGAGAATCTGCAGAAATGCTGCACTGAGTCTTTTTCGCAGTTTTCACCGACAAATTTAGAGCAATTCAAAACTGTTCTGTGTAGGTGAACCTTGCCCAGTCCTTGCAGGATGCTCAGGTAAATAAACCTCCTGCAGCTGTTAGAACGGGTGACGATATTAATCCAAATAGCAACTCCATACACCAGTGCCCAAATTATGCAGGAGCATGGGGCTGTTCTCCACAGCAGCTGGACTGGCTGTGAAATGAACCACCAGGCCAAGGAACAGAAAGCAAACACTTCCCTCCCTTTTTTTGTCCCAGGAAGAGGAGGACCCCAGGCTGCCTGTCCCTTACCATTCGTAGTGTAGACAGTCCACCAACAACCAACCAGAAGATATAGAAGAGGGAGTGGAAGTGGATATTATAGGTGACAAAGAGGGTGATGCAGTGTCCGAAAAGACCGTAGCCCTGACAAAACAAAAATGTCCATGTTACAAGGACCAGTCCCACACAAAGGGCCATTGATCAAGAGCATGAACAGCCTATTCCTGCAACACTTCACCATGGCAAAGCCTCACAAACCACTCATTCACTGCCAAACAGTCAACCAGAACAACAACTTTAACAGCAGCTCACACACAGATAATGTCTGAAGGATTCACAGGCACGTAAGAGATTGAGACAACCTGGGAAACAGAGGAAAGATCCTCCAATCCCAGAGAAATTGCTGTCTCCTGGCTTTTTACCACCAGGCTCTCAAATCAGGAAGTGCAAAGTAGGAGACCTGCACAAAGGAACTGCCTCTTTGTACTATCACTGTGCCTGGGATGGGGCAGGTCAGCAGAACATCCTGGAATTCCAGGTTGTCCCAGTGCAGTTACCTGGGACCAGCAACTTACAAAGACTTTTCCTGTTCTTTGGGAAAAGCTTGTTCTGGAACACCATGCAGCCAATGTGCATCACAGGGCAGCTCCATCAGTACCTACCAACAGTGACAGCATCTGCACCATCGTGATTTGGGCATTGCACAGATATGCCAGGAAATACATGAAAGATGAGACGCCCAGCCAGTAACCGAAGCAGGTGCCAATGGCTGTGCCCATCAGTGTGCCTTCCCTCTGTGGAGACAGTGTCATGATGAAGAGAACTCAAAGAACTGACCTGCCAGCACCCAAATTAATCCCTGAGAGTCCCAGATCCTTTGCAGGCATTATCAAATAGCTGGCTAGCAGCATTCAGGGGGCCACAGGACCTACACCCCAACTTCTCCCAGCAGCAGAGTGTCAAGACTTTCTGGTGCATCCTTCCTCCCACCCCCAAACCAAAATGTTTTTCCTCAAATCAATCTGCTTTTTAGCAAGACACGTATTCAGTTATAGAAGAGCTTTCCTCTCATTTTCTAGTGTCCCTACAGCAACCCAGTCAAACCACCACTTATCACTGAGACTTGACGTACAATGATGGTATCTGAGGTCTTCATTCCATGCAAAAGAATGGCCACCAGTGTGAAAACCAGCATGAGGGGTCCGTACAGCTCGCCTGCAATCTTCTACAGGAGGAGACAGGTGAGGGAAAGTTTGGTTAGAGCCCCTGAACACCAGGGTCCCCACCACAAGTGATGTGAGAAGTACACTGGATGGCGTTTATCACCCAGGTTATCACCTGAGGTTAGGTGAGAGCATACTGAGGTTTGGAACAACCATGGAAAGGAGTCATCAACATTTTCAGGGAGATGAACACCTAACAAACTCAGTCCTTAATAACACGGATTATTACAGTTTTACAAGGTGTCTGGGGGACAGTCACTTGGCCATGGAGTCTGATTCAGCAAAAGGGAACTCACCTGTGGG
Source organism: Corvus moneduloides (assembly GCF_009650955.1). Lineage (NCBI taxonomy): Eukaryota > Metazoa > Chordata > Aves > Passeriformes > Corvidae > Corvus > Corvus moneduloides. The sequence goes on along the minus strand of NC_045478.1, from coordinate 84,417,948 downwards.
AAATTAATCATCTTCACAGGAATCATGGACTCCAGCAGTCTGCATCACAGGAAAGCAGGGAACGACAACAGGAGCAGGAAGGACAACAGAATGGTTAACAAAATGCTTCATAAGTAAAAGATCCCAACACCCATTACCAGTGTTTGCGGTTGTGTTGACAGGACTTGGGGGACAGAGATTCTTTCTAAAGGGTGAGTCAAGGTCACTAAAGAAGAAAAACCTTACTGTCAGTGGGCTAACTTTGCTCGGGAAGGGCAGATTCAATGAAAATGCTTAGGGATCCACTCAGGGAGGAGAGATCATTGACGGAACAGCAGGAAGGAAAGATAACTTTCCTCATAAAGGCTCACAAAACTTTGCCTTGTTGGACACAACTTTGTTGCAAACCCAACAGAAGTCACATAAGGTAGCCGAGTACGAAAAGAGCCCCTTCTCCTGCCCTGAGCAGCAATGCTGGGTGACAGGGCTGCCAGCCCAACCACGGGACCTCACTAAGGTGAGCGGGACAACACACAATGTGTTTCCTCATCCGTGAGTCTTCCCGCAGGGCTGACAGCCCACTCCTGCTCGTTCTCTGGGAGCTGACAGCCAGCCTCCTGCAGGCACGGAGCCACCGGCTCCCCGTGCCCCGCGCCGGGGGCTGCCCACCTGGCTCGCACTTGGACGGGCTCCACATCGAAGTAGGGCCGGAGGATGTCGATGTTGGCGTAGAGGCTGAAGGCCCTGGAGGCTTGTCTCTTCCCCACCTGCCACATCTGCGGAGAGAAGGGAGCGGGCAGCGGCCGGCCGGGCAGGCAGGCACCCCGGGGGCGGGGCCGGCCGGGGGACAGCGCTCACCTGGTCAGCGACCTGCCGGCCCAGCTGCCCCCGCAGCCCCTTCATGCCCAGGAACTCCCCGTCCTCCTCCTCGCCGGCGCCCGCCTCGCCCTCCGCCTCCTCCTCCTCCTCCTCCTCCTTCATACGCTGGTGCATCTCCCCCATGTCCTCGAAGCTGGAGCCTGACGTGTCGTCCATGTTCTCCATGTCGATGACGGCGGAGCCGCCACCCTGCGCCAGGGCAGACTCGGCGTCAACACCCGCTCGGCCCGGCCCGGCCCGGCCCGGCTCGCCTCGGCTCGGCTCGGCTCGGCTCGGCTCGGCTCGGCTCGGCTCGGTCCGGCCCGGCCCGGCCCGGCCCCGCCGCCCCGCTGCCGCCCGCGGCCCGGCCCACCTGCATGTTGTCCTCGAAGCCGCCCCATTCGGCGCCGGGGGCGCCGCTCCTGCCGCCGCCCGCCGCCCCCGGCGCGGCCATGGTGCCCGTCCCGGCCCCGCCGCGCTGGCCCGGATGGGCGGGAGCCGGATGTGACGGCGGCCGTGGAGCGACTCCCAGCGCCCGGGAGCGCCGCCCATCGCACCCATGGCGGCCCGGCGGGGTGCGGACGAGATGCGGGACCGCGTGGTGCTGGGCGAGTTCGGCGTCCGCAACGTGAGCGAGCCCGGCGGGGAGGGACGGGGGGCGGCCGGCACCCGCACCCCCTCACGGCCCCGTCTGTGCCCTCTCCTCGCAGGTCCACACCACCGACTTCCCCGGCAACTACCCCGGCTACGAGGACGCCTGGGACCAGCGGCGCTTCGAGGAGGTGGGTGAGCGGCGCCGGCGGCCGGGGCTGTGGGTGTGCGGGGATCGGGCCCCGCGGCCGGCGTGACCCGCGGTGCGCGGCTCCCGCAGGCGTTCCGCGTGGACGTGATCCGTGAGGAAGAGGACACCCTGGAGTTCGACATGGTGGGCATCGACGCCGCTATCGCCAATGCCTTCCGCCGCATCCTGCTCGCCGAGGTACCGCCGCTCCGGGGGTGCTCACCTGGGGGTGCCGGCCTAAGCCTTTCTTAACAGGGAGCGGGGAACGTTCAGCCTTGTGTCAGCCCTTGCGGACAGCTGCAGGGTTTGGAAGAGAAGCACACGTTCCGCACGTGTGCCAGGAGCCCAGAGAGAATGAGGGCTTTAGCAGCATGGGCGATACCGCCTGCTGCTCTTAGGGATGCGGTTGGTAGCATCTGTGGGTCAGCCTTTTTGACACAGTTGTGTTGCCAACCCAACAGAAGCCACATAATGCTGCCAAGTACTAAAAGGTTGAGGATGCCTCAAAGCCCTTTCTCCTGCCCTTCACTTCTTGCGATTGTTTAAAAAAATGGGCATGGGAGTAGATGGAGTGTAAGGGTATATTGCTTATCCTGATTTGGCAGAAATACCACTGAAAATAGTCTGCATGGCAGTTATTTGTAGGAGAGGAGGGACACTTGAGCTGGATAATCTCTTGGCATGTAGTTCAACTATTGTTTTAGGCTGACTTGATCTCTTGTCTCCCTGAGGTGCCAACGATGGCCGTAGAGAAGGTCTTTGTGTACAACAACACATCCATTGTGCAGGATGAAATTCTGGCTCATCGGTTGGGCCTCATCCCTATCCGAGCTGACCCTCGTCTCTTTGAGTACAGAAACCAAGGTGAGACTCTTGGATAGAATAGAACTATTCCTCAAAGTAGGAAATCACGGTCATGTAAACTGAGCAGAAGTGTAATTTCATGTGCTTCTTCCCAGGAGATCAAGAAGGCACAGAAATTGATACTCTGCAGTTTCAGCTGAAAATCAAATGCAAACGGAACCCTCAGGCTGCCAAGGAATCATCTGATCCTGATGAACTGTATTTCAATCACAAAGGTGAGATTTCTTCTAAAAATAGGTGCTGTTTTTTTCCTTTTTTCAGTCTTGGAAGACAGGATTTGGGCTGTTCTCTCAGCCCTGTGTGCTCACAGGAAGAGAGTTGATTCCATTCTGCTAAACTTTCTTTTTGCTGTCTTCAGTCTTATACAGGTGAGTGACCTGCTTTGAGGCAGCAGCTGCCTGATGCTTGTGGCTTCTCTTTGCAGTGTACAGTAAACACATGACATGGGTGCCCTTGGGGAATCAGACAGACCTTTTTCCAGATGCTGACTTCCGACCTGTTCACGATGACATCCTCATTGCACTGTTGCGACCCGGACAGGAAATAGATGTGCTTATGCACTGTGTCAAGGGCATAGGTGAGTTGTGGCTCCTGGGACAGCGGGACAAGGAATGTGAGTGCTTGGACTAGGGCACTGCTGTATGATGGGGAAGGGTAGAGAACTGGCTTTTCCCCTGGAGCTTTAGGCCCCAGCATCCTTGTTCCCTGAGGCCTACTCTCATCCTTGACTCTTCATACAGGTAAGGATCATGCCAAGTTTTCTCCTGTGGCCACAGCCAGCTATCGACTGCTTCCTGACATTACTCTTCTGCAGCCTGTTGAGGATGAGGCAGCTGAGACGTTGCAGAAGTGCTTTTCCCCTGGAGTCATTGAGATCCAGAATATCAATGGTACTTTTTTCCTGCCTTGTTCCTTGCAAGCTTTAGTAGAGACTGATTTGAGCTTAGAGCCAAACTTTGTAGAGACAAAACTGCATTGTTATGTTGCATTGCTGATCAATGGTTCATGCTTTTCTGAGCCCAGTTTTATGGATGAGTGGCTGCCCCGTGCAGATGTGTTGGGTGATGAACTGGGACATCCCTGAAATGCTAAGGCATTGGATACCTGTCCACAGAGCTCTGCAGCTGCTGACTGCTGCTTCCAGTGCTGTTCATTTGTAACACTGGGTAGTGAGCTTGCTCTTTCCAGCAGCTGAGTGTGGAGGAGACTTCTTGTGTCCTTCCAGGAGTGCATGCAGGCTTTGTGTTTGGGTTAGTTCTGCCAGATCGGAGTTTCATGTTGGGTATATGCTAATTCTTTTTATTGGTGGTTTCCCTGCCTTTGGTGATGGGCAAGTGCCTGTTTGGGGGGTAAGCACCCGCTGTGACCATAAGGCACCCACCTGCTGCAATTCGCCCATCTCATTTCATCTTTTTCCCTCTAGGAAAAAAGGTGGCGAGAGTAGCCAATGCACGGTTGGACACATTCAGCAGAGAAGTTTTCCGTCACGAGGGTCTGAAAAACCTTGTGCGCCTGGCAAGAGTGCGGAACCATTACATCTGTAAGTGCCCCGTTTTCCACAGAGTCCTGCTGTGGTGTGTGTGAACAAGCAGAGACTGGCCAGCATGTATGGCTGGCTCTGTGCCTCCCCCACCCTCAGCATCAGCATCCATACATTCAGAATCCAGTGGGTAACTACCTGCTTTGGGATTGAATCTCTTGGTGTTTCCTGCTGGCAAATGTAGCTGCTTCTCTTGCTGTGAAGATCTGGCTTGTTGCAGTGAGGTGTAAGGGAAGATAAGGGACAGAAGCCTGGAGCCAGGTGCAGGCTGAGGCTGCCTTCTGGCTGTGCTGACTTGTGTCTCTGTGCAGTTTCAGTGGAGTCAACGGGTATCTTGCCTCCAGATGTGCTGGTGAGCGAAGCCATCAAGATCCTGATGGGAAAGTGTCAGCGCTTCCTCAATGAGCTGGACTCTGTGCCTATGGAGTGACCAGGCTGTAGCTGGGAAAGCAGATGCCTGCACTGCTGTTCTGGGCTTCCTATACCTGCATGGAAGGGGGATTCCTCTTCCATAGGCAGGAGGCTTGACAGGGGCTTGCCAAGAGTCCAAGGACCATCTCTTCGGATTTTTCTGTTGGTAATGAGCCTCAGTGAGGAGATGCACTAAAATAAAGGCTTTTTTTTTAAAGCTGTCTCCTGTGCCATTCACAATTGTGAAACTGTAATACATGAAGAAGGAAGTGGCAGCAGGTCTAAAGATGAGTAACAGCATTTTTTTTAGATGGTATGCAGTGAGGAGTGAGGAAGATTGATAGGGCAGGGTAGTAAAGCATTTCACAGCAGGTCAGTGAGATTTAACGAGTTGGTATCTGAAACCTGTTCGGCAGGTGTTTCAGACCAGCTCTGGGATAGTTAATATGGATGGTAGAGAAAAGGCTGTACTGTCAAAGGACTGGAACACCTCTCCTATGAAGAAATTGAGAGAGCTGGGACTGTTCAGCCTGGAGAACAAAAAAGCTCCAGGGAGACCTTATTCTGGCCTTTCGGTATGTAAAGGGGGCATAAAGAAAGACTTTACCAGGGTCTGCAGTGACAGGCTAAGGGGCAACACTTTTGAGCTGGAAGAAGGTAGACAGGTTGAACATCAGACCTTTTTTATCATGAGGGCTAACATGTCTCATGTTGCCCAGAGTTGTGAATGCCCCATCCCTGCAAGTGTCCAAGGCCAGGTTGGATGGGGCATTGAGCAATGTGGTTGAGTGTTAAAAGCTGAAAATGTCTGGGAGTATTGGTGTGTCCCAGTTGCTTAAGGCAATGCACACTATAGTGCTAGACTTCAGTGTAGTAAGTAGAGACAAAGTACTGCTTGCCTGGGGTACAATTACTTACAGTGTAAACATCCTTTGTAAGGTGAACATGCTGAAGGGAGGAGGTACACTTGGCATCCTGGCTCTAACCCCAGCCTGTCCCATGCCATGCTGCAGGTATATGCTGCACGTGTATATCACACATTATCATCATATATATATACACTTCTCTCTGCTGTTGCTTCACATGTTTATGGGACATACCCTGGAGTAACCTACAGGTTTTGCTTTGGCAACACATACCACTCAAGCTGTAAGCTGGGACCTAGAATTAATATAAAATAGCAGTAAGTGACATATAAATACTTTAAAAATGCAATTTCCCCCTCACCTAATTAAACTATGGAGTCTGGAATGGTTCATCCCCTCCCTGACAGTGTATTGACCACCAGCAGAGGTGCTCCCTTTTTGGTAGCTGGAATAAGGAATGCTGAGCAATCTCCAGGCAGGCAATCTGGCCAGACCAAAGACCTCAGATCTTACTGAAACAGATAAAATAAAAATGAAACAGGACACCATGTGTATGAAACTGGAATAGCTTTACTGACATTCAGGTGTAACACAACCAGTTCAGAGACAGCTTCGGATTTAAACATTCCTACAAAAAAGGTTTAAAATCCATTTTACAAAAACCCCTTGTGTCTAGCATGAAGTCACAGAATGTTAAAAATATCACAACACAATAAATACACCCAGCCTTTGCTAGAGCCAGGAGCCATGTTAGCTCAGAGGTTAAAAAAGTTTGAGGCCAGGAAGAAAGAGAAGGGTGCTGGTGGAACAGCAGGGGCAGGAGGGTGAGTGGATGCCCAAGGCCTGCTCTTCCTATCTGCACTCCCACGCCTCCCAGCCCCAGCCTTTTTGTCCAGTCTGTCTGTGTGGAGACACCACTTCTCCATCTACCACAGTTTATTACTTGTTCTGTCTTCTGGATGGCAAAACTGCCAGCTAGCTCTGGACAGACCCTCCCAGCTCCTGTGCTAACACTAGGATAGATTGTGTGAACTATTTGTCATGTAAGAAGAACCAGCTTTGCAGACTAGAGTGGCTTAACCTAAAACCCAGTTTCTGACCTGGCTCCCCCTTGTAAACTGCAGTATAAAGCCCACCCCTCCTGCCCCACCATGCAATTCTCTGAGGAGTACCAGACTGGGTAAAAACAGGGGCTACTGTCACCTCCACTGCCACAGGGCAAGGAGATCCCTTTTGGATTTCAGGTGCTTCAGGTATTGGTCCAGATTTTACTTACCCTGCGCTGGCCACATTCTAGTCTACAGGGCATGGTAAAATGAAAAAAAAAATTAAAAAAAAAATCTGTCCTGCTCCCCCTGAGAGATGTCCAAGAAAGGCCGGCACAAAGTAAAAGCCTTCCATTTGGCTCTGGGTAGAACAAGCTGTGTGATCATATCTATACATATATATGTATATATATGACAGTGTCTGCCTCTTTCTAGAGAGCAGTTGCACCTTAGAAAGGCTGATCTCACAGGAGATCCTAGAGCACTGCTAGGCTTCCTGGCACGCAGCCCTCAGCCCAAGGCTCAGCATCCTGGAGGGAAACGGATTCAGCAGAATACCAGTCCACTAGGGACAAGTGCTGATAAGCATGACAGGAGTGTCCAATGTGTTCCCTACAAAGCCTGGCTACTAGCACCCAGAGGAAGATTAGGGTAGCCTCTTTTCACATGGCACACTACTCTGCCTTTTGCATTAATCCTAAACCCCAAGGGACGAAGAGGTGGAGCAAGAGTGACCCGAGGCTACAAGATGATCAGGCTTTACCCTAAAGAGATCTATGGACTCGGCTCCCACCTTGCAGAGCAGAGGTCTAAAGATGCTTATCCAATGGAGGAGAAGGAGTCAGGGGAAAAGCTTAGTATTGACTGGTTCAAATGCCACCGCAGGCCCCATCCCAGTGTATGGAACAGGGACAGGACCCGTAAGGGGCTTTATTCAGACGAACGCTTGTGAAGGTGGTGACAAGGAGAATCTAATGTGCTTACTATGAGGAGAGACAAAATATAAGGTAGGGGAGGAGATGGTTGCAGCATCCCAGGCTCAGGGTTCAAAGAGTACATTGAAGCCCTCTCCATCCTCATTTTCTAGCACATCTGTCTCCAATGATGGCTTCACTTTTTTGAAGAGAGATGGAAGGTTCCGGATATGAACCTCCTTGCGGAACTGCTCCCCGATGGGCTTCTGCAGAGGACAGACAGGCAGGCATCAGTCATTACTGTCTTCATACCCCCACTCAGCTCAGGGGCAGCTTGCTTGCACATCAGAGGCAGACCCCAGGTTCTGAGCAATCCCTAGGCCTGGACCCTGTGCTTGCATTTTGAGGAATTTCAGGCCTGGCCTTTCCCAAGCGCCAGAGCACTGAGGTAACCACCAGAATACCAGCTCCCCAGCTTCTAATTCAAGGCTCCACCACCACCATCCTCACAGAGGTCCAGTGCCCACCCAGCAGCTTCAATCAAACATTTTAACACCCGGTTTCCCTGGGCAGCCTTGTGCAAGGTACTCCCTGCCTCTCAGTGAGAGGCCATTGCTGGAGGGGCTGCTCAGCCTGTCCTGCCAGCCTTGCTGGACCTCCAGGGTGAAGAGGAGGAAGAACAAGGTAAAGAACAAACACCAAGAATACACTGCAACAGCCTCCCAGCTGGGAAGGGGAGTGGTTGGTAAGGGACAGGCAGGCTGGCCACCCCATCACTTCTGCAGCATACAGGTGTGAAATTTTCCTCCAGGATATCACTTACCCCAATGCAACCTGAGATGAGGCGCTTGAAGTGATCCTTCCGGCGCTTGTCTGCCACTTTCTGCAGTGTTGGGTTGAGAAGCTTTGAATCAAACTGCTCCAAAGAGTCCAGCTGGATATCTGGGATCTGCTCCATCACTGCCTTCAGCTCAGCATAGCGAGGGCGCTGCACGGAGAAGTACGATTAACACAGCTCTGCTAGAGGAACTGCCTTGCCCTCCTTGGGGGCCATTAGCTCCTCTGCCCCTACTCACTGAGCATGGGATTAGTTTTCACCATTCCCCTCACATTCCTCAACCTCACATTTGGACGAAGAACAGAATTTCTCACCAAGGCCTCGTAGATCTGGAAAGCCAGGTGGACAAGAGCTGCCATGCAGCCATCGTGCTGCCCATGTACCTGCAAGCCCTTCAGCACACTTGTGAAAAACCAGGACACAGCATCGGGAAGGAGGTTTCCTGGAAGCACCTGGGGAAGAGGCACTGTCAGCACTGAAGCAAGATACTGGTACATAACCACCTTTCTGCAACAGCCTGCTCTTCCTGAGGGAAAAGGTGCCCAGAGGTGAAGCAGCCACGCTTCTCACAACATTCAGAGCTTCCTCTTCCAACCCTGCCAGAACTAATCCCTTCTTCCTCCCAGAGGTACCTGTTTGAGCAGTGGCCAGCAAAGCTGTGTTGTGGTTCTTTGGCAGGACAAGGTGTCCTTCCAGGAGAGGGATGTGTAGGCAGTGATCAGCACTGCAGTGCAAACATCCTGAAAAGGAGTCAGAGAGAAAAACCAGTCAGAGGAGCTATTTCCTACTTCCAGCATTCAAACCTGATGGGAGCCAAGATGCAATCCAGAGAATCTGCAGGAGCTTCTGAGAATCCTGCATGTCACTGTTGCTCCAGTGGAAGGTGTTCACCCAGTGTGCAGCATCATAACCATGAGAGACCAGTGTTAAGTTAACCTGCTCCCTTCATCTCCCTGGGAAAGGCCCTGGAGCACTCACGGACTTCCCCCAGCTGCTACTCTCAAGTCACTGCAAAAGCTTCTACAAGAGCTTCTGAGGCATCCACAGCAGACAGTACAGAAACATCAGGATAAAGGTACTCTGCACAGTGGGTGGTATTAGCACTGTGGCTCCTGTACCAGGTCAGGCAGATTTTACATAGAAGAAAAAGCTGGATGAAGTTCTTCCTCATGAAGACTGGAGCCCAGGATGAAGGCAGAGCCAGGGAGCACCCTGGGGGCTGAATACCCAGGGCCTCTTCCCCAGAACAGCTGAAGCTCTGTAGCTGCATTTTATATTGGATCCCAACCCCCATTTGCTTTGTGGCTTCTGCAAGGCCCTTCCAAGCCATGCACATTGCCAAGAGGTGATTCTCACATGGGAAACGCTCCAGCAGCCTAGGTCTCTGCAGCAGTGTCTGGCTGCAGAGCAGACAAGTGTGACAAAGAGTACAGAGAAAGGATGGTGGCAGTCAGAGCACACACTCACCTCTTGCTTCATCAGACACTTGCCGAGCTCGGTGAGCTCTGCGTTGGCAGGGGGAGTCACCTCCGTGGCCATCGCCTCATCATCTGCAGAGCAAAGGCAGCACTGTCAATGAGGCCTCCCAAGGACTGAGGGGGACATGGGGAGGCTGCAAGAACTAAGCTGGGAGCCAGGAGACAGCACACAGAATCAGTGTCCTGGCATAGCTTACCCTGAACATCTCTTTTCAAGCAAAAAGCACCCACCCTTTGTAGGGCAGGAAGGGCATGCAACTGGCTACCTTCAGTTCTTGGGAAACTGTGCACATCCCCCTCTTCTCAGCTTAAGAACCTTAAGAACCAGTTGCTCCAAGATGTCACCTGTGAACCCTACAGCACATTAGTTTTCAGGCTAGACTGGGTTTTTCTGTGGCCCCCAGACACACTGAGCAGGACAGAGCTGAAGGCTTCTTACCAAACCTATACCCCTCACACAGAACTTCCAACATCAGCCCAGCCTCCCCCTCAAGAACCAGGAAAAGTGCTTGTGTACACCAAGGGCAGGAAAGGCAAAGGTAGGCATTTACTCACCATCTCCATCTACAGCAGAAGTAGTGTTCTGTTCAACACCTTTCTTAGAAACACAGCAAACAGCTGCAAAAACAGTTGCAGGTCAGAGGAGCAGAAAAGGGAAGATGCTACTGCAAAACATGCAGAGATTATCCTACAGACTCTGATGGGCTCATAGCTGCTTCAAGCTCCCCCAGCTCTTACAGAGAATCTGAAGAATCAGAAAGCCCAGAATAAAAGCCCAGTACCGCACTACCTGGAAGGCTCTAACACCCCACCCACGGCACTTTCCCACAGTGGAACCTGCTGCACAGTGGCTGCTTCAAACTATTGAGAACCAGGAATGTGCAAAATCATCTGAAGCCCATAAGCCAAGAAGAACACTGATTTAAAGCAAAAAGGCCAATCGAGAAAGGAGATAGAAAATTGAGATCTGTAATCTCTATGTGGAATCAATTTCCCCAGCCTCCCTGCACAAAGCCATGCTGACAAAAAAATGATGTCGGAGAAGGGGAACACAAGGGAGACTGCTTTGGGGGAGGGACTCTTCCCTTATGTCTGGTTAGAGACATAGCAATTACCAGCAACAAAACTGATCGTGCCTGGCTTGTCCACAAATCCATGTCCCATACTGGGTTCCAAAGCACAGAATGGGAAAACCCAATTCCCTGTAGGACTGGATTCCTACAGGAACAGTACCAAAACCATGGAGCCCTAAAAGTTAACAAAAGGAAGTAACTCTCTTCTGAAGGTTTAAAATGATCTCTTACTAGGTTTTAGCTAAGATTTTGGCAGAGCTGTCTCACACCTGCCTTCTCAGGGTTATGTTAAATACTACTGACCGTTACAATTAAGTTCTACTGCACACTGGGAATTCCTGTTGTCCTCTCCAGGGAAAACTTCCCAAATATCTCAGGAGATCTAGCCTGATTTCACTTACTGGCGAGATCCATGACTTCTCGAGTCAGCAGCCTGACCAGCTGTTCCTCAAGCATCTCCTGAGACTCGGGGTTGTCATCTGCAGCATCATCCTCACTGAGGAGAACAGGTTTTAGTTTGAAGGGAGCCAATGCCTTCAAATACCCCCTCTGCCCAAACACAGGGAATGAGTCACCAGTGTGTTTTCCAGCCCTTGCTAGCAGGGCTGTTCCTGGGCAAAGGGCCATGTAAAAGACCCAACCTCCATCCCATTCCCCACTTCCCCCTTCATACCAAGGGATGGAAGCTTACCAGAGCATGCTTCGCTGGTTGATCACCTGCCATTTCTGGGACAACCTCTGTTCAAGACAAAAGGAAAGACTCAATCTGGACACAATGCAAGGAGACCCAAGCAATAGCTGCTGGCAGAAGCAAAAGAGCGTTAAACAGAGCTCTCACACCAAGACCCATTTTGAATGGCAGGAGAACTGCTACCAACTGTGCTGGAATGAGCTGTTATGAAAATGAGAGGACACAAGGAAAAAAAAACACCAAACTCCAAAATTCTCAGGGCTGCAGTTTGAGGAGTTTGTGTCTGCAGGTTTGAATTCACAGCAAGGGGTGCTGTGCAACAGCCAGGGTTCAATGCACCTCAAAAGCCCTCCCTGAACATCATCAAAATCATTAAGCATCAAGGCCCTTTTCTCTGCTGGCTCTGTAGAGATAGACATTCCCAAATGTTGCTGCCAGCTGCTGCAGGGAGCCTGGGCTGTCAAGGAACTGGCATCAAAGAAGCTGTTTTCTTACCATGTGCAGATAGGTGAAGAGTGGTCCCAGCATGGGGCAGACAAGGGTTTCGTAGTATTCTGAGGGGCAGGAAAGTACCAAGGGCTTCACAAACACACCTGCACAGACCAGTTAAGGAAGAGATCCAACACATAAGGCCAGCTGCAAGGGAGGCTGCAGGAGAGTGCCCAAGCCAGCCCATTCCACTGGGAGGCCAAGGGACAGGCACTTGGAAACCCACCTTCTCACAGCCCTGAATTAACAAGTGGCATCCCTATACAGCAAGAACATGAGTTATTCAGCTCTTTCTCCTGGCAGTTCAGATAAGAAAGCTAAGGGTGCTTAGCACCCATTTCCTAGCTGTGAGACTGAATGTCCAGCCCTGGAAAGTAGGTTGGGAAACCCACATGATCTCCCAGAGAAGCACATCCTAATGTCAAGCTCCTCACTATCCAAGCCCCCTTGCCCCTCGGAAGGCACTACTAACCTCTCACAGTGCCTCCAGAACCACACAAATCCCTTGCATTTCTTCTGACCCCATGCACTGCTGTTTCTGTTTGTGCCCTCTTAGGCTCACACCTCGTCCACACCAGGTGTATTCCTGTTTGTTTACCTCCTCAATCACCCTTCTTTGTCTTGGCCATACTGAAAACAATGCAGGATTTCAATGTATGTGTTCTGAGCCTCCCTGAGACAGTGATGGAAGGATACGGAGCATGGGACGCAGTCTGTAATCAGGAATGTTGTTGAGGTTGTTGAAAGCAGAGCTGAGGAGCTGGGTGGCGAGACCCTCAACAGTGTAGAAATCCTGTTGCATGGAGGGGCCTGCATTTCCCAGGATGTGAAAACTTCAACAAAAACCAAGTCAGTTACAAGTCTGCTAGATAACAAGTACCATGTCACTGCTCTGCAAAGGCTACAAGTTCTACCATCTTGAGATTACATAGCTGTCACATTCCTAAACAAATACTATAGAGGACTTTTAGCACAGCATCTCTTTTTTTTCTGAGATACCTGCAGAGGGACAATGAATTAAGCATTTAAGCACTACAGGTTACTTTCAAGTGCTGGTATACCCTGACACATAATGAGAAGTGGCAAGAGACAAACTAGATCAGGATATCAGATAAGTGCTCCAATCTGTCTACCTAATTGTTGAAGAACTAAAAGCAGATCCCCATTTTGAGGTACTTTTTCCAGACTGTTCCATATCTGTGTGACAGGTTACAACCACTGAATATAAGCCACCACTGCAGCTTGTACTTGGATATTACAGAATACAGCTCACATCAGAAGTCTAAAGGAAGTCAGGACCCCACTGTAACCTGCTGCTCCAGCTGTGCAATGCTGGATTGTGGTGAGAGATCTGGTGCTCTTACCAGTTGTCGTAGAGGGTACAAAAGAAGCCCTGCATCCTTTCTAAGACTGTTTTGTAAACAGGGGAGTCATAAAGCTCCAACAAAGGCTGAGGGAGACCTGTGGGAAGGAATAAGCTTCAGTTACATTAATTCAAGAGCACGGTGCACCTTCAGAGCATGCTGGGCAGGCACCAGCCAGCTTGATGGCAGCAAGGGAAGCTCTTGGCAAGAGCCAAATGGGAAGAGGTGCAGCAACCCTGGGGCAGAAACCTCCCTTAGAGGTCAGCCAAGTTCAGGTTGGTTGCACCCTGAGCAGAAGTGTTTCTACTGAGGTTGTAGCCGCCTCATTTCTCCGAAGTAGAACTTACTTGAGCTATCAGAACCCAGTCAGCAGCAAAGCTCACATTTGTTGCAGCTCCTCTAATAGCTCATCCCTTCAGGTTTGTATTCTCTGCCAGGACACAAGCTACTGTTGAACTATGATATTAAAAAGTTTAGAGCAGAGATCAAGGCCCTGCTGCTTTATGTGCAGGGGTTCACAGACACAGAGTTTAAAGTCACAGAGAACAGGTAAAGGAAGCATGTCCTCATTTTACAGAGGAAATGGAGAAAGAAAGACAAAGCAACTTCCCCAAAATATTTCACTGTTTGTCAGAACCTGAAATTAAACCTCAATTTCCAAAGTCGTGATCCACACTTTATCTACAAGGCCACCCACTCGCGCTTGGCTGGAAAGGCTTCTGTGTTCACAATCTCAAACCTGTTTTAAGAAGGTTCCAAAGGCCTCTTTCTAATACGCTGTCTAGAAACAAATGCCAGGGCCACACTGCACAACTTGGCTCTTGCCCTTCAGGACAGGTCTCTGCACCAGCAGTCAGGGCTCCTGCTGTGCACTAATTCTGCTCAAAGGCAGACAATTACAGCACTCTGCAGCCTGAAGCGCCATGTTGCAGAGACCACCACCCAGATGGGATAAGCGGTTTGGTAGGGTACCCTTCACTTCATGCAGAAGAAACCAATGTGTCTGAGACCAATAACTTAATTAACACCTTAGTTTCAGCATGTTCAACTCACAGCTGAGCTGCAAATACTATGAAGAAGCTGGTCCTCCAGCCCTGTTTCACTTCCACTGTTACAGACAGATCATGAACTCAAATACCTCTAAGTATCTGCCCACACATTCCTCCCAAAGAGAAGCCTCTTACCTAGAATGGCATTCTTCTCCACCTCCAGCATGTCCAAGGCCTTTGCAAATGTATCCCCCAGCCTAGCCACCATCTCTGGCATGTAGAGGTTGTTGTGAGTCCTGAAACAGAAGAGCACTTGGTTTATACTCATGTAAGTCAATTCCTTTTTGCCCTTGATAGTGGGATCCTCTCCTTCAGCTTGTGGACAACTCTTCTGAGGCAGATGATGAGGAAGGTGAGACCAAGCACGTGTGCATGGGATCCCCCTTCCACACCTGCAAAAATACTGGGGAAGCTGACCCAACAGAGACATGGAGTGACTCCACCTCATGTCCTGAATCTCCTGGCTGCCCCTTCCACTTATTTCAGTTCATCCCACCCGTTGCAAGCACTGGCAGTAAAAACTCCCAGCAATTCTCCAGATGATGCTGGGAACAACTTAGTAGCTTGGCCAAAGGGATCAGAGATGTATTTTTAAAACTGACAAGACACGGATTCTGTCATTGCAAAAGATCTTCTGCACCTAAGGCCCCTGCAGAGGGAGGGGCTGTTTCAGCTCCAAAATACACGCACTGCCCATCAGGGATGAGTCACAGTCCCCAGAATGGCAGGTGGCATTGGAAGGACTCTAGTGAGAACATCCGTCCGATCAGATGTTACTCATGGCAGGCACACGCGCCCCCTGGACAACACATCCAGCTGGGAACAACTCTGCATCATAGGAGGTGGCCACTGTCAGCTCTCTGCAAGGGACACCAATTCAGCCATGGGTGGCTGGTTCTTTCCATCCAGGCCAAAATGGGTCCCCTCTCTCAGCCGGGGTACTGACACTCAGAGCTGGACTCAGCAGGGGTGTCTCTCTCACCTACCTCTCTCCTTTGAGACCTCAGACCTCCACTCTGGGTGTCGCCAGCTGCACACAGCACAAATCCTGCAGCCTCCTCCAAAACTGCAATGCCATTGTACCTGCTGCTAGAGGTGATCAAGGGCAACTCAGTATCTTCCCCTCGAGCAGCATTTCCCAAAGCAGGGGGTACATGGGAATGGCTGGGGGAAGGGAGCGTGGACAAACCTAAGGATGTTCTCCAGAGTCTCAGCTTTCACTCATGTATTAATGATTGGTTTTGTTTGGTTTTTTTTAAGGTCCATGTTCATAATTCTGGCAACCCTGATGCAGTGATGTCTGCCTGCATTTGCAGAAAGCTCCAAAACTGCAACTATCCTGTTTCTCTCTGCAAGTGTTAAATACTTCCCTGCTCACTGCACGTGAGGAAGGCAAGTATGTGAACTTCGTAAGAAAGAGCTACACAAATGTCTACTTAATGACTCATACTCTCATTCTGGGCTGGATCTAACACCATGCAACAGGCCTCAAAGGGGCACAAGCTGATTCTACTTTGCCAAGAAGGGCCAGGTAACAGCCCAGCTTCTACTCAGATTTGTTTAATGTTGCCCCACTGACTCAAAAAGCTGTACATTTCTGCTTGAGGCTATCCTGAAACCAGCTACTAAAATAATCTCTTGTATGTTTCCTGCCCTTTCCATGCCAGCTTTGGCTTTGCCTCATGCTGGGCAGAAAGTCAGTGGGGCAACCCAAGGACTGTGGAATTGCAAAGGTGAACCCTGAAATCTCACTGCACTAACTCCAGCAGGATGGGCCAGACAGTCATATGCTGAAGATGTGGTCATGGTCCTTAGTTGTTTTGGAGTCCTTGAAGCATTTTCTTAAGTCTGAGAGTTGGGAGGCAGATGTTCATTTACAGGCCAAGTTCTCTTAACACTTTAGCAAGTTCCCAGTGGGAATGGAGAGAAAATGGCCAACCGCCTACTTCCCACAGGAGTTAAAAAGGCATCCAACAGCTCTCATATATGATGATGTAGCCCCTTGGCATATTCCAGCAGAGACTATCAGCACTCCTGGGCACCCTACACAAAGGGATGCATGGTAAAACTGATCTCAAGAGACATTTATGCTTGAGAAAAGACAAGCAAAGGATATGGCAGGAATTGGGGGATTTTCAGTGATGGTCATGGCTCCGCTAGAAAGAGTATCTGATGCCTAGACAGAAGGGCTTGTAAACCAGAAGATAAGTCCTTTAGGACAGTCCATGACTGAAGAATCTTTTTCCAAAGCAGGAGCTGTCTACAATGAAAATGCCTACAGCATCCATGTCTACCCAAGAATTCTTTCACCAGCATTAATGCTTTGGCAATGTCAGCATCTCGTCATCAGGAGTTCCAAAAAAGCCTTTGTCTAAGCAAAGCATTTGCTGAGCCTGAGCATTTAATTTGTAACAAAACATGAGCAAATCCCAGCACAATAAAGGCTCTGCACCAATCAGGTCATGCAGCTACTGACTGCAGAAATGCACCAAGGTGGCTGAAAATCATGATTTAGGTTTAAATTCAGGAGTGAACATTTTAAGCCAGAAGCTAGAAAACACCTAAATGAAATGAGGTACTACAGAGGACAGGAGAATCATTACTCTAAAAGCTGCAAGCAGTGATTAATAAAGCAACCTCAATACAATTCCATAAATACAGCTACCAACACAAATACAGGCAGGCAGATGCTACTCAAAACTACCTTATTTTTCCATTAACTGGACTACCTCATTCTTCTCAGTTCTTTGATCCCAGCCATGACCTACCTCCAAGCTACTTACCACCCTGGCAAAGGCCCAATGGCTTAACAGCTTCGCTGCTTGTCTGCTAACACAGCAGCAGAATGCCACACACTATCCCAGAGAGCAGCAGACCCACCTGCTCAGCCTGCAAAACCCCCTTTTTTAGCACACTGGTGCCTGTCTTGGTGCTCAGTTCAGCTGCTCAGCAAGATCCACACTGCTGCTACTTGCAGATCTGCTCACACAAAAATCAGCACAGCCTGCAGGACTTCCACATCTCTGTCCCACATAAGCACATGGGCAACACTGGATGTTGCTTATCCCTACAGAGAGCTGCCTAATGGCATCCATCCCCAAGTAGTAATGCAACAACAATGCTCCTGAAGGCATCCTCAACACAGGCAGCTTTCCTGCCAGGTAGCCTTCCTCACAGCCCCATACTTTCTGCCTGCTGACAGGCTGCTACAGATTCCATATTCTCCTGTGTGATCTATATTAACGAGGGCCTGAGGGAGACAAGCATGGAAAAGGCACCTGAGTCAAGCAAAGAAGGAGTTCCTTCCTCCTAGCACAAGATCCAGCTTTGCCAAAAAGACATAAGCACCATCAACACCTGCACTGAACAACTATGAGCTTGCAGTTGTCAAAGAGGCCTATATATCCAGCAGCAGCAATGGAAAAATATGAAGCATGAAGATCTACTGTTCTTAATACATCATTCATTAGTTCTTGTTGGAGCATTCAGCCTTAAGAAAAGCCCAGATACCTCTGAGTGAAGTACAGGTTTCTCCATGTATGTTACTACCATGTACTCAGAAAATATTTCAGTCTGCAGGTGAGATGCATGAACAACACAGATGCCCTATCTCAATAAAAAAGCCCAAACCAGCCACGAAGCCTCTTCTTCTACATACTGGATATGGAACATAGCTCATGGGTTTTCTTGGAGGTGGTAAACAGCCAGGCACAGAGTTTCTGCTTCTTCACAGAAGTGAAGTAGTGACAGAAGTTGGATGACAGTTTCCCTAGCTGCTTGTAACAGAGACCCCACGTGATTTTACTAAAAATGTACAAGTTCTGGTAGGAATAGTGATTGCATGAGGAAAAAGTGTCTGCTGCAGCCTGCTCAGACCTTGGGCACTGGTTTAGTTGGTCTCACACAATATGACATGTGGCAGGCATTGGAGAAATGGAATGAGGCTACTACCTAATCAAGGCAACTCTACTCTACCTAACCTCTCCCAAAAGCTCATCAACAGGATCTTCGGCCTTCCAGGATAAAAGGCAAAAGCAGTTCAAGCACAATTCTGCAGAAACCTGCTCGCTGGCCAAAGTACCACACACCGTGCTATGCAGAGCTTAGCAATGAGAAACACCGCTCATGTGGGCCAAGACAGCATGTGCTTGTCACAACAGTCCAGCATGTTGCTTTTCCCTGGAAGCAGCAAATTCCTGAGCTCAGTGACTACCAAACATACCTGACTATACAGCACTCAGGTAATAGGGTCCCTTCCCTTACAAACCTGGGAGCTGAAAAATCTAAGTGCATCTGAAAATTCTCTTTCTCAACATGCCCCTGCCAAGGACAGAGTGTCAGGTTTTCAAATATGTAACGTGTAGAGTTATCCCACAAAACTGTTCTGTAAGTCTGGCAAAATCCCAGTGTCAGGAGTTACCACAAGAGAGACTTCTCCTTTATAATTCTGGGAACTGTGTTATTCAGGATTTCCATTTTCTGCCTTCTCCTGCTCCCTCCCCTGGCTGCCCCAGACCTACACAACACCAGTGACACACAGAGAGGCACTGCATGGTAGCAACGGCCCGAGAGTATGCATCCACTGATTTCAATAGCAGACTGCTTCAGGGGGCTGCTGCTCATGTTCAGCAAAGCCAGCTTAATTTAACACTGAAGAGAGAACAACACAAACAGGATGCGATGAGAGCTGGGACTGCCCTGGTGGAGACAGGAGAGGTGGCCTTGTAGGGGCTGAGGGCAGAGCAGAGATGTTAGTTAAGAAATCATTAACTGAGTGGCAGAACTACAGCACTGGAGGTGGGGGAGGCAACCCCAGCACAAGCTCCCATTAGCTTTGATGGCCTCTTGTAGGCCAGACCAGTGAACATTCAGAAGGCTCCAGTTTCCCCAGTGCCATTCCCCACTGTGAACAGTCAGGAACAGTACTTGGGCACCTGGCACCAGCCTGTGTTCCCACTGGCTTCACTGGGCAAACATGCTCTGAGCATTCCATGTATTTATCACAGTTTGGCTTTCAGAGATTTGTAAGTCAACATAAATGATTTCAAGTCAACTTGACCCACCTTATGAGAGCAAGTAAATTGTCAAAAAGCTTCAGGACCTGCTCAGTGCAGGGATTACGGTACATTGGAGTTCCACTGGGCAGGTATCCCAAAAAGAATCCTCCAGCTTTTGCCTCTTCAGTAGCAGCAGGCCAACGAGCTCGTTTCACAACTCCCAGAATGGTGTACACACAAAAGCTTATCTGCAGCAAGAGATGTGGAGAAAGCGTTTCTTAGCCGGATCACAGTCTGAATCAATAGGTTTTCAGAGAAACACATCATCATCCCATCACAAAGAGAATGCTCTACAGTGAGCCTAACCTGTTGATAGGAACAAAACTCTGGTGAGATTGCTGCCAGGAAAATGCAACAAACGATCATGCTATATTCCATAACCTTGAGAGAGCCCTAGCCATGGCAGGATGGCCTAGGAATTCACTATCAGACAAAGCATCAATACATATGGTCTCAAGAGTATGCAAGCAGCCAGGCAGGCTGCTAAAAGTAAGGCTCTAGACCATCAGTTCCTCATGTCCTTCATGTGCTGGGACAGATGCAGAGATCCCAGATGACACAGCGGTCAAACTGCATTAGCCCCAAATCATAAGCATAACTCTGTGGACTGCATTTCAGTGTACTCTACAGATCTAAAGACAGCAACTCCATTTGCAGTCCGAGTGAAGACTTTACACTAACAACTCAAATAACACAAATCTTCTCAGATGAATTTTAATTATATTCTGTGCTGCAGTCTGAGCATGATGTTTTTTCCATATAGCCTGGTTTAAAAAGCATGATTCACTGTGCCATATATCCAAAAATCATGTACATCAATTGCTTATCCAAAAGCAAACTCTGTTGAACAGAGAGTAGGAAACAGAGTGCTTCATCTGATAAATAATGTGGTTTACAAGGCCTGCACGCTCTTTACCGTAGCTTAAAGAGCAAAGGCCAGCCTGTTATTCTGCAATCTGAAAAACCTGTTGATGCACACTCTGAAGAAGTACATGATCAGGAGACCTTGTGTGTAATCACAGGAGAAGTGGGGGATTGAAGGAGGCAGGTCTCATTTCACTAACGATTACACCTCTCCTGGTAATGATACTCACTCTAGATCGGTTCAGGCCACTAGGATCTTCCAAGACTGGATCGGCAATTTTGTTGTCTGCACCCACGTAGGATATAAAGGCTTCAGGATCTGAGAGGACTCTGGCAGCAGCAAAAGACAGAAATGGATTATTGTTTGTACCAGGGAATTTGAGCAGAGCTTTGCACTGGTAATAAACATCTACCAAAAACCAAGCAGGCTAGAGAGGCTAGGCAGTGCTCCATCCTGTACATGGGAACATGATTTAAAAGCACCAGAGATGTGTACACTCTCAAAATATCATCAGTTCTCTTGGGCTGTGGGGATCTAAAAGATTCAAATCTCTTATGAAGATAGCCCTGCTGGGAACGCTCTTGTGCATGCCCAGCAACCCAGAGCTGCAAGACATCCCAGCTTTAGTAACAAGAACTCAGCTTCCTACCTTCTCCTGGGAATGAGCAAAGACATCTTTGATTTCTCATTTCCTGCAAATGCTTTGAGCATGCTGGGGAATGTTCCTTTATTACCTTAAATGACTCTTACCCAGCAATTTTCAGCAAACAGCATTTAGACTGCTAGCAGTTTCTGAACTGTAGGAGAGCTATAATCACAACAACTGCCTGGAGCACAGGAGGTCAAGAGGCAGCCCATCACCCTCATACGGCTTGTGTGTTCCCTTACTGGGCACGGCATTACCTCCTCAACACCTCCAGCTCAAAGCTGGAGAAGAAATGACCCATAAAAAGAAAAATGACCCATACCTCTGCATCTCTGGGGAGAGCCATAAGCCAGCAACAGGAGCCATGAGCTCCTCCAGGAAAGCTTTCTGTCGCTCATAGTCCTTAAACTGGTTGCTGATGAGGACAAGGGCCTCCATAAGAGCACACTTCTCCATCTGCGTCAGAAGTAGCTCATTGGAAAGCAGCTGTTTCACATGGTTGTACAACATCTCAAAGTTTGGCTAGAAAACACATCCAAGTGGAAAAGCATCATGCATTTGGTATGGAGGAGGGCCACTGGGGGAGGCAGAGGAGGGGTGTACTGTTCAGCTGGAGAAGGTACATTTCTGTACCTTTTCTCAACACAGCCATCTCCTCCTCACACTCAAGTTTCTCTGAATGTTCAGTCTAAGAGAACTTCCATTCTTCCCTACCCCTCTATCATTATCCTGCATCCATTTTACTTGTGCTGCTTGTATCCTCCTCCTCATCCCTTTTACGTTTAACTCATCAATTTACAGTTCAATTTCTGAGGCAGAAAATTTTTCAGTGGGGAAGAAGAGAGGTACAGGGAATGAACCACTTTGCCATTTGTGCAGCAGGAATGTTTCTTGTAAGAAAAGCAGAGACTGTAGCCAAGGAAGCTGAAGATCCCACAAAATTCAACTAAAATTGAGGCAAGACTCATCATGACAGAGTTGCGTTTACCTACCAGGACAAGCTGAGGGTAATCCCGGCACATCTTAATGATTGAGGAGCACGCATGCCTTCTCACATTCTTCACTGCTCGAGTTCTAGGAGCCTGGACAGACACAACAAACTTCAATGCAACAAAACAAAAGTTCAGCCAAATGCAGGGCATCTTCAAGAGACAAATTCATTATATATAGTTTTCTGCAGTGTTGAGCACAGATTAAAAAAAAACATTTCCATGCCTCCCTGCTCCCTCCAAACAATCATGCAGCAACCAAATTTCCTCTGAAGCAGTAGTCAACTCAAGAAATCCATGTTCAAACAAGCTGTACTTCAGAAGTGAGGATGCTATGACTCTTCCTCACTATTTCAAGACTCCAAGCACTCCTTAGGTAACTAGGGGGTTTACAGCCATCTTTTAGAGCCATGTATACCAAGTACTGAAAGAATACCCAGAGCTAATGAAGAGATTTCACTCTCGGGAAGGCCAGCACCGCCTGGGGAACTAAGTGTACTGGCCTTACAGCACGTCTGCAGCCTTCTAAGCTTGTGAGCCAAAGCTTAGTGGGCTATGCCAGCCACAGAGATCAGCAGTATCTGGACTCCCCAGCTTTCCCAGGAGCAGAACTATACTTGAGAAGCCTACTACAATAGTCTTCAGACTCAGGATGCTCTCTCCACTAGAACATTATTTGATCCAACTGTTACAGCTCATTAGTAGATAATAATTCAGACATACCTTACTTTCCTCTACAACTTCAAAGGTAACTGAAGCAAACAACTGTGAGAAAAGGGAGGAAAAATCAAAAAACTCGTATCATTTGTTAATATTTAGCACTCACATCTGTTTAAGGAATAGGCAATAAAGATTTTAGTGCAATTTCATTGAAGTCAGTGAAGAACCCCTGAGTAAGTTGAAAGATGTATCATCAATACAGCAAGGCCTTGAAAGAAAACATGGTTGTTTACTGGACAGAGCATGCACTTAACGCTAAGTTTAAGGCTATGAACTGCAAAATTTGGGTTAATTGACATTACTGTTCTTGTGACAAGCCTCAGTCTCAGTTTCTCCCATCTTTAACATGAAGGATAGTCCTTCCTTGACAGCAACACCAAGAGGATTGACTCCTGCAGTTTAGTACAAGAGCCCTGCACCACGAAAAGCTGATGTGATTTTAGCAGGGTCTGCACATACCTACCTTGGAAAGTACTTGTGGGAGGTATTCTGGTCGGTAAGTGACAAACGGAAAGAGAGCAGAGACATTGGTGAGCACACAGGACAGGATGAGAGGATCTTTTGTTTCAAAATTAAGGACAAGCTGCAACAGATCTATGCCATCATTCACTGGGATTTCCTACAAAGGTAGTGAAAAAAAAAGAAAGAAAAAGGGAGGCAACACTCAATACTTCAACCTACAGTACACTTCCTACAAAACCTAGGAAAAAGGCTGGGGGAAAAAGGACAGTGCCTTCGCCACTGTTGACAGGGCAGTCTTGAGACATCAGTCTCTAGTCCCCGTACTTTTGCTGGCACCTCTGGGATAGGCAAATTTCCTCTCTGTCTCCCAATTCTCCTCTTGACTTTGTCCAACAGATTCCATGCTTAACCAACTGTAACGACCCATATAATTATTCTACTGTGATTAGACTGATGAGTGCATGAGCAGCTTAATGTAATAAAAAATTCAAGTCAGTCTACATCAAACTGATCCTTCTGATTCGCCTGCTGTTGAACAAAAGGCAGAGAGAAAATGCTTCTGATCTGCTCTCTGGGCATAAGTTCCTCTCACTTAGTTAGAAGTGAAAAAAAATTTTAAAAAAATCTAATAAGAGGATAATTAAATAAACTCAAGAAATTTTTTCTTAAGCAGTCTCTTCTCCTCTAGCAAGGCACTATCTTAAAGCATGTCACTTGAGCACTCTCCAGTGACTTCTCATCCCATAGTGCCCAGAATTAAGACATGCCCTCATCTAAAGAAGGGTCATTACTCCTCATGAGAATGGCTCACCAAACCAACTGGGTTTTGCATGGAGGTAACCAGTTACTACAAACTGCTTAAGGATAACATAACTGCAAAAACCCAGAAGAACTGCCGACCCAGAAGAAGCCAGGAGAGAAGGCAAGAGCTTGGGATACACGTACATCTTTATCCATGGTTCGGAACATCTGGCTGATGACGCTCTCCGAGAAGAAGGTCATGGCATCCCACTGCACAAAGGATGGAGAGAAGATGGAGCAGAGACCTTCGCCTGTCTTAGCTGAAAGGAAGAGAACACCATGCTCAACCATCCTCAACAGCAACCTGAGAAGCTCCTGTGCTGCAACATTAGCACTCACAAGTATTTTGGCCACACAGCTCTCCCTGCAGATGCCTCGCAGGGATGCACTGGGAGCAATTAAGGTGATTTGCTTCATTCAAGTGAAGGCTCCTGAGACATAAGTCTTTGAGGTACTATGCAGAGCAATATTAACAAATCACAGAAGGGAAAAGAAGAGAGACCACATGCCCAGACTCAGCACTGCAGGCAAGACTGCCCTCAGTGTGACTTTGCAGAGCACCAACGAACCTTCCTTCACAGTAGGAAAGCAAGGTGAATGACAAGGGATTTGCCAGAGAGGCACAACTTCCCTAACAAAAATAATCAATATATTACAGAAATAAAAAGACCCAAATAATTGTAAAATTGTATCAGAGGGACAGCTGTATCTGTTCTGCAGAGAGATTTGGAGGAAGGAAAGGAGGAGCCAGGGGCTTTACATCAGTTATTCCATATGTAGACTCTAAAGGGATAAATTAGGGAAGGGGTGGGTTTGACTCAGTTTTGCTTTTAACTTGCAAAGACCTTAAAGCCTGAAAATCTAGCATGGAGTCTTGGCTACTGCTTAAAAAATTCCAACAACATCAACCAAAAAAAGGCCAAGAAGTTTCTTTTTGGCTTTAATTAAAAGACAAATCCCATATCCCCATTTTTTTTCAGGTGACCTACAGTTCATGGGTCCAGTATCAACAGGAGCTGTGAGTTGGTACTTCAGCCATTCCCCAGCCATTTGGAAGCCAGTTAGAGGGTCCAGACGACAAGCCATCCTCATCACCTCTCCTTGCTGGGCTCGGAAAGCTGCAGGGAAAAATCAGACACCATGAAAACAGCTGATGCTGCAAATTTTTCAGACCCATGAACATTATGGACTTTTGCTTTGGCAATAGCTGTGTAGTGGGCACAAATACACAAACAGTGCAGCAAGTACAACAGAATGAGCAATTTTTGAAGTGATTTAAGTGGACGAAAACATAATGGACTAACATTTTAAAAAGTGCAATTAAAATGCAGTATGAATTATGAAAATTTATGCTAAACTAGATTTACTACAATTAGGCCTCTAGTCTTCATTTAAAATGTTCTTCAAACTATAAACGTTTGCTGCTTACAAAGCATCTTGGGACACTGAGATAAAATACCAGCATTAGATAACTACTACTTCCTTCAGCTAAACACACTTTTCCTAGATTATTCAACTAATGACAAACAAATGTGAACTCAAAAACCCAGCTGCCTTGTTTTTAATTTCGAAGATACTAAAAGCAAAGTACAGAACAGGAATTTAATTTGTTCCAAAATATTCCAGTGCACGACCACACAAAACAATCAGTTCTGCTGACTACAAATGCAACTTGCATTGTTTAATAAAGTTGTTTTGCCAAGCAATTTTATTTTGTGCTTCAAATTAGTTTATTTTCTTATATATGTAATGTCTTCAATATAACTTAACCCTGTAAGACTATTTCAGATTCAGGCCTTGTGCATTTAGCTACTTTATAGTTTCTATCCAAACAGATTTATTACAGTAAGTAAAAAATAAACTATCTAATAAGCAACAAAAACTGCAACCCTTAAAATCTTCAGACAGAAATGTAAAAAGTAAAAATTTATGTAATTTATTCATGTATCCTCCCATCCACCCAGTAAGGACCAAACTACACCAGCCAATGAGAACCAACTTCAGTTTTGGGAAGAAAAATACAAAATGAAAGTAAAATCATTAATATCTAGTGCTGGTTTAATATCATGATTAAATTTTGCTATTTTAATTCTCAACTCTAGCTATTGGTACTAAACCAGAAGCTTCTTACCAGGGCCAACACAGATTTTCTTTCTGGAATGGCATCTAAAGTCTTTTGTAAGGTGCCTTCCTCTCCTAACCTGAACATGACTTGAGGTTGTTTGATTTCCTCCTCTAGGCGACCAAAAGACACACTTTCTTTGACACCAGAATGCTATTAGGCCACCTACCTGACCGGCAAGCAAAACAACAGCAAATAGTAAAATTAAACACATGAGCTGCCACAGGAAAATCCTAACTTAATTTACTCCAAGATCCAGGCTGAAAAACTTGAGACACAAATGGAAGCTGCCAAGGCAATGTGGTAGGCTCCAAGCTTGGCCAGCAACTGGAAGTAGGAAGAAAGGCACAAACAGAATGCACAAAGGGTATGGCAACTTACAGTTGAAGAAGGCATTGAAGTCCTCATCACTGTCAAAATCAAAGCGGGAGTATTCACAGCTGGGGCTGTCTGCTTTGGAAGGAAAGCCCACCTGGAAACAAAGTGGAAAAGGTCAGGAAGGAAGAGAAGTCACCCATCACAGCTAACACCAGCTTCAAGAACATGAAGGCTGGAGGCAAGGAGCAGACAATAAAACCGAGATACAACTGTGTGCTCAGCAGCCTGGAGATCCTGTCTGGCCATGACACAACAAAAATGTAGTTTCTCCCCCATGACCCACAGGCCACGTTCACCCAGGCACCTTCTCACACCCAACAAGTTGTGATTCCCACATACCTTCACTAGGTTGGTCATAGATGCACGGAGATACTTGGGAACGACAGCCAGCAACAAAGGGTCATGAGACAGAACTTCATGCCGAAATAGGGCTCCCCATGTGATCTGGGTGGAAGAGCGCAGAAACTGCGGGGAGAAGAGAGAAAAGAGAGGAGCAGAGGAGGATTTCAGTGCTGGAATTACCACTATTAAGTGCTGCTATCAGAAAGCAAAGGCAAATTATACTGACTATAAAGTTAAGGCCAAGGCACCTTGAAGGCACATCCCAAATTTCCAGAAAGCCAAAAATCTCTAATACTAGGGCTGATTGCAAATTCTACATTTTCTACTCAGTATCTCTGTATCAGGCATGGCTCTTGATGGGGTGGTAATGGGAGTAGAAAACACTGCCTTCCAGGCCTTCAGCTGAAATGGAGCGCCTAGAGAGCAATACTTAGCAGCTGAAGTTCTGCAGTCTTCTGCAGGCTAGCTCAATTATACATTCACACACAGATACATGTGAGACTTTCAGCCCTTTACATACCTGGCTGGGATGAGTTGTGAAGGCTAAAAATGACTCAAGGTATTTTCCAAAGTTGGCTGGCGTTTCCACATCACAATCTGAGCCCTATGAGGAACATGAAGTATTTCAGACAAAATACTAACTTTATGGCAGGCTGGGCTCACAAATGGTATGTTTCAGGGTAAAGCAGGAGCACTACATCCAAGGCCATAGACTGTAAAGGAGCAGAGACAGAGACACTGAACAACTGATTTTTTTCTGAATCCAGTATAGCCCAAGGAGCATCAAGTTCTGCTGACCAGCCTGGAGGTGCTGAAGACACCACCACCCTCATTCAAGAGTACAGGGTGACTTCTCAGATAGTGGAGTTCCATTAAAACCAAATTCACAACCACTGCTGCTGCTGTGAATCACAATTTTACTCCTATTGGGTCAAACCCACCCAGCTGTACCAAAGTAGTGCAATTCAAACTGAAGAATTTCACAAGAAAATAAACCCAGGTAATTTCACTCGATTTCTCCAAATGTTTCCTGTATTTAACATATGGGTATCCATGACCAGTAACTTCCTTGGAAGTTTGTCAGGAAAGTAAGTTTTGCCTGGAGCCATAAATTCAAGGTTTTGTTGCTTCTCACAAACTGTAACATGACCTGGTGCCCTCAAGATCCCCAAACTTGTACAGCTCAGTGCTGCCTCTCCCAAGCGAATCTGAGTAAGTGAGCTCCATCTCATTACTTCATTATGGATTAACAGCTCCTACTGCCTAACAGCAAGTGGAGTCACTGGAAGTAGTAATGCACTCTGGTTCCTGTCCATGCTTTTTAGAGGTGAATTCTCAAAGGCTGGTTTTGGTTTTTTCTTCCCCTCCCTGTGAGACTTTACTTTGCTCTATCACTTTTACAGGCTCGTTGCTTCAATCTCCCCACCAACAGCATCTCTCAACAAGCCTGCCCTCTCTATCCTAGAAGCACTGAGCTGAAGGGAGGGAGTGGGAATTCAGCACTGGCATGGCATGAACAGTATGAATTTGCATCTTCATCTCAACATTGACACAAAACATTACAAAGATGAACAGCAGGAACAAAACCCGTTTCTTCCTTGAGCTTGAGAGAGTCTTGGTGGAAGAACAGACAGGTATACTCTCTGAATTATTTTTACTGGGAAATTTAAAAGGCTTCCAATAGAAGAGTAATTTCCTGGACTAGATTTTCTGTAGCAGTAGTCAGCTAAAAACCTGACCAATTTTCAGTGAAGCTCAGCATTTTACAGAGGTTATAGGAAATGGTTCTTGATGACAGCAAAGCCCTGGCATCAGTCAGGGGTCCCTCCAGTCTACATTCCTATTGACTCAGCAGGATACAGTCATCCCACTTAAAAGCAGAGCCATTACTGCCTTTACGAAATGCATGGAGAGAACCCTACAGCTGCCAAATGTGCAGAGAGAACCCTGGTCCTACCTTAGATCAGGGTTGCCTCAAGCCCCAGCCCTAAAAACTAGCCTTGCCAGGGTTGCTGTTGGTATTAGTAAAGACTTACTAGCAACGCACATAGCTGGCTGCCCAATGCGCACAAAACTTGGCAAAGTCTCTTCAAGAAAACATAGTGCTTCTCCACCAGGCCTTCTCCATCTGCTGTCCTGGGAATGAGGGAAGGGGGGAAAAACAGGATCACAGTTACTCATGCTGTAGGTGACAGGCACACTGCTGGCTATCTTGTAGATAAAGAGGACTAGAGCAGTTTGATTTTATCTCAGTGGGATTTTCTTTGCTATTATCAAGAAGTACTGCTTTATTGGCATCTAAAACCTCTGAAATTGCCTCTCTGAAAGAGTCCTTCCTCCTGATCAGTTTCAGGCTAAAACAGAAAGCCAGGGAAGCTGTGATATTTACATCTCTTTGTCCTTCAATTATGGGTTTTGAAAAAAAAACCCTGGTTTTCCAAGTTTTGCAAAAGAAATGGTGGTTTTGTTCTCTCCTATCCAGTTCCTGCTTCCTTTGGTTAAGCAACAGTATCTTCTGCACCTACAAAGCCATTTGTATGCAGTTTTGTGTGAAATCACAGCAGCACCATGGTACTCACTGGGCAGCAGAGAGGATGCAGTGCATGGCAATGTCTCCAAACAAGACCATCAGAGGTTTCCGATCCTCCAGCTTACCCTATGCACAAAACACACCACATGCCTCAGTTAGAACATAACTATTTATTCCCATTTACATAAATATTTATTTCCATCTGCAAGCAAAATCAGGAGAGTCACAGTTTTTCTTCCACCTGGGAAGGGGCTTACATACGATTTAAGTAAAAACTTTCCAAAAATTCCAAGGTATCTAAAAAATTTTCTCCAAGCAATCCCACCACAAGAACTTTCAACAGCAAAACTGACCCTGAGACATATTCACAGAAGACTGGCTAGTTACTTACAGGCAGCTGATGAACAGCCTTGACACTCAGCTGCTTGTGAATGAATGGGTCAAATCACCTGTTTAGATCCTGCTGTCACTTCTCTGAGCTGCCAAGTGACACAGCTGATGACACTATTTTCCACTTCACAGTTGTAGGAAGTGGGGGGAAAAAAAGTCAGTGGGGACCTCCAAGTTCAAACTGCAAGGAGACGCAAGCACAGTATTTGGAGAGGGTTCCAACAGCTACTCTATGTATTGTGCTGGCATGATATTCACACCAAATATCATTAACAGAATCAGCCAAATTTGATTTTGATTCTTAGATAAAAGGGCAAAGATAGCGTTGCTCAATCTGAAGAATTATATAGGAGAATAGGAGAAAAATAAAGGGGAGCCAGAAGAACTGGGGAGGAAGAACTCA
Source organism: Corvus moneduloides (assembly GCF_009650955.1). NCBI lineage: Eukaryota > Metazoa > Chordata > Aves > Passeriformes > Corvidae > Corvus > Corvus moneduloides. The sequence continues at coordinate 84,388,002 of NC_045478.1, read as the reverse complement.
CTTTCCTGCTGACAGCAATCAGGAGACACTCTGCTGCTCCAACTTGGAGTTCAGGCTCATTTAGGAGCAGACACAACATCTCCAAGAGCTTGCAGTTGTCTGCTGTGATATGGCTTAGGGCTACCCAGTCAATGTAGCCAGCCAAAGTGTTGAGTGCTGCTATCCCCACACGACAGTTTGCCTGGGCCTGTGAACAGAGAGGAGGCATGAGGTCAGAACCAGAGAAAAACATCAATTCCCATCTAAAGCCACCCACTCCCTGGAATAACAGCACCAAGAACTCCCTGACAAAGTGAGAGACTTGGACCCTTCTGCTGCCACTCCTCACTTCTCTCTTCTCAAGGGGCTTGTACTATGAGTGAACAAATCCATCTGTATGAAACTGCAGGCAATAGACTTGAAAGCCTGGGAATAGCCTAGTTCTAAGTAACCTTCCTCCTAAGAAGTACCAAAGAGCTAACTCCCACATAGCTCCACTCACCTTTGGCTCCTGAGCCAAATCAGTCTTCTGAAAAAGAAAACAAAAGAGGGTAAGCGAACAGCTACAGCACACACTTCCACCCAGCCACGGCTGCACAGGGTTCTCCTCAAGGATGCAGCCAAAAAAGAGGCTGTATCACAGTCTCCCACTCAGGACATTGCTGCAGCCAACAAAGTCACCTCTGCACCCCCAGACAGGTAAGAAACCAGGACTCTACATTGCAAGTTAAGCCAACAATTCTCTTCTCATCCAAAAGGTAACACTCCAGTCAGCAGGTACCAGGGAGACCCAGGGGACAAGAAGGAAAGGCATTTCGGTACTTCCTGAAGGTTTCCAGGGAAGAAACTTTTGACTTTTTAAGAGCACCTTACACCCAAAAGCCAGACTCTGAAAAGATGCTGGTGGCTTTAAAGATTCAGGTCTGCAAGGATGATTTGCTCACGGTCAGAAAGGCAGCTGCAGAGAGCTGGAGCAACAACTTACAGCCTGACTCCTAGGCCTAGGACACTTAACAGAAACAATGCACTGCGTGTACCATCTTTTTGCCTAATGCAAACAAGTCCCTCAGACACTCGGGTTTGATTTGTTTTTCAGATGCAAAGACACCACAAGCATTTCTTTCCACTGCAAAGATTTGGTTTGGACTATTCATTGCAGTGATTTTAAGTTAATCAGCCTTTGTCCCAAACACTTCATAAATGACCCACCTTATAAACATGTTTGTCTATTAATCCATCATACTGAGAAGCATAGCACATAATAATGGTCCTGGGGACCTGCCCATCATCTCTCCCCCAGTCTGTGTGCAGACAGGTGAACACCCAACCCTCAGATTTGACCCTGTTCACATATATCCCAAAGATCTGCTAACCTGTGGAGTGGTGAGGACTTCTTGTTCCTGGGGTGCTCCAACCTTGCCAATCAGAAAGATTCCACCATTAGCAGAAGCAGCCACACTTCAGAGCCTCAAGCATTGCAATGCAAACCTTACCTAGAAATGCATTTCAACCAGACTACAAAACACACCAGGGTCACCCTCCCACCACCATGAACTGCACAGAAAACTGGCTGCTCTACAGAGTGGGGCTGTTCAGCCTGACAGTGCATCAGAAAAGTGTACAGAAGTCAGGTAGGAAAGGCTTCTTCATTCCTTCCCAGTTTCACATTTAGTATAACTCTAGATTTTAATTAATGGAAAAAAAGAATATGAGATATAACTAAGCAACTTGTTTCTAGTTTTGTTTCTCAACTGTGCTTCACTCTCAAATCCACTTCCTTTTCACAGGAACAGACTGGGGTAGACTCCCCTTCACCATCCATTGTGACTGACCTGCACATCTCTGCTTCTAAGTAAGAGTTCAGGAAAAAAGTCTCATTACACAAAAACAGAAGCACATTCTTCACTAAAACTTGACAAAAAAAGGGCTTCCTGACTTGAGCTCTTGGAGAAAAGGACCAGAGGTCCAGATGCATGTTGACACATCAGAAACTCACACATTTTGGTGCATCACCTCAAATGTAGCTCTGCAGCATGAGAGAGCAGACACGACTCCTGGATGGCATCTCTTAACCACTGTGTGTTACATAAACTACCCCAAATTACCTGTTTCTGCCACAACCACACCTACATTTTGCTAAACTGTACACCCCTCGTGCCAGCAGGCACTCCAACAGTACGGATGAAGCACGCACCCACTCAAGCCATTTACACTAGCAAAATCAAAGTATCAACACTAACACTGTCAGCCTTGTGCATTCAGTCTCTCTGATCAGCACCAGCTTCCCAGGCCGCAGCAGATCCCTACCTCAGAGCGGCAGCAACAGAGATTTCAGCTTCTGCACTTGCTTCTCCAACAGTTTGGGAGCTGCATCCCAATTCCTAAATGCCTCCGGCATTTAGGACTAAACAGACTAAACCCAAGGGAAGGAGACTCTCACCATGCGTCTGTACTTGCTGACATTCTGCTGCAGGGCAGTCAGTAGGAAGCTGAAGATTTTTTCCATGTTCTGGGTGAGGGTTTGCTGGATATCTCGTCGCCGCTGGGTAGGCAGAGTTTGAAAAGTCACCACATCCTCTGCCAAACGTAGGAGGATGAACATCACCAGTTCTGTCTGAGTTTCCTGATGTCCCAAAGCGAAATACACTCCATCAGCATAGTCCAAACACTAAAATCTCTAGAGACTAGCTCAAAGATGTGGAGAGAAAGCAACCATGAATGAAGACATAGGTCACATGTTGGGAAAATAAGACAGGAGGATGGCGCTCTCTCTCTGATAGAGCCATCTCAGAATACCTTAATCTTACAGGGATTTTTGAGTCCATCACCAGCCTGTCTCACCTGACCATGAGGGAGTTAGATTTTTCGCGGGATGACAGAAGACTGACTGAACCCCATACTACGAGCAAGCAAAAGAGAACAGACAGCTGTGTTTCATACCCCTTGCTTGGAGAGGGTATCCAGCTCCTTTAGCATGTCAGGCCAGTGCTGAGGCCACTCACGCTTGATCATCTCTACCACAATGCGAGACAGCACATCCTTAATGTGACTTTCCTCCTCCAGGATACTTTGAGTTCCCTGTAACAGGAAGGGGGCAGAGTTACACAAAACAGCAAGCCTCAGGCATTTGTAACTCTGACCTGGGAAACACAGTGTCTGCAAACATTCTAAACCACAGAAACTAAAACCAAAACAAAACACAACATTGGGCAGCTCTTCATTGCAGCTACCTTAGATGACACTCCTACACTCCCAAGCATCCATAGCTAATAAACTCTGGGAACGAGAAGGATTCTTCTCAAAAGAAGGTCACTTGGTCATGAGAGCAATCACAACAGCAGAGAAAACACAACTAAGATAATGACTTTACTGTTTTTGCAAAGGATAAGAACGTCCATAGTTACTGAATTGCCTCCTAAGACAAGAAAAAGTACCTTATATATGTTATACAAGCCTCACAACTTCCTGCCATGTGAGGTAACATGGCTATTCACCTGACAAGACAGAGAAAAGCACTGAAACAACCAGAGACGCAAAGTGAGAAAGCAATGAAATGCAAAACTGAATTTGGATCCTCCGTGCTAATTAACTGGAGTATTTTTCCTTTTGCTCTCACATTTCAGAGAATAGCCTGGTGCAGGAGGTACTTACACTGGATATGAGGCCCATAACATTGTTCTTTAGGTAAACTTTTTCTAGGCGAGGCATATTGTTCCAGCGGTATCTGTTAAAAATAAACAAACAAACAAAAAGGACACCAAGTCAAAACATTTGTAAAGATCTCTGACTTGATCCTCAACGATCCATCACTTCTTTACCTAGACACACTACAGTTCCTGCCTCTGCCAGCACCCAATCCCAGAAAGAAAAGGCTGAGTTAAAACTCTTGCTGGCAAATGGATGTGCCCCACCGAAGTCAACAGACACCAGAAGTAGCAGCAAAAGCACAAAGCATCAGGTCTGTAGAGGCGGCAGAGAAAGGAATCTCAGAACTGAACTAATACAAAGCCTCTTTGTTAGCAAGGGGCCAAGGACAGAACACTGCAAAGACCTACTGGTAACCCACTGTACTTATTTTCATCTTGTGATGTCAACGTGTCTTAGAGCTCAGTGAATTCACCTTCCCAACCTGCCTGAAAGCCATTCTCTTCTCTCCTTCTTTTACAGAGGACGAAAAAAATCCAGAGCAGGACTGCAACTGCCCTCTGCTGCAGAACAAACTCCCTGCGTCCTGAAAGTGCCCCCCTGGGGCGGGAAGCGCTGGAATGGGCGCAGGTCTCACGCCAACGCTGGGTGGCGGCAGGCCGGGACCCTTCCCCGGCTCGGGACGAGCTGCCTTACTTGACCACATGCTCCAGGATCTGCAGGCCGAAGTGCCGGACGATGGCCGTCTGCGTCTTCTCCGCCAGCTTCAGCCCGCAGGGCACGCAGATGGGGCACTTCTCCTTGAACTCCTCGCAGAACTAGGGGAGGGAGGGCCGGGACACGCACACGCAGTTACACGCTGGGACGGGAGGTGGCAGCCCCATCCCTGGCGAAGCACGCCGGGGGACACGCGGCCGCCCGAACCCCCCCGCCTGCTGACGGCTCCCAGCACCCCAGGGGACGCCCGGGACCTGCCCACCGGGCTCTCGCCCCACCCGGGGCCATGCGGACGGGGCGCCGCGTGGCCGGAGCCCGGCGCCCTCCCTCCCTCCGTCCCTCTCTCCCTTCCTCCCCCGCCGGGCGGTACCTTGAGGGCCTCCAGGCGGTACCGCTGTGTGGACGCCGGGTCCATGATGACGGTCACCGCCTTCACCAGCTGCTCGCAGAGGCCGCTCACCTGCTCGGCGGACATGGCGGCGGCGGCGGGCGCGCGCCACCGGCCACCCACGGGCGGGACGAGCGGGGCGGCCGGGACGCAGCTCCGCGCATGCGCCTTGGGGGGGACGGGGACACGGGGAGAACGCGGGCGCCGCGCACCGCCGCGGCGGGGACACGCGCACGCCCCACCACACCCCGGAGAACTACGACTCCCGGCGTGCCCCACGCGGAAACTACGGGTGCCGCAAAGCGGCGGAGCAAGGCGGGGCTCTCCGCCCCACCGAGCGGGCGGTTATTCAATCATTCACTCAGTCGGGCGGTAGCCGGTGGCGGTGGCGGAATGTCGCGGGGCCGGGAGCGGGTGGTGGCCCTGGTAGACATGGACTGCTTCTTCATGCAGGTGGAGCAGCGCCTCGACCCGCAGCTGCGCGGCCGCCCCTGCGCCGTGGTGCAGTACACCGAGTGGCAGGGCGGAGGGTAGGTAGGCGAGCCGGCTTGGCGATCCCGGCTCCTCGTCCCACCCCGCTCCCCGCGGGGCCTGGCCCGCCCTGCACTTCACCTTCATGTCTTGGCAGGATCATCGCTGTGAGCTACGAGGCGCGCGCCTTCGGCGTGTCCCGCGGGATGTGGGCGTCGGAGGCGCGGGCGCTGTGCCCCGAGCTGGCGCTGGCCCGGGTGCCGCAGGCGCGGGGCAAGGCGGACCTCACACGGTGAGAGCGGGGGCCGAGGGTGGCGGCGGCAGCGCGGGCCCTCCCCTTGTCGCGGGGCGGGGGCTGAGCCCGTGCCCGCCGCCCGGCAGGTACCGGGAGGCCAGCGCGGAGGTGATGCAGGTGCTGTCGCGCTTCGCCGCCATCGAGCGCGCGAGCATCGACGAGGCGTACCTGGACCTGACGGGCAGCGCGCGCCACCGGCTGCGCGAGTTGCGCGGCCGCCCCCTGCCGGCTGCGCTGCTGCCCAGCACCTTCGTGCAGGGACTGCCCGCAGAGCCCGGCCCCGAGCCCGGCGGGAAGGGCACGCACCGAGCCGAGCCCGGCGGGAAGGGTACGCACCGACCCCCGACCCCCGGGAAGGGTCCGCCCCGCCGGCTTTGTCTCCCCTGAATCAAGAGCGTGGTAAATGGGGTCTGTGTTTTCCGCAGTGAATGGCTTTTAAGGTGCCTGCTTCTCCTCCGTGTGGCTGGAATGCGCCTACAGAAGCCTGTGGCTGCTGGCTGGATCTGGCTGATGCTGCGGGTCCCTTTGCTGGGCTCAGCAAGAAGTGCCACATCATATCCCCTTGTGACCCCCTTTGTGTCCCTTTTCTAGAGGAGCTGCGGCAACGTGGTTTGGACGAGTGGCTGGCATCGCTGTCTTTCGATAACCCCGATTGTCCTGATCTGCAGTTGACCATGGGCGCAGTAATTGTGGAAGAAATCAGGGTGGCTGTGGAAGCAGCCACTGGATTCAGGTGTTCAGCTGGCATCTCGCACAACAAGGTACGTGCATAATGCATCAGCCTGATTTCTTCTGAGTAGCAGAGTCAGAATATGCTGTAGATGCTCTCCTATACATACTTACAAGTCTCCTGGAGAAGATGAACCGAGGTGGGAATGCAGCCATGTGTGATCACACCTTCAGAGAAATTACAAAACATCTGGAAATGGGAGTTGTTTCCCCAGAGCTGTGGCCTGGGCAGTCAGCAATTTACTGCCTGGATTCCTGGTATACCCTAATGAGTGAGTTCCCTAGGAACAAAAGGGGTTTCAGTCCACCAGAAGCGTGTTCTGTAGAAAAACCACAAACATAAACCAGGTAATCTTCACCTTGAGTTTCAGGCAACAGCCACTGTAGCCAGTTCTACTGACACAAATTCCCAGTGACTCGGAGGCAGAAGAACACCAGGCTGGGGCACTGAGGTGAACTGGGTTGCTTTTCCTCTTTCTGGTGAGTCAGTGTTTGGGCTGCTGGCTGCAGGGATTTGGGTGATGCTCAGCCAGCTGCTGAGAGCATCCACAGGAGCATTTGGTGCATGACAGCAGCTGCAGAAACAAACAGACTCTGATGACTTTGGTACTGCAGCTACAGAGGGTTTCCTGCCAGGTGAAATGCAGGGTGGTTTACTGAGAGCACCCCTTCCGTTTTGCAGAAGAGGGGCTTATTTATACAGGTATGACTTCATAAAGGCAGTTTCTGAGTGAAAAAAAAAAAGAAAAACGAAGACTGAAGACTAAGTGGATGCTTTGGAGTTCAAGGAAGATTAATTTCATCTTAGACTGCTGCAGAAACAGCTGGAACTATTGCTAGCTGTACTCAGGGACTGGAGCTGGTTCTGCACTGGCTCAGTTTAAAGCTAGAGCAGGCTGTGAGGCAGAAATGAGCTAGCTGAGAAAGGTCACTGTAAAAATTTCCAGTGGAAGGGATGTTCAATTTGCCTTTTTGTTTTCTTTAATCAAGAATAACAGAGAACTTCCCTGATATTCCTAGCAGGTTCTCCCAGCTTCCATTTTCTATGCCAGCTTTTTTTTTTTTTTGAGGGAGTAAGGACATTATGATGTACTGTACTATCCCTGAAGAACTGTGTATCTGTAGCAGTAAGCACAGTGCAGAGATCACCACAACCTACTTGTGGCTGTGCAGAACACTGTACTGTGCTTCCACAGCCATCTCACCTCTGTGGGTACAAACCTTTTCTGCAGAATAAAAGGGGTGCTCTCAGTAAACCACCCCCCCTTTCACCTGGCAGGAAACCCTCTGTAGCTGCAGCATCAACGTCATCAAAGTCCGTTTGTTTCTGCAGCTGCTGTCATGCACCAAGTGCTCCTGTAGCTGATCTCAGCAGCTGGCTGAACATCACCCAAAGTGCAGCTGGCAGCCTAAACACTGACTCACCAGAAAGAGGAAAAGCAACCCAGTTCACCTCAGTGCCCCAATCTGGTGTTCTTCTGCCTCTGAGTCGCTGGGAATTTGTGTCAGTAAAAACCATTCTCTGGCTACAGTGGCTGTTGCCTGAAACTTAAGGTGAAGATTACCTGCTTTATGCTTGTATTTTTTCTACAGAAAACTCTCCCAAGGAACTGTTCTTCCCAATGAAGTACCTTGTTAGAGTACACCAAGAACACAGATGATGAATGAGACCAAACAATTTGGAAGCGCCTGGAGAATAACAGCATAGTTTTCTCAAGAACCACACATTTACATGCCCTCTTTGACAGCACAAGTGGCCAAATGTGCAGGGAAGACTACAGTTGCAAGGTGTCAGCCTTCAGGTTTCTAACACAACTCACCCTGAGCTGAATAACCTGATGATGACATGGTAGCGGACAACATGACTGAGGCTGTCTGAAGGGCATGCATCTAGCTGAAGAAAATATTAACTGTTTCCCATAATGATTTTGTTCAGTCAGTTGCACTCAAATTGGGATGTTTAGAGTGGGATCCTGGGGGGATCTGTCTGAGGTCTGCTAAGAGCCAATATTTTCACTGAAACCTACAGAGAGGGAACAGCTGTATGAATTCAGGTGTTGCTAAGCATAGATGGGGCTCAGAGCCTGGGCTCTGAAAGTTCTGAGATGAAATTAGAGTTGAAAATTCTAAGCTTGAAAAAGCCTAGAATCAGTCTGAAATCACCAACCAGCGCTTCTTCTGCTTCTCCTATGCTCACCAATTGTTTCTGTGGTTTATAGAAAAAAAACCAACCAGTAGGATTTTGGCTAAGTCACAGTAAGTCAGGAAGTAGCCTGGAGTTGTTGTGGAGAAGCAGCAGGATGAGTCAGTAATACAAATGCTCTTGTAGAAATGCCAAATCCTGTTTCAGCATGTGCAGTTTACAGAAGGTGTCAGAAAAAGTAAATGATTTCTCCCCATGAAGTCTCAGTGATTTGTTTCGCTTGCAGCATGTCACTTTATGAGGTGGATAAACTTGGAAGTCTCCAGCCAAACAAGAAAAAACAGTAACTGGACATCTGAAAAGGGATCTACTTTGTCTAGAAAAGAGTCAAATGTATGTAAGCCTGTAAAATGAGCTGTTAATAAAGGTCTTAGCTCAATAGGCAGGCAAGAAATTTTGCTTAGTTACAGGATGTGTGGCAAAGCAGTGAAAGAGGAAGTTATTAGACTTGTTCGAAAAAACCTCAAACACCCAGCTAAACGTATTTCAAACTGGTCTGTGTGTTCTTGACCCTGTGGTAGCTTAGAGTGGGAAGGGAAGCTGTACAGGAGAACGTGCCTTCCAGGCTAGCCAGTCTGCATTTTGCAGGTTTCCTTTTGCAGCACTATGCTGCTGCAGACCTCACAGAAGATTAAAATAATGACACTAAGAAAATGCAAGACAAATACAGACAATGAAGGAGGAAGACATAGTGAGAGACATAGCCTGGGGAGGACTATGGGCATGCAGTGGAAGCTCTAGCATGCTTGCCTGGTGGAAAACTATGGCAACCACAACCGATGATAGACTGAGATCCCCTAAGCTGCCTGGAGTAGGAGTCCAGCACTTCACAGAACTAAAGTCTGGAAACAGCTTTGCTTTCAGAGTACCTGGCTAGTGCATGTAAAGTCCTGAGGTGGATACTGCCTAGGAGCAACCAGTGGTGCACCTTGCACATCTTCCTAGCAACTATTCCAAAGGCAGCTTTTAGAGGTGATGCAGCACAAGCTGTTAGGTAGAGTCCCATTAGGCCAGTGCACGGTGTGTAATAACAGGGTTTCCACCCTCTTCTGTGTTACAGACACTGGCAAAACTGGCCTGTGGGTTGAACAAGCCCAACCGCCAGACACTGGTATCTGCACGATTTGTGCCGCAGCTCTTCAGCCAACTGCCCGTCAGCAGCATGTAAGTACCAGGGAGCTGCTGCTTCAGTGCAGCCTGGGGCTGTTCCTGGCCACCTCAGCACAGCAATTTGATGCTCACTGATAGCAGGCAGCAGAGGCTCTCAGCTCCACAGTAACTGCTCCTTAATGCTCCTAACAAATAGAGGCAATCCTGCCAGTGATCCCTTGCAGCTGTGAGCACACTTGAGGAGGACTGTGCTTGGGAGTTGCAGCCCTGCTGGTGAAGGGACCACAATCCAAAAGCCCACTAGCAGCCTGTGGGCATCCTTTCCCTGGGTAAGGCTGTGCTCAGGATGACCGCTGGGGTGTACAGGTATAAGCCAGGAGCAACTGTGGGCAGGGAGGCCATAGCTGTTCCCCAGTGTGAGTGACAGCTGTGCTCACAGAGAGCAGATGTGGTTTGGTTTTGAGCATCCACACTGTGCATAAGTACTTTTCCTTATATAGGGAAGTGTTTACCAGCACTGCTGCTCCAGAGGAATGAATCCCTAATCCTGCTCTCCAGACCTGCACTGCTGTTCTCTCCCTTCAGTGTCTTGCAAGGAATGGAGAGGGATGTGTGTGGGAAAGGGTCCTAAGTAGGAGGAAGCAGGGCATGTGTGAGGCATTCTTCAGAGCGTGGTTTGGGATTAGATGGAGCTGAGGGAGAAGTGCTAAAATTGGGGGACTCAAGGAGCAGTTTTACATCAACTCCTCTGTGTCCTTGTACTATGAGCAGAAGAGCTTTATGTGCCAAGTGTTCCTTTTGTCCTGCTAGTCCCTAGCAGCTTCTAGCTGTCCTCATCTAGGAACAGCTGCTGCAACAAGACTTGTCATAGTCTCCACATGATGCTTCATTTGTGTTTTCTCTTTTTCTTCATTTCTCTGCCATAGCCGTAACCTGGGAGGCAAGCTTGGCACTGCTATCACAGACATCCTGGGAGTAGAGTACATTGGGGAGCTGACACAGTTCAGCGAGACTGAGCTCCAGACTCACTTTGGAGACAAAACTGGGTAATGATAAACCATTCACCACAACTTGGCTCTTGGCAGGAACTGAGACTTCCTTTCAGTCACAGAACCTTTTAGGTTGTTCTGCTGTGATTAGGAAGGTTGGAAGGTAAAACTTCAGTGACATCTTTGGGAAGCATTGATCTGTCGGGCCCACAACAGGTTTCCAGTCTTGCCTGCTCCCAGGCACCCTCCCCAGAATAGTATTTTGCTTGTCAGCCAGTGCCTCAGCCTTTCTCTACAGCATCCAAGGATGAGGCCAAGCTGTGGAAGGGCTGGTTCTCTGCAGGCTGGGAAGAGAGCAGTCTTGACAGTCTCATCACAGAAGAAATGACAAGGCTGGACTGGAGCCTGAAACACAACTTCTGGGGCCAGAATAGCGGTTGGAGTGCCCTGCAGACTGATGAACTGTGTTGCCACTTAAGGAGAAGAGGCGGAAGAGTTGTGCTGACAGGCAGTTGTGTCCTGAAGGAATCCTACCTGTTCAGCAATTGCAGAACTGGGGATGAGACAGTCACAGCTTGCACTGAGTTGAAAGCAGGGCTCAGCAGGACACTGACGTGCTGTCCAGTGATGCTTGCCTGTCTGTAGCTGCCTTAACCTCAAGCTTTCCCTGTGACTTTCAGGTCTTGGCTCTATGACTTGTGCAGAGGAATTGAAGAGGAACCTGTCAAAAACCGGTACCTGCCCCAGTCTATTGGCTGCAGCAAGAACTTCCCTGGGAAGACAGCCCTGGCCACACAGAAGGCGGTAGGAGAAGCCTACATCTAGCATAAGGCTTGGCTTTCACTGTGGAGAAGACAATACTAAAACCTGAGACTAGCTTGCAGAACTGCTTCTTTTCTGCACAGTTAAGCCCTGAAACTCAGACTAGGGGCTCAGTGGGAGGTGATTTGAGCCCTAGAAATCCCCATTTGTCAGAAATGCATTTACAAACTCATGCACAAATATGTCCAACCTTGTTGTAATTTCCATGAGCAAAACTGTGGGCCTGTGCTGTTCGAAAGTTATTCACAGTGCCAAGCTTCAAGAGCATGGTTGCTAGAAAGAAGGTAACTAGCCCAAAGAAAGAGGGAGGATGCGCTTTAGTTATTAGCTGGGGCGAGGTTCCCGGTGAGCTGTAGGAAGATGGAAAGAGAAGTCCATGACAGGAAACCTAGATTACTTGGCAAAGTGTAGTAGTAATGCTGCAGGGCTTGTGTGGTATCTACAATGTCCTTGTTGAATCCTCAGCTGGACTGATTTCTCCAGGACTACTACAGATATGGGGCCTTACAATAGCCTGTCCATTCCAGTCTGATCCCCCACCAGCATTCCCCAGTGTGCAGAGCACTGCTCTTGTGCTGTGGTATTGCTGTGAGCAGAGGTTCAACCTGTTATCCCTGCTTTGTCCAGGTGCAACACTGGCTCCTGCAGATGGCCTTGGAGCTGGAATCCAGACTGAACAAGGACAGGAGCCAGGTAAGGAGGGAAGGCACAGGGACACGAGGAGGCACATAGTGCATTTGCACCATGAGTGGTTTGCAGGAGGCTGAGGGTGGTGTGTGGCATGGGAGGAAATCTGCTGACCACAGGGGTGTGTGTACCTGTGTGCTGAGGTGTCCCAAGTAGAGAGGTGTGCAGGAGCACGGCCAGGAAGGATGGTTTTGCCCCAGAACATGGCAGGGTTTAGAACGATCCTTGTCCCATGCTTTAGGATGCAGGGACCTGAAAGCCACTGCTGCTCCCTTGCAAAAGCCCTCTGCTGACACAGGCGTGGTGCCCGTGGGCTGTGAGAGGAAGTGCTGTGCTCCTATCTGGATGGTAGTCTCCAGGCCAGGGTTGGGAGCAAACCACCAGCTTTGGCACTGCAGCGGGGCCAGAAAATGTGTGGAGCTGCCTTTGAGGGAAAGCAAAGATTAAGTGCATCCCATCCTGTGTGGCACAGCTGTGCAAGCACTTCGGTGTTGTGTATCCCACCCCACTATCGGGAGATGGCAGGGGGGTGGTGGGCTGGGGAGGGCTCCGGGCAGGGAACGGTCCCCTTGGCTGTTCCTGCCCCTTCCTGCAGGAGTCGCTGGAAGCACAGCTCTACTCTCCCGGCAGAACCACCGCGTGGCCCGGCAGCTGATGGTGGTGATCCGCCAGCAAGGGGACACCCGCGTGTCACGTCTGTGCGCCCTGTCCCGCTATGACGCACAGAAAATGTGCAACGATGCCTTCACCCTCATCCAAAACTGCAACGTGGCTGGGGCCCACCAGGCAGCATGGTGAGTGTGGGACAAGGTGGATCATCTGTCAGAACTCGTTCTAATGTGGGAGGTACTGGATGAGCCAGAGGTCTGTTGGAAAGAAACTCAAGTTGATGCTGAGTGGCAGAAGAAGTGATTCCCAGCACCCTCAAAGTAGAGTGCAGTGACATTCTCGCACTAGGATAGCCTGGTCTCTTCTGAGCCCTGAGACACTTCTGTACTTGGAGCTGAGGTTTGCTACTGGCTGGGGTGTGCCCAGGTGGAGCGAGGCTGTCCTGGCCCTGCTGGGCTGGAGAAGCTAGCTAAGCCTTGTTGTCCTACCCTAGGGACAAAATTTTTTGGGAGGAAGCCTTTGGGGCAGGAGGAAAAATGAGTGTACAACTCCTGTCTTCAGCATTTCCTTCCCTCCTTCCTTTTGCTCTGCAGTGAAGGCAAGAAGGTCCTGTCTGTTAAACTCTGACAAGGCTACTGCTCCCTTAGGGCTCTCTCATCTCACAGCAGCTTCAGCCTGTAGTGACTGAAAGTCCAGGCTGGCAGTAGGCTGCTCCTGCTCCAGTGCCCTTCCTTTGGGAATTGCTGCTTTGGAAAGAGGGGTTCTGCTTTTCCCAACAGAGCCTGCTATGTCTGTTCTGGAGGTAGCAATACTAACTTTGTCAGAGCAAACATTTCTCCCGCCCCTTGCCAGATACTGCAGTTCCCTTGTCTGTGAATGTTTTGTCTGAAGTCTTACCTCAGAAGATTTCTTGCTTTCCAGGCTGGTGTCTGAGCTGATGTTGGTCTGTCCTTTGCAGGTCTCCACCACTGACTTCGGTGCAACTCTTGGCAAGCAAGTTCTCAGAGCCTGTCACCCTCTCTACAGGCATTGCCACCTTCCTGACAGGTGAAACCCAGCCTGATGGCACAGCCACCACTAGTCAAAATGCCACATCTTGTGGGAGGGCCAGGGTCAAGTTCTTTAGGAGCCCAAGCAAAGAGCTTCGGCAGAAGCCAGCTAATGCCATTGAGTCATTCTTCCAAAAGGCAGCAGAACGGCAGCCGTCACAGGCAGCGGCAGCAACCAGCCTGCCCACTGCTGCCACTGCAGAGTCTCCTGTGCCCAGCTCCCCAGAGCACCGAGAGAGAGCTGGCGTTGGACTTGCCTCTGTGCAGTGTGACCTGGAGTCCCCTGTGAAGCGGAGTCCCAGCAATGCCAGCCCTACTTCTCCTGACAAGAGCAGTTCCTGGGAGAAGTTGCCATCAGATGCTACACAAACATCCTCAACTCCACCCAGCTCCAGGACCCTTCTGAAGTTACAACCAGCTATGGAGGGAAATGAGCAGAATTTGCCACCCTCTCCTGAGCTCACCCTGCTGCCTCCTGCCTCTCCAGGGGACCAGCAGCACTGTGAGAAGTGTGGCCAGCTCGTGCTGGTGTGGGAGTTCCCAGAGCACATGGACTATCACTTTGCTCTGGAGCTGCAAAGCTCTTTCCTGGAGCCCAGTGCTCCCATGGCTCCAGAAGCAGCTCCCAATGCAAAGGCTGTGGCTTCCAGGTCTCCTGTCAAGGCAAAGAACAAGCCCAAGACTCCAGCAGGATCTAGTGCAAAACGACCCAAAGAAGGTGTGACAAGAACTTTAGATTTTTTCTTTAAGCCCTTACCTCCTTAACTCCCAGCCACACCGGGTGTTTTTAAAGAATCACTGTTTTTAAAGAATCACTGTTTTTAAAGAATCACTGTTTTTAAATACAGTTAAAAGTTTTTATAGTGCCTGTCAGGTTTTAATGCTGAAAAGTCTAATAAATTATCTCCACCCCAAGTTTAGGAGGAACTGGAACTCATGAATTGTGTAGATGTAGCCAGTTTAGCTGGTGGCAGCTAGGCCTGCCTCTGCCTGCCTGGTCTTACTAGAAGCTGCACAGTACTGTCACCTACACATCTTGCCATAGGTATTTCCATGGCATCACTACTCAGTAGTTCTGTGCCTCCTATAAAAGCAGCCACTGCAAGTGCAGCAGCTCATCCCAGGGAATCTCCAACTAAGCCTTGACTTGAACCACTGTCCAGTTACTTAGTATGAAACCTTCAACTCGTGGTTCTACTCTGGCTGCAGTTGTAGGCCTTGCCCTTAGTGTAATTTGTATGTGGTAGCTTATCCCTGTTGTTCCTTCTCCCCTCTCCACCTGGAAGACACTGATTTTTATTCCCACCCTCCCGCTCCCCAGGATTTTTGTTACAGATGGTTTGCCAGTTCCCTCTGTGTAGCAGTCCATTGCATGATGCTTATCAGCAGCTCAGGAGCACACAAGACTGCTCCTGTCATATAATATTTGAGGAAGCAGTAGCTGCATGGGCATACTTTTTGGTGGGCTTTTTGAAATCTTGGCATTAATCCATAATAATTGCTATTGACACATAAATAGTGTACTGCTAGTCTATGGAAGGGATGGAAAACATGCCAAGAGTCACAAAGCCCACTCTGAAAGCTTTTGTCTGTTGTAGAGTGCATAACCACATTTTTGCTCTCTCCCAGACTCTTGAGTGATACTAGATACAACTTGCTGGCAGGTAGCTGTTCTGAGTCTGCTCTGCCAATGACTTGTTCAGCTCTTTGGGCCACAGTAAAGTAGCCACTCCAGAGCTCCACAGATTACAACAGCCAACAAAGCAGAATACCATGGAGGGGACAAGCAGGCACTGAGAGAGGGTGAGACTGGCTCCAGGACAAGAGAAGTGCTTGCCCTGAGCTGCCTGGCAGGGCTCAGCTCTGCTACACTGCGAGCTGCCCAGAGCCTGCCAGAAGCCCTGCTGCCAATAATTGGAGCTTGGCTCTTAGGGCAGGGGGAAGGAATGTGCCACGTCAAGGCAGCACTGGGTGGGGTTAAGGAAACGCATTGCAGGGAATTTCATCAGCTGCAGGCTTCCTTTCTGTGGGCAGGAGGGGAGAGAGCCTTTCAGGCAGCAGATAATGATGCAAAAGGCAGCTCTATTTGTATGTGCTACTTTCTGAACTGCACCATCCTAATTGCAGCTATTGAGCTGCTTTCTCCTTCCAGCAGACAGCCTGTGCTGGGAAACTGCTACATTACTGTCAGTGGAGTCTAATACTTGACAACACAGTTGTGAGATTTCAAGAAGCACAAGAAGCTCATTCTGGTGCATGCAGCTCTGGTAATCACCAGAGGAAGGAATTACGGAGTCACTCCCAATAATGACAATCCTAACATTGCAAAATGACAAGTCTCCCAAAGTCCTCACGCAAAGAGAAACACAACCAGTTTGTCAGGATTGCCCCATCTCCTGTGACAGTGGCACATCTCACTCACTTCCTAAGTGTCTGGCAGGACTGGACTCTGCAGATGCCACTATCTGACACAAAAACAAGTTTAGAAGAGGCAAATCCTTTTGGTCATAAGTCATCTCCACAGGGAAACCTTTCTGACTCTGCTTGTCCAAAGGGAACAACCCGTTCTCTTGGAGACAAGGCAGTCACAAACCCCTTGATAAGGTCGAAGCTATTTTAAAAACAAACTACCGGTTAGATGTGTGCCCTAGAAAGCGTCTCTTTAATTACACTCTGGGGGAATTTATGACTGAGGAAGCTCTCGCCGCAGCCTGTTCTGCCCACAACAGCTGAAAATGCTGTGCTCAGGGTGACGTGGCTGCCTGTCACCTGAGGCTGCACACCCAGGCTTACTCAGATAAGCTGGGAGCTCGAGGTTGTAAACAGCAGTGCGTACATTCTTTCCACACCACGGCGTGGTATTTATAGGGCTGAATGCAAGAAGCTTAGGAACGGGTGAAGGGTAGCTATCTCCACCCATGACCCAGCTCCAAGGGCAGCAGGGGAAGAGCCCAGCTCCACCCTCGCTCATTGTACAATTCAGCCAGCAAGCTCAATAAAACATCTTTATTCTGTACATTTATATATGTGCTTGGGGAACAGGGACAATCCCCAGCATTAGAAAAATTCAAGACAACAAAACAGCAATTATGAAGAGAATGGCACCAAGAACAATCATGCCACAGATGGCAGGGATGAGGTGAGACCAGCCACTGGCTGTTTCAGAAGAGGTCACAGCACCCCCATTTGGGGCAGAAAACACCAGTGCTGCTGCAAAGAGCTGGAGTCCCCCACCCCCAGGCAGCTTTCTTTGTGACCCACTAGCACCAAAGGGAAGAGCCTGTTGGCAGCTGGGGCCTGTCCTTCTTGCAGGCATTGGTGAAAAGACTGTGTCATTGGAATACCAGCCCACTGCCAGAATGGGAGTCAAAGGGATCCTGCTTGAGCAGTGACCCTGAGCCAGCAGCTCCTTTCTCACTGCTGGGCTGATGGGGATGCAGCAGTTTTCAGCCGGATCAGTGCTCCCTCCAAGGGACAGGTCACTCCTGCCACTCTTGAGCTGCCTTCTCTTCAGTTATGCCACTTCACAGGCTTCCACCCGCCTCAGCACGCTCTTGGCAGGCTGCAGCCCCCACCTTCCCGCCCCACAAGGGCCCAGCCTAGCACAGAGCACCACGTGTGCCAGTGGCCCAGCAGCAGAACCTGCTCTCAGGATGGCAGAAGGGCCACTTGCGTGTCCAAGTGCTATCACAGGCCCTCGCCCTTCTCTTCAGTCAGGGCTAGCAGGCCACCAATCCAACCAGCAGGGCTTGCTGAAGGCCTTTTGCTCATGGCAGACACATTTGGTCTAACAGTCAACAATAAAACCAAAAGCCTATGTACAGCTTTACAGACCCTGCTGCACCCTCCAGGCTACACAGCAGAGCTGCATGACAGAGTGTGTGAGAGAGTGCTCCACTCTATGTACAGAGTCCTTGCTGGCAACATCAGCTTCCCTCTGACAACAAACCCCAGTGGCAATGGAAAGAAAGGAATTCTTCCTCCAAGAGAAACAAATAAAATCATGCCATTGTCAAAACAGAAGTTACTTGGTTGTGTATAGGTAACACAGCCTGTTCTCCTCACGCATTAAGGCAAGCGTGTGAGGAACAAGGTGGGCTGGGAACGGCCACACCAGGGAGCCCACTGCAAACCACTGCTACCAATGTGCAGATTGAACACCAGGTGAACATCCATGGAAACAACCTGCTCACACCAGCACAGGCCCGGGCCCTGCTCTGCTCCACAGAATGGCCTCCTGTCCAGCTGCTGCAAGGAACAGATGCAAGTACAAACTCTGTCTTCATGATGTTATGTCAGGAGGCTGTGCCACTCACAGCAGCCACAGCTTCCTGGGAGTCAGAAAGCAGGATGCTGAAGAAATGCGTACATGTGAGTGGGGAACAGGATATCTGTCCAACAGTAAGACACTCAGATTGGAGTAACGCAAAACCAGTGCACAAATGGACACACAGCAGATTAAAGCCAACCAAGATTCAAACGGTTAGAAAGTGTCCTGAATGCATTCTGAGAGGTTCAGCCAAGCCCCTGCTGTGGGTAGCATGACCTCTTCCATCCCCTGCCCAGAAGGATGTGCTGCAGGATGACTTGAGAGAACATTGTTATCAACCCAGTGCTCAGAGAGCAGAAATGGGACCAGATCTTGTGTCAGAGATGGAAAAACATCCCTTCACTGCTTGTCTTCAAGGGCTCTGTGCCTCCCAACCAGCAATTTTCAAACAGTAAACAAAGCCAGAACTTGCCTGCCCAGGTCTGCAGGCACCTCTGATCTATTCTGAAGGAGGGCAGGATAATGAAAGCTGCAGGCGATGTGGAGACATGCTTAACTTGTCCCACGTACGGCACTGAATGCAAGAAACTCTCCCAGGCTCCATCTCACAGTGCAAAGGAGGGACATCCACACTAGAACGGGACAGCAGCAGCTCCAGGCATTGCTCAGAAAGCCACAGGAGTTTCCATCCTTCTCCCCAGGTGCTGGTGAGTGGAGATTTCTCTGACCTACTGGTAGTCAGAAGCTCAGCTGTCCAGGCCCCAGGGACTCCTCCAGGCCGTTTTCTTTGGTGGTGATGGCTTGGAGGTCAGTGACATGCCCAATGCCTTTGGTGACTCCTTCACGGAAAAGCAGTTTGGCTCCAATCTTCAAGTATTCAGGATGCTTGATGAACCTGAAACAGACAACCGCCTTCTCTCCTGTCCGCAGCTTGTCCTGAAAAGAAAAATGGGAGAGCTTAGACCCATCTCCCAAGCTGATGCATGAAGAGGTTAAAAAGTGTCCTGAATGCATTCTGAGAGGTTCAGCCAAGCCCCTGCTTGGCCTCTTCCATCCCCTGCCCAGAAGGATGTGCTGCAGAATGACTTGAGATAACATTGTTATCAACATGTGGATAGCAACAAGATAGTAACAAGATGAGGCAAATAAGCAGCATTCTTCAGACTGCATGGCTTGAGCCCTTCCCATTATTGTATACATAAGAAGAGACAGGAAGACACAAGCTCTGAAGAATGGAGAGTTCACCTCTCTTCTTTAACACGTTTGGAGGAAAAGCAACCATTGGGCAGGATAAAGGGATGGAGTCTGCTCCTAGGAAGGGACACGGCTACTCAAAATACCATCAGCCCCCAGCTTTACTAGAGGGCATGGTGGAATCCCAACAAACCCCACAGGGAGGTCCATCTTCCTCCCCTTTCTTTCCATGGCCTACCTTTCCATGGATCTTCTCTACGATAGCTGTCTGTCGCACATTCCCCACGTGCACTGTCACCTGAAACCCCTTCCGGAAAGTTGTGGCATGGAATAACAGCACGATCTCGGCTTCAAACACTGAGCAGATGGTGGGGTTCATTTCTGGGCTCACCATGACCATGCCCTGCAGAACAACCCAAGGCTCAGACCAGTTAGGGCCAGTCCCCTTGCTTCTGAACAGCCCCCAAAACCACAAATACACCTCCACTCCATGACTTGGGCTTGCATCTCATTCTCAGCCTTGCCCTCATTGTACTTTGTAACTTGGCCATTTCCTCCCCTTCCAGCAAGTTTCCTGCAAACATCTCTATTTCATTCCCACCCTATCAATGGGGGGTCTCCAGGGAGGCCTCCAGCCCTGCTCACTGGACCAGTGAACAACCAGGCAACAGCGGGACCAACCTTGCGCAGCAGGGAGCGGTCGAAGGGTCCAAGGGCCAGGGTGGCTGCCTGCCCAGCCCGCAGCACGCGGCAGGCAGAGCGGTTCCGTTGGATACTGCACACTTTCAGCCGGAGGAACTTCCCATCGTCAGTGGGACCAACCACCAAGTTCTCCCCTTCTCGGCAGATCCCACTGCCCAGGGTAGAAGAGCAGGACACAGTTCATAAGGAGACAAAGACATTTCACCCTCCAAGATTAACCTGAACAAATTCTGCAGGGCCAAGTCTTCGGACTCTTACCCTGGACCAACTGACAGGGATACAAAGCTGCTGAGAACCGGATTTCTTACAGCAGGAGTGAAAGCCACACTATCACTCTTAAGAATCCCAGGTACAGACAGGGGCCATTGCACCCCCAGTGCTCTGCCACACTGCATTGTTTCTGGTGGAGAGACCTCAGATGATGCTCGTTCCGTGTGGATGTGCTGATGGTCAAACTGCTCTGATCGCTCCTGAACACGGAGGGACAGCTGCCTTTTCATGGGGTAGTGTGCAGTTAACCCCGGCTGGAATCAGAGGATCTACCTTTTACATTGCCTCCCCCTACCTGAGGAAGGAAGAAAGCAACTCCTTGGGATCATGCCTATACCACTGCCAACTCTAGATTCCAGCATGCCTTCTTTCAGCATGCTTCAGGACACATTCCTAATCCAGCAACTTTAGAGCAGACTGTCTGCTTGCCACCATATGACCAATGGTCTGCTCACATCACCTCCCAACACCCTGTAGGGCTCTACTCTCACTTGGCTCAGTCATCTGGCAGCAGTCAGGACTGAGCCTCACACAGCTTACACTTCTGCAGCAGGTGACTCTAACCT
Source organism: Corvus moneduloides (assembly GCF_009650955.1). Taxonomy (NCBI): domain Eukaryota; kingdom Metazoa; phylum Chordata; class Aves; order Passeriformes; family Corvidae; genus Corvus; species Corvus moneduloides. The sequence continues at coordinate 84,367,307 of NC_045478.1, read as the reverse complement.
CGTGGGAGCTCCAGCAACCATTCACATCCACACTCATCTGCCTGGCATCACTTACCTTGACAGAGTTCCTCCCACAACAGTCCCCACCTCTGGCACCGTATAAATTTCATCAACCTGCAGCAAGGCAACAAGAATAAGCTGCTCAGACAGACAGCTGTGAAACAGCACTCCAGAATGACGACAAAGAGCCCGCCCCTTGTGAGGAAGGAGGTGAGCTCTCTGGTGGTCATCAGACACCATGTCAGAGCTTCACCAGCTCCCACTACCTTCCCATTAGAGGAACAAATCTCTGCCTTTTAAATAGCAACCAGAGAAATGATTTTATCCCCAAGACAGACATCTCATGGTTAGGACATATCCAGCCTATCAGCCTTTTCTCAAGGACCAAGTCTTTTTTTTAATGTCTCTCAGTAGTCCAGGAATTCACCATGTCTCTACCTGTGGTGTCCAAATTCCCCAAACGTCCATGTCCCTCCCATGGCACAGCAATGAGTCCGGTATCAGAACTGGAAACAAACTACCCTTATGCACCTGAAATTCTGTAAGTTGCTGCATTAATTCTTCCTGCTCTTTACTGTTGGTCAGTGGAGGGAGGATGTTGAGGAAGACTTTCAAGAGATCCAGGTTCTCCCCAGAAACACTGGACAGTGTGAAGATTGGGGTGATGCTGTCAGACACAAACAGACAGAAATAAGCAGAAGGCCTGAGTGCAGCTCCAGAAGGTTTCTGGGATTCTGAATCTACTGAGACCTGCAGGAAGACGGATCCTACACCAGTAAGTGGCTAAAGCAGGAAGGCTAGGTACAACGCCACAGTAATCCCTGCCTCAATGTTTGGTCGAGGCACCAATCCCTTGTTCACACACATTTTTCTCATGGAGAAGTAACTAATGCAGCCTTTTGCTCCCATAGCCCAGAAAAGTTTGGGAGGGGAAAATGCCTTCTTGGAGAATGCCGAGATAGGAAACTTGATGAGGAGCAGAGATGTTCAACACGTGGTCACCTCCCCTGTGATTACCCTTCCCCAGCTCTGCATGCCAGCCCAGCCTGAACTGCCTGCTGCTCCCAACAGAAGAAAGGAATGGTTCCTTACTTGGGAGATTGTGCAAACTGTTGTGCTGCTGTAACAGCATCGTCGTCTGAATTCACAAGCAGGGGGAGCTTGTTGCAGCCTGGCTGCTTCAGGATTCGCTCCAGCTGCTTCACTGTCCGTTCCACGGTGGCTTTTGAACACAAATCAACTTTGCTGATGACAATGAAGAAGGGGACCTTGAGGGCCATGGCCAAGCCCAAGTGCTCTCGTGTTGTGCCCGCTGCAGGAGACAAGTGAGAGTGTAGGTGCAGCAGTCACCACTGTAGCTTGTTTATGCCGACAGCTGTGTCTCCTGGCTATCCCACGGGCCCACTCTAGAGATTTCACCGTAACTGCTTAGTTCATCATACAATGAAAAAGCAAAATTATTCTTTTAAACAAAACCAAACATCAGTCCAGAAAAATAAAAACCACCAAGAATTTTTGTGACTGATCTGTCTGCTTCAGAAAGATACAGTAGTTTTCATTCTTTGGCTAAAGTTTGCCAGAGAACAGCCACAAAAATGTCAGAGATAGATGTGGGAGAACTCCAGATGCCTTTTTACAAGGCTTTGGGATTCAGCAGCCCTAAGAATATGTCAAAGTTGTTTTCTTTTCTAACAAACACAGCTCCAAATCCCAAACAAAGCCTCTCTGTCCAGGGTACTTTAATGCGGTCTACAGCTGGTAAGAGGATCCCAGCTCTACTCCCCTCCCAGGCACTCACAGGCACTGGCTTACAAGATATCAGTAGAAGGTTACAGGTTAATAAACTCTTCTGACAACCATTCACAGCTGATAAGGACCCATTCCCCCCACTCTCCATTTCTCTTCACACATTGCAGTCAATCCATGCAGGCAGGGCAACACTCACCAATGCCAGTGTTGGCACTAACCACCAGCATGGCAAAGTCTGGGCAGTAGCTGGTGAGGCCAAAGATGGTTGTTTTCAGATACTTGTGGTGGCCAGCCAGGTCAATGAAAGTGATCATTTTGGAAGAACTCTCACAGATCTCTTCTGCTGTCCGGGAGTCACTATAATTTACCACCTAAGGAACATAAGGAGCTTGTGAGAGAGGCAGCCCCAGCAGGCAAGTAAAGAAAACCCAGCTCTTATCTATCCACTTTGATCTCAGAATTAGTAAGGAGAGATCATCCACCATGGGTGCAGGAAACAGTGTCTGTTGCAAACGGACAAGCAGCACTCAGGTTCACCTAAAAGGACACAGAACTGTGCCACCTCTCTTCCCTCCTGTCCCACTCACAGTTCTAACAGAAGGGTAGTCCTATTCTCCTCTAGCTTTCTGAGTTCAGCAACCCACTCTCTTACCTCTCCTTTGCTGTTGAAGCCAAGGATCTCAAAGCTGATGCTTGATGTTCTTCCTGACTGGATTTCATGGAGATGCCGGAAGAGGTTAAGGCGTGCTCTGCCCCGCCCGTTGTCCAGCTCTCCTTGCGTTAGGACACCCAACAGCGTTGACTTCCCTGAGTCCACATTCCCTAGGACAGCTACTCGAAGGTCTAAGAACTACAGGAAAAAGAACAAAGAAATCATTAAACTTAAGCACTACTGTGCTGAGTGCATGAGCACTACTGGGCAGTGGAGATGCAGCTCAGAGAGCTTCCCTGCATCAGGGACACTGCGCAGTTTAATCTTGCTCAGATTCTGCTCCTGCTCCCAGCAAACCACTGCCCAGCAGTCGTGATACGCTCTCTAGAGTTGAGATGTGACACATTAGGCTTTGGTATCACGAAACAGGCCATTTGCTGCAGCAGACCTCTAAATCCTTCCTTGTTTGCACACTGGTCTGCATCAGAACTGCTGCCATAGAAGCGAAATAATTTTTCACCTCTGATCCAGGCAATCTCCCACACTGACATCTGCCTCAATCACAGTCTTGGAGATAAGAAGCGTTATCATGAAGCCTCCCTCTGGCAGCCCTTTAAAACATCTGCTATGGGCCAATCTATGACAAAGTGCCTCTAGGGCGTGGGCTCCCATCCCAAAAGGAAGCTGCTTGTATGAAGCCTCTAAGTCTCCAGCAGGAGAAGACTGCCAAATCACAGGTCCCTACCTGCTGGTTGTCAGGCACCTTTCGGACAAGCACCTCCGTTATCTTCCTTGGAACATCACTGTCGTAATCGACCTCCCTCTCCCGCAGCACTGTAATGTCAGCCCCAACCCTGCCACAAAGACAAAAGGAAGGCGTGAGACACACTTGTACTTGACAGCTCTTGCACCTCTACAATAACAGCTGACAAAGTGAAGGGGATGAAAGCTGGGGATAGCAGGGAAGGATCCTCGCGCTTCCAGACAAAAGCCTTATAACTTTCCTCATGTTTCTAGAGCCTCAGGACTGAAGGGATGTCAGTCATACAGGGGCTTTGTAGGATGAAGCCAGCTGCTCAGGGGAGTCCAGGGAGGGAGCCTCTGTACCAGAGGCTGTTGATGCTCGTGGGCCCTGCAGACGAAGAGGAGCACTTACTTCTCCGCCATACGGCGCAGTGTCTTGAGCGAGGCTCGCATCTCCTCCTCCGAGAGGCCCACCAGCAGCCCATTGTCCTCCACGCCGATCTGATAGACAGCCTCACCTCGGCCCTCCTGTAGTCGCCACTTCATCTGTGTCACCAGGTGCTCAAAGCGGTATTGCGAGGGGTTCACCAGCTTTAGCTGTTTAACAGAGGGGTAGTTCTAGTCACAGCCTGCATGCAGAGGCAATCCCATTGCCCAAGCCAGCAACTCCCAATTCTGTGAAGCAATGCTCCCAACTCTGACCCACCTCTAGAAAGTACAGCCTGTATTAGTGTCTGAACAGAAGCCATGGGACAGGTGAGAAAGGGTTTCACAAAGGTAGAAGAACCTTCCCGCCTCGTGACAAAGGGATCCGTACCCTGCCTGCTGCAGGGTTAAAGACAGCACTCTGGGACCAATCTGTGATCCAGGAGCCAGTAAGTGCAAATGGCAGAGCAGCCACAAGAAAGCTGCAAATTGTTTTCAGGGATATCTGCATCTCTCTCTCAAGAAAAACATAGTGGGTATCATATACTAAAAAAGATTCCTAAAAATGAGTACTGAGAGCAAGTTTTCCAGCTCTGCATACTGGGTAATGCTTGGCACAGAGACACTGAAGATGAATGGTAGTTCCTTAGGGCAGTGTCCACTTTTCTGTCCTTTCCTTGGCCATGTTACCCATAGGCTGTCTTTGGTAAAGTTACTTACTGCAAAATAACCCTCTAACCCTCTGGGAGGAAGACCTCCTTCTGCAACCTCAAAAGACTCACCTTGTACTCGATGTTTCCATCTTCTGCCTGGTCAGAGAATGAAACAAGACAGAAGAGTTAGATGCTGTGCCCACAGGGACTTCTACAGGCACCTGATCCCTAGATATCCTGAAGCTGGTGCTGAGGATTTCAGAGAGAGGGAAAGGGGCAGAAAGAGACTGTGTTAAGTCCCAGCCTTCTGCCATTCTTTCCTACACTCAACTAGAACTCTCCTTATGGTTTGTTTGTGCTGTTTGCATCCCACATCATGAACACCAGAGGACAAAACTAGAGTGGGACACAAGGGTAATACTGTCCAGGGGGGAGTTTTTTTCTGGACAGTAAAGAATAGGGCCAGCCTAACAGTCACAGAGAGAAAGACAGAGAGTTCCAGTTTCAAAAAGGCACAGGCCAGCATGTGATTTAAAGTCTCCCCCCTCACCCATCCATGACCCACAAAATGCCACCCACAGCATCCCACTCCCACCCTATCCAGCAGCTTCCATCCATCCAATGTGCACAGAAACAGGGGCCTGAGAACAAAAGGCCTCCTCTCCTGCTCAGTGATACTCTCCCTCACTCAATTAGTTTTTCATTGACTCCTTTCTATATCCTTATGTATCTTCTCTCAACAAGGAAGGACTACAGACATAAGGAAGCAAGGCAGTGACTCCTTTGCCAGCTAGTCACTGGCCAGACAGTTCTGGAGAACCAGACTTGATTGGGACTGTCTGTACACAATGTGCTCAGAAGAACTTCCTCAGCAAGGGCTGAAGCCATACGGGGCTGTAACAGAAAGGCCCAGGTATTCATCAAGCTCACTTCAACCACAACAGGCTCCAGCTTTCCATATAGAATATCTAGACAACACTGAAGTAATTTTTCCCATTGATTCAGTATAAGGACCACTGAGAAAGGGCTGGAGCCTGCAGGAAGCCACATACTCTGTCAGACTAAATGGGGCTGGCAACAGTAAGCACTTCCTTTTCCTCTGGACACCTATTTGCATGTCAGGAGAGGCAACAGCCCTCTCCTTGCCTTCCAGCTCAGCTCTTAACCACAGCGGTGCTTACAGTGGCAAAAGGCCAAGAGAAGTTCTCAATTGTCAGCTCAGTTCTTTGGCAGCAGAGCTATACAGTGAGAAAAGGGAACTTGTGGAAGGCTTTCCTCTCTTGCCATCTACCAGCTTTCCAATTCTAAGAAAAACCCATTCACCTACTGCACTGTCATCTAAATAAGGGAGTGGGTCTCCTTCAAGGCACTTGAGACCAGAAAAGCAACAAGCCTAGACTTGCTGGGGCACACATTGCACAGGGTAGCCAGGGACAGGAAGCTGTGTTGAAACTACAGGGGTCTGTCCAGCCTCCAGCTGAAAGGAACAAGAACTAAACTACGGCTGCAGGGCACAGTCCTGCCTGTGGAGAAGATCTATCAGTAGTGAAGCGCTGTCTTCCCATCTTGCCAAGAGTCCCAGCCCTGCCTTGTGGAGGAACTGCTCCCTCCCAGGACAGGCTATTACATATTTTACAGAAAGCTCACTGACCGGGGCTGAGCAATTGAGTCCGGGCCACCTCAACTCTCCCCACACTGACAGTTCCATAAGAGCAGTAACAACTGCCCCAGCTGACCACACACACACGTACTACCAATGCCACTTCTCCCTGCTGCAAGGGACAAGTGCCTCACACTCTGTCCATATCACCTGCAGCCCCATGTAAGAAAACAGCTGTCAAATTAGCTGGGAAGGGAGTCACTAGAACCTGCTGAGCTTGGCAACTGCAAAGGGGCTCAGACCCACCAGATCATCTCTCGGGGAGAGAGATGCGAACGGGATCTTTGGGACTACGAGGCGAGCAAAGCTTTATTTCCGAAGCTATTTCGATCGCAGGCGGCAAAGCGCCCACAGACAGACGCCAGGCAGTGCGATACTACTCCGGTGGACCCCACAAGGAACTCGCTGGCACCGGGGACAGGAGCACAGCCGGAGGAGAGACCGGGGCAGGCGGGCGCACGGCTCGCGGGGCCGGGGCTGCAGGACCGCTCCTACGGCTGCTGTCAGCGCGACCCCGGCACGGCCCCGCAGCAGCACCGCCGGCACCTCCAGCCGGACCCGCCACCCAACCTGCGGGGTCCGGGCGTGGCACCGACCCGCTCTGGGGGGGACACCGGCCCTCCGCCCCTCCCGCCCCTCAGCGGCGGCGCCCCCCGCCCCGGGGCCTGGCCCCGCTGCCTCCGCGGCTGACGGGACGCGACGGCCGTAGAGCTCACCTCGGGCGGCAGGTACGGAGGATTGTTGGCCTTCCCTCCGCGGCTCCGCCCGTTCTTCTTCTTCGCCTTCGAGCCACCGCCGCCGCCGGGCGCGGCCCCTCCGCGCCCGCGCAGCGCTGCGCCTGCCCCGCCGCCCGCCGGCCGACAGCAGCCCCCGAACAGCTCTGACACCCGCGAGTCCATGGCGGACAGCGCGGCTCCGCCGCCCCGCTGCAGCACCCGCTCCGTTCCCCGCTCGGCCCGGCCCCGCCGGCCCGGCTCCGGCCCCGGCGTCACCGACCGCCGCGCGGCGCCCCGGGAAAGCGAGTCCCGCCCGCCTACAACGCCGAGAACGCACCGCGCGCCTCCCGCTCAAAACTACACCTCCCGGCGTGCCCCGCAGGGCGATCCGCTCGCTCCCGTGCGGGTTCCATCCGCGGGGGCGGATGGGAGTTGGAGTCCGAGGGAGGGGCGTCGCCTATCGGCAGCGGCGGGCAACGCGCGGGATGCCGCCGCTCCCTGGGCCCTGCTCGCCGGGATCTGTGGGCGCCCGCGGGTTGCCTCTTTGGCAGTTCACAGCCCCGGATTCCCTGGTTATTGACACTGAGCGATCAGTCCGACTGGCTTCGGCAAACTGGGGCACTTTCGAAGCTGTTTGGCATTGGAGGTACTTCACGACTACGCAGAAGCAGCAGCCCGGTACAGAGCGATCCCACAGGACGCATTAAGCTCCTACGGGGGGGAGGCGGCGGGAACAGCAAAACATCCTCCAGCTGTGCGCCGCATCCCCTCACTCAGTGTCTTCCCAGTCTCCAGTTCTACGGCCACTGCGCCTTCTCCTTCCCCGCCGCATCCCCTGGGGAGGGCGGCGCTGGATCAGTGTTTGTGTACAAGTGACACCCTTTGTGACGCTACGCACAGGCGGCCGCTGTTCCTGTAAAGCAGCCTCGGCGCGGCTTCTCTCGCCGTCCCGCCCTCCCCTCGCCGTGCGCTGGAAGCGGCATCCAATGGGGCGGCGAGCGCAATGTTTCCAAACACGGCACTCCCTGCACGCTCTCCGCCTCCCCGCGGCGGCGCGAAGGCAGTTCCTCCGCAAGACACCGGAGCCGCCAGGGCTGCCGGGAGCGGGGCCGAGGCCAGCGGAGCCGCTTCCTGCGGCCTTCCCCGGATAGCTCTGCAAAAAGCAGCCACAGCTCGCGGCATCGCCTCAGCCGGGCGGTGCCGCGAGGGGATCGGGAGCGGAGGGGCGGGCCCAGCTCTTGTGACCACGCCTCCGCGGGCGGGGCTACACCGAGGCCCCGCCTCCCACCGCGCCCACCAACCGCGGGGTCTCCGCCGCCGGAGGGCGTGCGGCGCGGCCCGTGCGCCACTCCCGTGAGGCTCCGCGGCGGGGCGGCATTTAAACCCGCGGCGGCCGTTGGGGCTGCGTCACTGCTCCTTCCTTCCCAGCTGCTGGCGGGCCTGCATCGTGCTGGTGGCGGCGACGGGATGAGGTCCCAGGGGAACAGGTCGGTATCGGGCAGCCCTGCCGTGGCCGTGGAGTTCCCAGGAGCCGTGTGCCGGGGCAGCGGCTACCGTTTCGCCTGCGAGCTCCTGAAGCACGTCCTGCACCAGCGGAACCAGCTCCCGCTGCCCTACGAGCAGCTCGCCTACTTCTGCCGGCGGGCGGCCCAGGTGAGGGGCGGTGGCCGCGGGGGGCACCCCCGTGCTCGGAGGCGGCCCCCGGGACGGGGAGCTTAGGGGGGGCTGTGGTGTTTGAGTTTTCGCTTGTGAGCTCGTGTTCTCGCTCGGTGACTCGCACAGCAATGTGTTGCCGCTTTTAAAGTAAAGCGCGTGTTGTAGCTGCATCCCTAAATGTTACCTCTTCCTTTAAAAACGAGGCAAAGGCAACGTGACGTTCAGGCTGCTGAAGGTCTCGACAAATTGCTCTTAATTGATTGTTTCCTACTTTACGCTCAAAGAGTGTCACTGCTTTGTTTGTTACTGGAATACCTCTAAGCAAAAAAAAAAAAAAAAAATTCTAATAAGTAATTTCAGAGTGGTGGCTGATCTTTGAAAGATGGACTTCTAATTCCTATTGGAATTCATCAGTAGTGTGATTCAAACCGAATAGCTATGGATTGTGCTTTTGTGTTCCTCTCTCATCGCTTGATATGGAGAGATGTACATCTTCTCGATGTGGGTACCTATAGCTCTCAAAACGAACACAAACCTCTTGTTCCTTGACTCTCTGAGATGGGGTGGGCCATGCTTTCTGCAGAGTACATTAGAACAAATATATCTTCATAACTGAATGTACTAATCTGAATTTTTGTTTTCCAGGATGGAGATGGAATTGAGAAGCCACTCTCCCTGGGTCTGGCAAGCAAAAAGTGCCAGCAGGTGCTGATGGAGCTAGAGGGTTTGTTCCAGCACCTGGAGGTCATGTTTAGTCTGACACTGGTTCCTCGGGTTCTTTTCCTACTTGGAGGCAACGTCATGAACCCCAAGGAGCTCTATGAGCTGAACTTGGAAGGGTTCTGTGAGGGCACTGCTGAGAAGAGCCTCCAGACTGCACCCTGTGTTCGCCAGCTCTTTCACCGCCTGTTTGTTGCTGATGTCTTCAGTGAACTTAAGGCTCTCCCTGTCACAGGCACCCTTGTCCTGGTCCAGGGACACCGTGACTGTGGTGTTGAATGGTTCCGGCCCAAGCTCAACTACCAAGTGCCAACCCGAGGGAGGAAGCTGACTGTAACGTTGTCCTGTGATGGAGACCTCCACCTTAGTGCCTCACCTCCACAGCACACAGCACCCACCTGGGAGGACTATGTCTGGTTCCAAGCACCAGTGACCCTCAAAGGATTTAGTGAATGAATGGTTTCTGTAAAAATATAACTGGAATATTGATTACTTTTTTTTTCTTCAAGTGTTAATAATTTCAGCAAATGTAACCATGTATTTTTGAACCATGTCTGTATGAATTTTTTTTTTCCTCCATGGCATCTACTGCTTTCCTGTACCTTGGCTGTGCTCGTCTGTTGTCCTTATTTCCTGAGTTGTTGTCAAAGGCAAATCCACTTTAAGGCACAGTTGCACACAGGTTCAGTGATTCCTTAGGGGCCTGATCTGTGAAATGGGATTAATTAATCTGTTGGGAGTAAAACTCCCCTGCTGTGTGCTTGGTGAACTGGCAAATGCTGGATACATACAGTCTTCTCCTGAGTTCTAATGTGGCCATTTTCTGACCCTGCCTTTGCCAGGTTACCCATAGGCTATCTTAAGTGAAATTACTTCCTGCAAAATAACTCTCTGGCAGGAAGACATTGTGCAGTCCTTAAAAGGCTCCCCCTAGCAAGAAAACCAGAGAGCAAAACGGGAGCAGGACACGAGGTAATATTGTTGCAGAGGAGGGATTTATTTCTGGCTGATAAAGAATGCTGCCACCGTGAAGGCAGCTCCTCTACAAAGGGCTGCAGCCGCCAGGGGTGCTGGGGAGCTGGTGGAGACAGCAGAACTGCTTCCAGGGGCCCCCTGCTATCCCAGCAAGCAGCAGCCAGAGCTCCTGGCACTGCCTCAGTTGCAGTGGTAGTGTCCCACTTGAGTACTCAAGTGTTTGCCCATCTATTTTATAAAATCAGACATCCCCCTAACTCACTTTCTGTTCCTTAACATGCCAAAGTAAGAATTCTCAGCAACTGGAAAGTCTTGTAGCTAATGCTGTCCTCAAGATGGAAAGAGACCAGTTTGGTGGAGGCAGGGTAGCAATAAGCAATTTATTATTTTTTTACTGATCTTTATCTAACAGCCCTGACAATCAGTTAGCTATAAGATTAAAAGTAAGCAGTTTCTTCTCTAACCCTCTTCAGAGAAAGTTAGGAGTGGTGCTCTAATAATGGTAGATTATCCTCACTTGAGGAAGAAACTTACTCTTAGACTTAAACCTTTCTGAAATGCATAGAAGTCCCTCCCATTTGAAGAGAAACTTGAGCCTACTGGTAGTGAGGGTACTTGCTGTTACTAGTCAAAAATGCAGAATGGGGTGGTAAAAAATCATTTGTACAAGAGGGTAAAGGTTGAAGTAACCCTCTACACTTGGCGCCTATTTTAACTTTGTCCTTTTGGAATGGAATGAGATGACAGAAGTAGCAGGAACTTAATTTGATGTTGTTGAGCTTGGAGAGCACTAGAGTGCTCTCTCTGCTGTATTATCCATTAATATCTGTTTACAATGTGCTGCAGCTGATTCTTAAACTTGCTCTAGGGGAAAAACTGTTAAAGTGAAGAAAGCTGCCTTATGTGCAGCTGCACACTTGAATATGAAATCCTAGGTCTCTTGAAGGAAATATAACTTGAATGTAGGAGTGTTTGTGCTCAGGAGATCAAAACCCTTTATGCTTCCACCAAAGCTGCTTGTAACACGTTTAAGATTGTCCTAGTGTTTAAAGAAGCGTTTGAACAGAAGCCCGGGCCAGTTCCTTTCACCTCTCTTCCTCAGATGAGTGCAATGTTACTGCAATAAACTGTTTACATTTTCTGTTATACTTGAACTATGAATGCAGCAATGATAGGGTGCTAGTAATGAAAAGAACACAAGATGCTTTGGGGATTTTTAAATTTGTTTTTTTTCTTATGAAAACATATAGAGCTTGATTTAAAAATTCTGTAGTGTAATTATTATCAAAATAATATGCTGGTTTCTATATGTGATTACTCTGAGGGATTAAACAAATCCAATCTACAGGTTCTGCCTCTGGTAGAACAACTTGCTTCCATTCTATGCATGTATTTCAACTGCAGTGTCACAGCTGTTCCACTTTCCTGACAAACTGCATGATGTCTTGTGCCAGAAGCTTTGGTTCCTCAAAGGCAGCAAAATGCCCTCCACGTGGCATGTAAGAGTAAGTGATGATGTTCTTGTAGACGTCCTTTGCCCAGACATGTGGTGTGTGTAAAATTTCCTGAGGAAAATCTGCAATCCCTGTGGGAACATATATGCCATACCTAGAAGACATAAGTTAATTGCATTGATGAAACAAGTCGTGGGGGAAGTCTATAAAAACCTCTGACTTTGGTAACACATTCAGCTGGAGAAGTTTCCCCGCTCTGTGCAGTGCACTTTGTGGTCTACACTCTGCTGAGGAACTTCATTTCTAATTAGGTATCCTCGAGTTTAAGAACATTACACCCGTAGAGGTGTAAAGTAGAGCCAACTTTGCACACAGCTTGATATTGAAACGTTTTCCATCTTTGAGTTTAACTTTTGTAAGCTGCAGTGTTGTGCTACATGACAAGATACCACACCTCTTTGAGAAATGGGCTGGTTCCTGCTTGCTTTAGAATTTGGTACCAAATGCATAACAAACACCTCTGGAGAGAAAAGGTGGGCTGGTTCAGTCCGTATAGGAAAAGACTTCCCATTTGTTTGGATGATCAGTTGCTTGGAGAAGTCTGCTCAGCAACATTATGCTCAGCCTCTCTTAGAATCATCTTAATGCACTAGCTGTCACAAGGTGCTGGGTTTCAAGTACTGCTCTCCAAATTGCTAGCCCAAGTTTGTGCTTAACTGTTGTAGTTCTTAGCTTATCCTCCAGCAAGCCATAGCCTTCCTAATTCAGTTTAAACTTCTCTCTTAGATGTGCCCATGATCTTCTGTTATGTTTTCACTGAACTGAGTTACAAGTCACATTTGTTTGGTGAATGAGTATATAGACCTGTATTTTGAACACAAGGCTGAGTTTGGTGCTTTGGTAAGTCTTCTGCATTGTTTTGGCTGCAAGCTACCTTGTGTGAGTTACAGGTTCAAAAGAAAAGTGACCTTTAACTATATTTATCAAAAGCAAATAAGAATTTGGACTTTTATTTTTCTTAGAACTAATAAATTCGCTGGTTTAAGTGATCTAAATGTTTATACAGACTAATGTTTCAACCTCATTTGCAAATCTGCCTTGCAACTAGCCACATAATTACCTGCTATAAGCATTTAGACTAGGGTCCTTGGAAAGGTTTTCCTTGTAGTATCGCATTGAAGATACAATGGAGGATGTCACCCAATAAATCATCACATTGGTCAAAAGCTCATCAAGAGAGTATTTGCTGTTGAGAGAGAGAGGAAGAAATTTAACTGGAAGCTGTTCCGCAGTGGTCCATACTGGGCTCATGTCCTGTAGAACTGCTGTTCCTCTTAATCTCCACTTGTTTTCAAGCAGCAAATTAAGTGGCACCTGTGTGCCCAGAGCAAAACTGCCTGGTGCTGAAGCAGTAGTGTGCAGGCAGTCTGCTGTAAGTTTAAACTACTGCTTGTCATGTGCAACTGTTCATCCTTAAATTCCAGCTTTGACTGGCCAGTGTTTTACCTGTATCCTCCTATTAGTTCCCACCTGTCAGTCTTTTAATGAGACTTCTCATGGAATAACATCTGTTTTCTTACCTTTCCAAGCCTCCATCATCTTTATACAGAAATGATCTGTCTGTCCAGGTTGAGAATTTCTCCAAGATACATGCAGCAAGCCCCACCGGGGAGTCATTCAGTCCACAACCTAACTCAGGAGAAGAGAAGAGCTGTTGCAGCTGCCTGGCATTGCAATACTTCAGTGCAAGTTAAACTGGACTTTCATGAAGAGTTCAGAGTTTTCCAGGAGAATTCAGTAGAGAGTCTGTATTTATCTACCCCTGATAGTACTTTTATTTGTGATAAATTCCCTGCAAAGGAATTCTGACTGTAACTGAGGGCACGACAAACTTAGGTAATTCCTATACAAAAGAAGCTGAGACCTAAGGAAGTCCCACTGGGTTCTTGGTGATGTGTGGCAGAAGGAGCAAATAAAGAGATGACACTCTGAAAAGAAATTTGAGATAAAATATTTGGAAGCTCTGCCCTGCTTAGGATGGGACATATTCTTCTGAAACTAAAATATATTTATGAAACAGGGCTAACAGGAATGCAACTGATTCAGAATGTCATGAATATAATGGAATCTGTGCTTTTTCTTTTCACTTTTTTAAGAGTTTGCAAAAGTGCTTTTATCTCTGAGTTGGCTGGTGTTTGAAAGCACTGTCCTTGACTCATGGATTCTCTCGTATGGCAGCAGCAAAACTTGAGCCCACTGTGATTTTCTTCCTCCACTTAAATTGCTTTGAACTTTGTTGATATCAGTTTTTCTTGGCTAGTTTTATCAACCAGTTACTTATAAACCAAAGCTTGGATAGCTGTCAATTTTACACCTAAACATTAACTTTTATTCATAGAGAAGTTAGGATCTTGTTGAAGTGTACAGGTGTCAGCACAGATTTTTGTGATACTCTCCCTCCTCTGGAACCTGCTTATTTATTCTTATGCTCGGATTCTCATGTTAACTAGTATTAATTCTTTTCTTAAGGCAGTTCAATTTCTTATGAGTGCTGGGGGAGGAGTCTCAACAAAATATTTTTGGAAATTATATAAATTCTGTTAGGGGGTCTACAGCTGTTTGATTCTGCCTGAGCTCTGATTTTTGAAGCATGATTTCCCTGTGACATTATCCCCTGTAAATCAATTCTCCTTGTTTAAACAATTCTGTCAGATTTATCATCACAGACTAGACATACTAATCTTCATTTTTCTGTGGATGCCTTCACCTTTTGACCCTTAAAAAGACCAAGACAATCAGAAACACCACCACCACCATAACTCCCTCCCACCTGGTATATTGTCTATCTCCTTTTATTTCTTTGGGTTTGTGATCACTTCAAGCAATAGGCTAGGCATTAGCTGACATTCCAGTTTGAGCTTCTTCTCCTTCAGTGAATTGCCAGGATGGGGGGTTGTTTGTTCTCTGGTCTCCACATCTGACACCAGCCTCATACAGCCCAGCTGTCTTTCCTGATGAGGCATTATTTCAATAAAATAATACCCCAGAATCCTCTCTAGTGGGGACTGATACAAAGAATTCCTTTAAGCATTATGAAATGGCCATATGTTTCTTCATATTCCTTATCCACTGGCCCCAGGATGTTTTCAGGTGTTTGAGCTGTGTCTACCTCTCTGCAACTTTCACATTGCGCCTACTTGCTTGTGATACTTTTCTTGTTTTCAGCCCCATTTACTTCTCAAAGCTTCAATTTCAGGACCCTGTGTTTTACTTTAAGAGAGTTTTTGGAAAGGGGTTCTTGCCCAAGAGAAGTGGCATGCTATTTAAAAGACCTTGAAAAGTGGTACTTGAAATCTCCATCTATTTTTGAGTGGTTCCTTTTAACTTCCTTTTACATAGTTCTTGTCCCCATGAACTCATTGCCCACATGGGTCTTGCACTCAGTCACCAGAACTCATTGCTTCTCAAATTTGGCTGGCCTTTGTACACTGATCACTCATGGTATTTGAATACTGTGTTCACAGGGATACAGAGAAGGTGCATTACCTGCAGTGTCTGGTTTGGTGCCTTGGATGTGGAAGTATCCAGACTCTCGCAGGACATCATATACATTCTTCTGCATGAAAGGGTAGAAACGTCGAGCATCTTCCGTACTGAGGCCTACGAGCCATGGTACATAAGCCCCAAGCATTATACTAATCAACCTTCCCAAACCTTGTTTGCTGATGAAAACACAATTCAGATGAAGCCCTTTCACAGATCTAAAAGTAAGTTAAGGAATAGAAGGTTAAATCAAGCAATTTTCTGTCTCCAAGTTTTCTAGAAAACAAGTCTGACTGCAACTGTGAGAGAAGCACTGGACTGAATCAAATACACAAAGCCCTTCAGGTTCATCATGATTCAAAAAAAATCTTTTCAATTCAAAGCATATAAATGCAATTGAATATGGAGGGTTGGGTTATCCCCAAAGGAAATAAAGCAGAAGGGGATGAGAGGCAAGGCAAACAGAAGGTAGGACTATGGAGCAAGAAGGCAGGGTGGGAACTGGAGGCAGCTTTTCTGCACTGATTTCCTTTGCTACTTACTGTGGCAGCATCTGGGCCATGTTTGTGGTAATACGAGATCCCCAGTCTCCTCCCTGTAGGTAGTATTCCTTGAAGCCCAGTCTGTTCATCAGCTTATGAAATATCCGAGCAGTTGCAATGGAGTCAAAGCCTGTAGGTAAAAGAAACAAAGGAGATCTGTTTGTCCTAGTGTTCCTCCCCTGGCCAAAGACTGTGACCTGACCGAGGCACGTGTGTGTAGGGATGTGGGAAGGCACAGTGTGCAATGCTGCTCTGCCTCACTGCTTGGAAAGAAAGTGAACACAAGATGAAAGAAATTCAGTGAAAAGTGAAGAGCTGACGTCCAGTTACTACTGTGTTCCAAATCTCCACAGCCAGCCCAAAAGCCTCAGCCGCATGGGCCTGAGTGAAGAGCCAGGCATCTGCATTCACAAACTGCAGTGCCCAGGGGTGCCAGGGATGGTTGAGGTCTTACTCCAAAATCTGCAATTCCAACAGAGCCTTTTCATAGCTTACCTTTCTGGTGAGGGGCCTCTGAGAAGCCATAACCTGGGATGGAGGGGCAGATGACCTCAAACACCACATCACCCTCATTCAGGCCATGCCTGGCTGGCTCTGTGAGCAGAGGGATGATCTTGTAGAACTCGTAGAAGGAGCCAGGCCAGCCATGGACCATCAGCAGAGGTTGAACAGCTCGACCATGAGGAACATAGGATGGCTTCACATGGATAAAATGGATATCAATCCCTGCCACAGATCCAAGAAAATAAAATTAAAGCTCTGGTACCGTCACAGTTTCTGCTCTGGATTCTGAAGAAGGAGGGTGGCAAAATTGTAATTAGCATCTGGAGCAGAAGTTCTACAATCGGCCTACTGCAAGAACATGCCTGGCTGAAAGGGGATGTCTGGTATTGTATCTGTGTCTTGTCTTTTACACAAAGACAGAGATATTGACCCCAGCTCCAGATACTGGGGTCACATGGAGATTAGCATCCATCTCCTGAGAAACTGGTCTCAGAGCATATAAGTAGAGCTGCACTTGAATGAATAGCATAATGTGGGTAAGACACATGCAAAAACATTACAATAATTAAAAGAGAAACATGAAAAAAGGCATTATAGAAGTCTAACCTAGAGATCACTTATGTAAAGTCTGGCTAACCCATCAAGACATCATTTATGTAAAGTCTGGCTAAGCTCACCTGGCTAAACTACTGGGTGGTGGGGAGGAATATTCCAGCCTCAGTCTGGCTAAATTTCGCAGTTTTCAAAGGCGGCTTCAAGGCAATTGCTGAAGAGCACCTCATTGTTAGTTAGCACGGGTTCAGAGCCAGATGAAGCGCATCTTGAAGCAGACCTCATATTATTGACACTGTGTAATGGTCTTAATCCCTATAAGGTTATTAATAATAGAGCCTCCACCAGTGATTTCACTCATATCACTAAGCTGTTACACATACAGTTATCTCAAATATTGTCACTTCTTACATCTCCCCCTTCTTGCTGTGCGATTCCAAGTGAGACCTGCTCAAGCCACAGAGGCCCCCTCACCTTCAATGGTGGTGTGGAAGTGGGGGTATTTGTTCAGCACTTCCACTTGCTTGCGCCAGTCAAACTGATTCCTCCAGTAGGCCACCACCTTCCGCAGGTAGCTGGAGTTGAAGCCATAGTGGAAGGCGGCCCCTTCCACATGTGGTGTGAAGCGGAAGTTATCCAGGCGCCGGTGTAGATCCTGTGGAAGGGAGCCCTTCTTGCCAGGCTGGCCAGCTGCTGGCATGTCCCCTATGCCAGGGCAGGCACAGACAGGCTCTCCTGGCTCTGCTGGCTTTTGTATTGCTCTCTGGGACACCACAAGCCCTCCTGAAGAAGTGCCATACGCTGCATGACTGCCTGAATTTTTATGTGGGGAATACAATTTTCTAAAGGTTACGAGTCCCCCATGGGCACCCAGGAGTACTGGGTCCTACTCTTGGCTTGCTACTAACTCACTTCAGGGTCTTTGGCACTAGGAGCTTGGCAGCACTGCTGGTGGGGAGAATAAGAATCTCACCTTGAGCTGCTGGCTGCTACTTGGCCAGATAACTAGGGACAGGCATGCAGGGACAGAGGAGCTATGACTCAAGCCAGGCCCCATCCCTCTTCAGCCTTACAGCCCTTTCCTCTGTGGAAGCTCCTCAGTACTGCCCTACTGGTGCCACTGCTGTTCCAATGCCCTCCCGCCCTGCTCTGGCATCCACAGACCACTGTCAAAGTCTGCTGCTCAAAGTGTGGCCTTTCTGCAGAAGCCTCAGCTTGCACAGAGGGGCTGTTGTCTCAGAAAGTCTTCAGGGGACATTGCAATGGCCCAGAGCTCAAATCCCCTTCATAAAGAATGGTGAACCAGAGCATCATCCAAGGAGCTGGGTAGCTGCCCTGGCACATGGAAGTGCCCTGCTGTCATCCCCAAGACATCCCCTCGAAGCAGTGAGGTGGGTGATGGACTCACCCCTTGCAAATTTCTGCCCCTCCTTACCACCCAGTGAGTGGTACCTCAATTTCTTTGTCAGATGTTTCAATCTTGAAGGGACGGATGCTTTCATCTTCTTTCCCTCGGAGGGGTCTTTCACCTGAGCCCCACCACCCATCGCCCATGTCAATAGTCTTGAACTTGCGTCCAGATCTGAGCCAGTAAAGCAGCATCCCTCCAACCCCCAGGGCGGCCGCAGGGACCAGCACCACATTCTTCTGAGAATATTCAAAAGACCTGGGGAGGCATGAAATTGTTTGTGTTCAATGACAGCAGTGTCAAAGGGACTGTGCTGAGGCTTGTATTCACATGCACTGGGACTGAGAAGGGACAAATGCCTATAAATCCAAGGCAGTCAGCAGGGACTGGGCACTTCTATAATTTTTTTAAGATCATGGGCAAGATTTGGGTCAGGGTTCTATCTACCAAGGCTTCTTAGGGCTCTCAAGTCCTTGCTGATCAGGACTTGCTAATCACAAGGCTTCCTTGTCCCTTTCCTTGTGAACCAGGGTGCCCAGGGAGACAAGGTTCAATAGGATATGGGCCAATCTACTTTGAGGCAGGTACTGCAGTGAATGAGACAATAGCAGCTGAACTTGTCCAGCAACAAAAAGTGCATGGGCAGAGTGGGCTGAGGAACAGGAAGAGAGACAAAAGTCTTCAGCTGCTGAAGAGAGCTGGATGTGCTGGACATGCTCCTCTTGCCAGTGCTTTATCGATAGCTCCCCTACAGATTCAATCATCTCTTAGGGCAATCCTGGCTCTCCCCC
Organism: Corvus moneduloides; assembly: GCF_009650955.1. Lineage (NCBI taxonomy): Eukaryota > Metazoa > Chordata > Aves > Passeriformes > Corvidae > Corvus > Corvus moneduloides. The sequence continues at coordinate 84,348,562 of NC_045478.1, read as the reverse complement.
ATAGCTTTCCAGTAAGGTATGTCTGTTGATGCCCCTGTTTCTGTTCTAAACAGCAAGTTCAGACTTGAGGTGTGGGAACTAAGTTACCGGAGCTGGATTTGACAGACATGCAGTCCTAAATGTAGTGTACCTTCCCACCCCTCTGACCTGTGCTTCAAGTTCTCCAGTTTCCCCTGCGGATTAGTAGAGGTGTCTGGGGCTCCTGCACGGGGCTGCAAGGGGGCTGTGAGTGAAAATTTCGTTGCTGTCATCATCCAAAGTATGGAAGGGACGATGCTGTGCCCCAGCCAGGGCGCTCACCAAAAGAGGAGGTCTCAGCACAGAACAGCTCTTTCACTCACCTGATCTGGGACAAGACGGTCTCCCTACAAAAGGGGAAAAACCAGAAAGATCCTTAACAGTCTGAAAGTGTTGTCCCATACCAAGCCATGTTGATGGTGCAAAGAATGTCCCCTGCCAGTACCACTCATTGCCCATGCATGTGATCACAGGCTGTTTAGCCACCTGGCAACATCTGCCATTATTTCTCCGACTCTTTGCATAGGATGGACAGAGAGGTGCTCACAAAGCACTGCCTCTGTACAAAGAGACAGTGTTCCTGGGCTGTGCTTTAGCTAGATAATTTGTTGCCACAATATTCCGTCCTTCCGAACAATTTAGATAAAAGGCAGCAAACAACTGCGTAGGTGTTCTTGCAGTGTTTCATCCCGTGACCAGCTGTGTAACTTCAGCCAGGAAAATTGTTTATTTTGACTGCTGTGTTGCAATAGGTGCACAGCCATGGCAGGGCAATTCCGAGCTCCAGGGTTATGCTGCTGCCAGCCACGCTGTGTCCATCGTGCCGCAGGGCTGGCACCAGAAGAGTATTGTGGGACCCTTCCGTGTTCAGAGTTTAATGAGCTGCTGTACCTTTGACACTTCTAGCTACTCCTGACTGGATATCAAGCCTTTAGGTCTCCCCTTCGTGCTAGGAAAAGAAAAGTATTCTCCTAGGCTCCCTTTAAGACTAGCAGAGTCCGGTACAACAACGCAGTCTAAAATCTAGCAACAATAGAAGCAACAAGAGAAAGTCTTGTTACTCTGCCTTGTGGAACGCAGCGACATTAGGGAGCTCTTTGGTGTCGTAATTACAGTACTTTGACAAAACAAACCAAAACAAATGCCAAAAAAGAAAAAGACTTGATAATCCATGAAAAATCAACTCCACAGGGTGTTTGTTATCACCTAGAATTGTTTCCCTGTGCTGTCTGAAATGCAAAACCTGGAGCCTGTGCTGGGTATTCCAGTAGCCTCCAAGGCAATTTGGTAACAATTGCTGAGACAGCCTATGTTGGATTTTTTTCCTTGAATCACTTCCAGCCATGGAAGAACAGGGCTCCTAAGAACAAATAGCTTATGAAACAGGTAGGAATATCCCCCTGCACTTACATCCTGGAGCTCAGAGGAGTGAAACCAGTCATCAAAGCAATAGCACAAACTCTGCACTGCTAACAAAGCAAGCCTGTCCCAGAAGCAGCTCTCTGAGCGACACAAAACAAGGCTCAGTCGATCAGCACCTCCTCCGCACTCATGCTCAGGAGAACTCAGCTGCCTGCTCCCACTCTCCAGTGGCCTGCTGACCCTCCCGAGGCTTTCTCCCACCCCCAACCCCAGGGAGCCCAGTCTGGAGTCCCTCCTCCCTGTGCCGAAGAGATCTCACCATGCGTTTGGAAGCATCTCTCGCCACATGTCTGCTTGTCCTTGCCTGGCCGCTGCTCCGAGTGAGGACACAATCCCAGTTTCTCCTCTGCTGGCTTTCTCTTTCGCAGTGACGTTTTCCCGGCGACAACGCAAACTACATCGTCCATCAGTGCCACCTATTGCCTGAGTGCGCAGCTGCAAACGGAGCTCGACAGAGGCAAGGGCAAAGTCCTGCGTGCAGCAGGAATAGCCCTGTGCACCAGCAGAGACTGGATGCCAAATGCACAGAAAACAACCCTGCAGGGGCTGGCCTGAGGTCAGGCTGTGACAACACCGTGTCCTTACAGCAGAGGCCAGCTGGGTTATACAGCCCATACAGGGCCCTATAGCGGGAACCTCAGCCAGCAGCCTGAGGGAAGGGATTATTCACTCTCTTTGAATCGTTAAAAAACTCGGTATTCACAGACAAAAACTCTCTAATTAAAGTAAGAAAGTGGTATGTTTATTACGCCGGTGGGCGGCACGGGAGTCGCCTCCTAGAGATGTGCCAGCTGCTGACACGGTTATTTGCCCTCTATTTATTTCACAAGGTGTTACATATTAATCATATACATATCTCCAGCACCTCCCATTCCTGCTTCCTATTAAAATGAGGTTACTAGTCCTTTGTGCATGCACAATTCTTTTCTTGATTTGGGTCGGCGGTCTTGATTTGAGCCAGTGGTCTTGAAAGATGAAGTCAGGGATCTCTTTGTCACCATGAACTTTCTGCCTTCTATTGTGGGCAAGCCTCAGCAAGCCTTCTAGAGACAGTCCATATCTCCTGCCTGTATTTGATCATGCAATCTAGGTGCTACCTACAATTCTATCAGCTTCTTTTGTCCTCATGGCAGTTTATGTACTACAAGCAAAGTTTCAGACAGGTAGATAATAGTGAATAGCACTATACTTCTTGGCTAAATTTCTAACTCTTCGTTAACTTACCTTTTGGTTCAATCGCTACAAAATGCTTCTAACTCCTAGCTAAATTTTAACTCTTCATAATCTTGACTCATCTTCAGCACCTGTTTGACCACATCTGGACTGCCACAGCCACTTCTGACCTTGCTGGTAGAAGACAGACTGGAGTGGGCCCAGCCTTGGAGATGCAGGGCCACCAAGCTGTGGGGGGCTGCAGCATATGGCATATGAGGAAGGCAAAGAGGCTTCTTCATCCTGGAGAGGAAAGGGTAAAGGGTGGGATCTTATTGCTGTCTACAGCTAACCAGTGAAAAGCTGAGGGAAAATGGACCCAGAATCATCCTGCAGGAGCATCAGTTGAAGGACAAAAGGCAAGGACACAAATTGCAACCAGAGAAGTTAAGGTTAGATATGAGGAGAAATTACTCCTCCATTGAGGTACTCAGACACTGGGACAGGGCTCCAGAGAGGGTGTGGGATTTTCATCCTTGGGGGCATTCCAAATTTGACAGGAGCAAGGCACTGAGCAATCTGACATACCTGAACTTGCTTTGGGCAGGTGTTGGGGTGAGCTCACCTCCAGGTGTCCCTTGCAACCTGCATATCACTTGGCTGCATTCCATGTGCACCCATGATTTGCAGCAGCCAAAACATAAAGGAAAAGTTTTTAATTTTCTACAGAAATCAATGCTATGTTTCAGTTCAGGGGCCTAGATTTCATTTTCCTTGTGGTTGGTAAAATCTTCCTGGATGAAGTCTTCTCCTTCATAGGAATTTGACAGCTTGGGAAAATGACAGTTCAAAGTGTCAGGAAAATGAATCCACAAACACCAGAGGTTTATGTCCAAAAAGGAGACAAAGGAGTCCTGTTACTTTATTCGAATAAAGGGAGAGGCCATGGGGCATTCCCCTGGGGTCTCTCAAATTGTTAGAGGGTGCAGCCTCCTTTTTATCCTAATTTCCTGGCTGCATTTCTCTCTCTCTTTCCCCATTGGCTGAGGTACTTGAGAGGTACAGACTTCCCGAATCACTTAAATACAGACCCCCTTCTTATGTATACCCCCCCTTTTTCTTTTCCTATGGAATTTATGGCTCTTCCCATTGCTTCTTCTGTCTCTCAGTACCTATCTTTACCTACCAGCAGACCCCCAGTTTGTTTCTAAAGACAAATCTATCTCATTCCTTTCAAAAGCCTAAGGAGTATTAGGTGGGAGGAAAGTGAGCAGAAGAGCAGTATGGAATAAAGAATACATACATGAAACAGGAAAGTGAATCACTGACATGTTAGGCACTATGCTCAGTATTTTGCCTTTTACATTTTCAACAAAAACATGTACTTCACTAAGGACTATTCTCCTTGAGTGGCAGAACAGTGGCAGGGAGACTGTCACCAATGTTTTATTTGTTTCCAGTCAACAAAGACTGATATTCATCCTTCTTTTACTTTGTTCTGCCTCTCAGAAGTCTCTAATTAAAGATTCTTTTCCACTATGCTGTCTCTGTTATTAAGCTTCCAAATAAAATACATCAGCGGAAGGCTTTATAAATAAAAGAGAGAATTACAGGAGTAGGAGGAACAAAAATGAAGCACAGCTTTCTGGATTTTTTTTTCTAGCTGTTGACAACTTATGTTCCCAGGCAAGTACATAGTAAAAGAAGCATTTACACTGCATAAAATCCACAATATCCCTGTGGGTTTCCTAATTCAAAATGTTGTTAAATCAAAAATTTGTAATGTGCCTCAGTAGTGACTCATGTATGTGCTTTCAGTTATTTGCCAATGTTTATGAATCCAGTCCCCATGGCAAAAAGCACGTGAAACACTCCCAAGGCCTCTAGATTCAGGAAGTCAACAGTGTTCAAAATGAAATATTTACTAAGTTCTCCCACATGAACGGTTACCTCTGATTATCCAGCCAGCTACTAGAGCTGGTGATTACTACCTCTCGGTGCTAACTTGCTCCCATTTTGTTGTTTTATGCTGCAACCCCTCAGTATTGTGCAGCCTGCCTGCCTCTCCTTCCAGCACAGTGCAGCAACCCCGAGACTGCACGGACCCGGCTGTCCTTTCTGCTGCAGCTTCTGTGACTTCCCTGGCTTCAGGACATGAGTTTGGATTTGAGCAACCCCATTGCCATCAGGATGTGTCAGGGATGGCACTGGATGCAAGTATTTCACATGTGAAGGGACACCATCGCTTCTGCCATGAACTGTTGTCACTTTGCCATTATTACTCAGTGGCTCCCACTGTGAGGTGCCATGTGAAGCTCGATGTTACTGTCCAGTTTGGGGTGGTCAAAGCTTCTATGCCCAGTAACATTTTAGGTGTCCATAGCCACTCTCCAAGCCATTTTCATTCAAACAGCACATAGGAATGTTTTAGCATGTGGTTGATTTATCATTATTGGTTTTATTATCATTATGTGCCCTCAGACACTCACACTCAGCCCTGCCCTTTTGTTAAGGAATTAGTGTATCAAAATGCAGAGCTGAAGGTGATAATACCACACCCTGCAACAGAACTAGTTAAGTTACAAAGGACAGAGACTCTTGAAAATTTTACTGGGGAAATGAAATAAAGCTTTCTGAAGAGAAAACATATGATAAAGGAGTCTAATCTTTTAGCCATACTGTTTCATACTGTTGCATGAAAAGTTTAAACTTGTTAGAGGGCAGAGAACTGATCCCTCTTCCCCCTCCAACATGTGATAAAAATACTGGGACAATGTGGGAAGTGGCAGGCTTCCTAACAATGCCCAAGAAGGAGCTGATACCCTGTTGGCCTTCTCCCAAATTATTGTTATTAATTCCAAAATTTAAAATCAGGCCTGAGACAAAAAACTCTCAGAACCACCCCCAAAAGGTGAACTGGGAGTGGGGGGCAAATTCGAACATCCTCCAAAAGTCACCGAAAATACAGGGACATTTAGTTTCCCTCTATTTTCAATGAAACGTTGCATAATACTCGTGCACTGCCTCCTTCTGGTGGCCGTGAATTTAAACCTTACCTGCCACTCGAGGCCAGTGGCGGAACTGCTGCTCCAGGAAAAATGCTTTCATCATTTTGCAAGTTTGTTGTTTTACTACACCCTCTCCAGCCAAGAGACTGGGTATATGTCCAGATGTGAATAAAGTCAGCTGTAAGCAAAGAAGAACACAGAGGAACCGCACTGGAAGCTGCAACAAAATACAAAGACATGAACTATTTAATGTATTTTATTGTAAAGTTTTGCATTTCCAGGGCAGTGTTCCCAGTATACCAACAATGTTGTTTGTCCCTGGGTTAGTCAGCTATCCCAGCAAGAGCTTGTATGAATTGTAATAGCAAGTATGGCTTCACATGCCAAGAGAATAAGTAAGTAAGTAAAAGAGAGGGATGTCTTTTTCACTGAGGACCACTCTAACATCACATTGATAATTGGTTATTTAACAAATTAAAAGTGAAAATGTCTCAAAGGATGGCTGGCTACTCCAACTCGTTTTGCCTACATAATACTGAGAATACTCATCAATATTATTAAACACTAGGTAAGATAAATTTCATTAATAATTGTCACAGTTTTGACTTTTGTTATTACTATGTTTATATTCATATATGTTTATATGATATTTGTTTGGGTTGTGGGGATACCTGGACATGTAAGATTATGGACTCCAAAAGGCAAGGCAGCCTAAATTGAAGTCACCAAGCTATCTTGGAGCCTGGCTTAAAGTCCAAATATCAAAAATAGTTGTGTAAATTATCTAGTGTTAGAGAATGTTAAACTTCACAGAAGGAAGGTGCCGCCTCCAAAAACACACTGGAAATCATGGATGATCTGCTGGACTCTTTGGGTGCTGAAAGACTGCTGCATGAATTCTCCCCCCTGCCAGAGCCTGATTGTCCTGCAATTTTTGGACTCTTGAAGTGCTGGGGGAATGAACTGCATAAAGGGATATTAACTAGATTTACGAATAGCAGCTGCCCACTATAGGAGTTTCAGCATGCTTTCCTCTTCTTTCCTTTCTGCTCTATCTACTAGATCGGAGCAGGAGAGGAAAGGTCCCAGTGCAGTGGTTCCAGTTGATTGTCTCGAGATATGGGGTGGTTGTTAGAGACTGGGTGAGTTTAGTGTCTCAAACCAATGCCAGCGGCTGTGTGGTGGGAAGGGGTCAAGCCTTGCTTCTGGTGATGCAGTGCCCTGCCCCCAGACCCCCAGCCTGGCTGAGCTGTCAATCAATCAGTCAAGCAATCAGTCAAGCAATCAACCAATCAATCACACACTGGGGGAGGAGCTAACCCAGCTCCTGACTGGCCAAGTGACTGGAAGTCCTGCCTAATAGGAGGGCCTACAAAGGACCAAGGATTTAAAAGAGGCTGTGCAGGAGGTGGCCATTGTCTGGACCCTGCCTTCTCTTAGTTTCTGCCTGGGGAGACAGGAGGTGGTAGTTATATGTGTGTTTTTTCCATATCTCTTCTGGCATTCTGTCTTTCTCTTTCTTCATGTTCTAATCTTCTTTCATGGAACATTTTTGGGAAACAAACTGTCTTATGGTTTAAAGGTTTCTAGGTTGAATGGGCTAAGTTTATGCTAAGTTAATACTAAATTAATGCTGCATTTCTGCTAAGGTATAATTGCTTTATATTGAATTTGGTGTTGTGTTTAATATTTTGCCAAAGTTCCTTAATTTTCTGAATTTTTGCCAGTAAACTTTTGTGTATTTGTGAACTCTTGAGAAAATCTGGTTGGGAAATGTCTTTGCGCTTACAAGAGTAAAGGAACTTCAGTTTAACTCTGTACATGTCGGTGTCCGTGATATAACTATAGAACGGATGAAAAGAGTGTAGAGTGAGCAGTCTCGGTACCCTGCTGTGATGGCCTTGCAATGCCTTCCCTAGCCCCAGTGTCCCTGGAGCTGGAAGTTCTTTTACTGTCTCAACCCTAACCCGAACTCTAATGTCAGCTGGACACTGTAGCAGTGGTCCTCATCACCATGGGTGGCACAACTTAGAATGTGTGGAGCTGGCAATGTTGGCACCCTGCCATGGTGCCCTTGCAATGCCTTTTCAAGTTCCAGTGTCCCTGGAGCTGTATAGTTGCAAAATACCTCGTTCCATTCAAAACCACGTTGTACAAAATGAAAAGGTCTCACAATATGGCTGGCTACTCCAACTTGTTTGCTTACATAATACTGAGCGTACTCGTCTGTATTTTTAAAGTACTGGATAACTTCATTAGTAATTATCTTATTTCTGACTCTTATTGCTATGTTCATATTCATATACGTTTATATAGGTTTGCCTGCAGCATTTTAAGATAGTTGTATTTTCTCACTGGTTGACACAGTGGGTGGAAAAGGTTCCTCCCTCAATTTAGTTTTGGGAACTCATTATTGAAACTAATCTGTGTACCTCTTCCTATCTCTTCAGGGTAAAGCATAATATTACCAAGGGAAGTGTGTGTAGTAATGCAATGTGTGAATGTAGTAAGGAATGTGTGAAGTGTAATTGTGGTGCTGAAGTGGCAGCTGGAAAGTTCTTTCCAGCTGTAGACAGGGAAGGATTAAAAGAAAAATTTATGTCAGAGAACCACTGAAGGGTTTGGTTAAGTTGAAAAGGTTTTTGGTCTGAAATCATGACCCTAAAAATGATGTGCTGAGGAGTTTGGAATGAATGAGTGTTATTTTATCTTTGACTCCCACCCCTGAGGCAATCCAGATCATTTTAATGAGTAGAATTGTACTGTATGTCGTTTCCCATTGTTATAAATAAAGTATGTAATTCGTGCTATTATGTATAAAACTGAAATGTAATAAAGCCATGCAGACAGAGTTTCAACTCCCCCCCCACCAACCTGGCTGAGAGGAAAATTTCACAACACTAGAGCAGTTGAACAAGAAGTTTTTTCAGCACAGATGTAATCAATAGGTGAGGATTCCACCCCAGGTGTGGTTGGATCTTATCACCGGGACATTAACACTATGATGGCTTGATCGCTATCTTCTGATATCTATATCTCAGCTGATAAGGAGTTGGACATTCCGGGAACTAAAAATAACTGTTCCAGGAACCAGAGATGGCCCATTCATCATCAGAGATGGCCCATTCATCACCCAGGATGGACAATTCATCAGACCCAGGAAAGGCTTTGTGCAGCCCAACTTCGGGACAAGAAAACATCATGAATATGCTAAATTGCGAGAAAAATAGAATTAATTTGGACTCTGCCCAAAACCTGTATAAGAAGGAATCAGGGGAAGCAGCAATTGTGAACTTGGGAGGTCTGATGCGATAGAGATCAGATCTATGCGTGTTCACCCAGCTCCGACCCCGGGCTCGGGGCTGCTTTTCTCAGTCGTGGCTTTCTGTGTGACCGATCTTTCGGCCGCGGAATAAAATCTATTTCTTTATTAAATTTAATTTGGCTAAATTTCTTTACCTCACCATTATGTCCACTGACCTTGTCTCTCTCCCTGTGTACAGGTTCTGGGAATCTCCCTGAAACCTGGTTGGTGGGAGGGATAAGGGTGGTGATCTGGGACATGGGTGGTTGTTTGGGTTGTGGGGATACCTGGAAGTGTAAGATTGTGGAGTCCGAAAAGCAAGGTGGCCTAAATTGAATTCACCCAAGATTTTTTTGGAACTCAGCTTACAAGTCCAACAAGTATCACAAATAGTTGTGTAAATTATCTGTTAGAGAATGCTAAACCTCACAGAAGGAGAGTGCCGTCTCCAAGAACACAGGGCATCTTGGATGATCTGCTGGATTCTTTGGGTGCTGAAAGACTGCTGCATGAATTCCCACCCCCTAGAGCCTGATTGTCCTGCAGATTTTTGACTCACAGGGTGGTGGGGGGAATGAACTGCATAAAAAGATATTAGCTAGGTTTTATTGGTGTAGCAATTTCCCATTATTCTTTCCTCTTCATTCCTCTCTACTCCGTCTGCTAGATGGGACCAGGAGAGGAAAGGTCCCAGGGTCGTGGTCCCAGTTGATGTCTTGAAACATGGAGTGGTTGTCAGAGACTGGATAAGTTTAGTGTCTTTTTTGGGGTGTTTGGAATGCTTGTGTGCTGCTAGGTGAGGCAGCACTCTGCCCTGCCCCCAGACCCCCCAAGCCCTGGCAGAGCTATCAATCAATCAATCAATCAAATGGGGGGGGTGGGGGGGGTGGTGCTATCCCAGCCCCTGATTGGCCAAGCAACTGGAAGTCTCTCTTTAGGGGGAAGGCCCATGGAGGCCCAGGGGCTTAAAAGATGGAGCACGAGGTGAGCACGTGGCCTTGACCCTGCCAGTTTCCTGGAATTCCTATCTCACCCACGGTGGAATCCTAGGAGCTGGTAGTTCTATGTGTGTTTTTCTATCTCTCTTCTGTCTGTCTTTCTTTCTTTCTCTCTTTCTTATCCTAATTCTCTTTTCATGGAACTTTGTGGGTAACATAACATCTCATAGGTTTAAAGGTTTCCGGGTGAAAGTAAATGCTAAATACTAAATTAATGGTCAGTAATGCTATTAGTGGTTTTGTGTTGAATATGATGTCCTATTCAATCCTTTTGCCAAAATCCCTTAATTTTCTATATTTTTGCCAGTAAACTTTTGTGTGATTTTTCACCTCTTTAGAATATCTGGTTGGGATTTCCCTTTGCACCAACTAGAGTAAAGAAACCTTCAGTTTAGTGCCTATTTAAGTATTTGGAGTGTAACAGGGGTGGAGTAGGAGCCTTATAGCTGCTGCCACGTGCAACATGGTTGACTCACGCAGGTACAACACGGACACTGACAGACAGTAGCAATTGTTCAGCTTGCCTATTGCTTTGCAATAGCTACTTACACTCAGCCAGTAGTGGTATTTATTTAAGATTCCTATGAATTATTACATAATTTGTAAAACCATGCTTGGAATGTTGTTTCTGACACAGGGACTGCTTTCCAGGACACTTAGCCTGCATCCAGATTCAGTGGGAAGCCATTGCATTCTTGATCCAAGAAACAAAACTAGGAATCTGGACAAAACCAGGCTTTGATGGCTGAGTACAGTCCAGTCTCCAAGAGTGACTCCATATTGGACAAATATGTCCTTCTCTTGGCAGACCAGAGGTCCTTCAACTTCAGCCTAGGGAGGAAAAGAGAGTATAAAGTGATTCCTCTAGTAATAGAGACACTAGGCATGCAAACAGCAAAATACTGGCAGGAATAATATTGTAACTCCAAAGGCCTCAAAATGTGACTGACACAAGGACTTGAGAGAGAGAAAGTGTTTTATTAGACCTGCTGGCGATGCCATGATGATTTTTTGCCTTTTCTTTTATACCCCTTTTATATACCTTTTTATGGCTTTTTGTATTCTTAGTGCTTTTTGCCTACATTCTTAGACTTAATTTTGTTAAGCTAGGAGACTAAACATCTTAGAAGCCTTGTAGTTAGGGATCAGAAAGCCCCAGACACCAAGGTCCTCTCCAGAACACATTTTGTAAACTGAGATAGAACATCCAGGGGAAGGTTCCTGGGGAAGGGAGGCTCACTGGAGCCTCTCATTGGGGAATTTTTGATAGATATGCTAATTAGTAAGACCTATATTGTTATACCAGATCTTTCGTGGGTGGGCATTGATGTGTGCATTTTGGTGCATTCGACCTGGACTTAGTGCACCTAAGGATCCTTAAAATAAATACAGAGGTAAAACCGCTTTTCCCCTTCTAACCGTGTTTGAGTCTTGATTTTAAGACCAGGAAAAGGCATCACTAGAGTAAAAGAATTGGGGGAAAAAAAAGTAGTTTCTAAGCATCCAGGCCATGCTCTTGGTCTGAAGATCCACCAGTCATGGATGTGAGTACATCCCCAGATCACTGTAAGCTCAATTACACATAAAAAAATGGAAGTTTCCTAATTTTCCACATCCCTGATCTACTTGATCTGGACAAAAATAATTAAACTGTTTTAATGCGGTTCCTTAAAATCCAGGCATGCAGCATATAAATACCTATGTCCAATGATTTTTGACTCTATCAATGAATGCACTGCCCACAGTCTCTATGTTCAGGCAGTGTATTACAGGCTTTGCTTCAGGTGAGTGGGGTATTCACAGCACTGGGCTAGTATGAGTAGGATATTACCCTACACAATTTGCCTACTAGTCTGGTTGACTGTGTGACTTAAGAAAAAAATGCTGTGTATACCTCAGTTCTTGGGCTTCGTGCAGAATTGTTGAGCTTCTGAAACTGTTTCTGAGCCTTGAAAGTCCAAATTATATGCATTGACCTGCTTATACTCAAAGATTATTCTTACCTGACAGTTATCTGTGCTTCCCAAAGTAAATCCACCACACAATTAACTATTTTTGATACTTCCATTCATAAATTCAGGATGATTACATATTCATATGAAGGAACTTCAGGCTAAACATTTTCTGTAACATATTGCAAATATCTGGAAAGATTTCAAGGTTTTTACTAAATTGGTATCAGTAAGCACTTTGATGAGAGAAGCTTATTTCAGCAGCCCGTTAGACTGAAAGAGCAACTTTTGCTTCCAAGGACATTGCTACAGGTACTTTTTTTCTGCTGCATGTGAGTAAGAAGAGCACACAACTCAATTTAGGAATGTATCTTTTGTTCAACCCTTCCACCTTCCTTTGCAAAATAGGTAACCCATGCAAAGCTCCACTATACTTTCAGAAATGTCATACCACTTTGACCAATGTAGACTATTAATTAAGGAAGTAACAAAACAGGACAGAGCAAAACCTCGTTTACCTCATTTTGTAAAACAAAGCTGCCTGTGAACAACACAAGCAAAGATCACCCCCCTGAAAACAAGCAAAATTCCTATAATAGTAACATTTCTGTATTTCAGTAGCACATGGCTAGAGAAATACTAGAAATGTTGTCTGTTTTCCTCTTGTTCATGTAAATTAAAAAGACGTCCTTCAGAATGCACTGTAAAATGACATAGGCTACAGGACACGTACTAACTAAAGAGCGCTTGCTGCAAAATTCAGCAGTACAGATCTGAAAGCTGCAGGAGGGATGTAACTGTTATGTTGCAGGCCTAGTCAGTGTCCTGGTTTTGGCTTAGACAGAGTTAATTTTCTTCTTAGTAGCTGGTACAGTGCTGTGTTTCGGTTTAGAATGAGAATAATGTTGATAACACACTGGTATTTTGGTTGTTGCTAAGTAGTGTGTACTCTAACTCAAGGACTTTGCAGTTTCCCATTCTCTGCCAGTGAGGAGGTGCACAAGAAGCTGGGTGGAAGCAAGGCCAGGACAGCTGACCTGGACTGGCCACAGGGATATTCCAACTGTAGAAAAACATGTTTTTTACATACACTGGACAGAGCCACTAATTGCTGCTCAGGAACAGGCTGGGCATTGGTCAGCAGTTGTATTGCTCACTCGAATTGCATCACTTGTGTTCCTTGGGTTTTATCCCTCTCTCATGTTTTCATTACAATTATTATTGCTGCTCTTATTATTATTATAGTTATTATACATAGTTTTGTTTCAAGTATTAAAGCATTCTTATCTCATGACTCGTTTTTTTTTTTCAGTTCTCCTCCCCACCAAAGAAGGGATGGGGGAATGAGTGAGCAGCTGCATGGTTCTGGCTTAGTTTCTGGCTGTGGTTAAACCATGACACTCGAGTAATTTTGATGGATTGCTATTTCCTTTACCCACAGGTTCTACAGGAGGTGACACTTATAGCCAGCTGTTACCAGATGTGGTTGGTGTAGTTGGGCCAATGTTTTGTTCCATCATTGCAAGGTAGTCATTGGTGCAGGCTCTTGTGTATGATCATCACACCTCTTGAGATTGCAGTACTCCCATATCGTGTTGGGGTCAGTGGTGAAACACCATGGGCTGCTGTCACCATCTGGGTTTCTGCAATAGTTGTCCCTCAAATCCCTGCACAAATAAAGTCTACAGTCATGCTGTGTAAGACTGAAAGTAAGCATAGGACTATCTTGACAAAAAGATGTACTATGTACATCTACTATGTACAAATAAATACATTTATTATTGGTTTTATTTATGGCCAGATATGCTATTACCAGCAAACACATTCGTGGCTGTGATGCTAGTGAAGAGTTATATTTCACATGCATATTGGAGTCTTGAATATATTTATGCATAAGGAAACATAATTCAACTACTGGCTTATACTCTTTTACTGGCTTATAATATACTATTATATTCTGGCTGTAGTATTTCAAGGCACTGAGTACCTAAATAATTGCCCCATATGGCAATTATTTTCATTTCTAAGTATGCATGTATAAGCATACACAACTGTGAGAATGTGTGAATTAGTAATAAATATGGAGGAAGATTCATGCTATTGGTGGGCACTTAGGCTTTTCCAAAATTTTTTTTAAAGTCAAAGGGTTCGTTCTCATATTCAGAAGAATGGCAAATAGATGCTTATGCAATTGGTTCCCTCTTAAATTCCCCAGACCCCGTTTCTACTGACTTCAGTGAGACCACTACCATGTCTGTGCTTGCTGGGGCACGGGGGAGTAGAATTTCTCTCTTCAATAATTTTCACAGTTGCAGTGTTTCCCTGTCCTGATTCACAGCACAGTCTCAGAATAAAAAAGAACTGAAATGCTTTTTCTCTGAATATGACAGAACATGATTTCCACATTTTCACAGCTTGATTTTAATTTTTTTAATTGTTTTTGAAAGATATCATCCCCTCTGAGGATGCTGAAGTTTTTTGATGCCAAAATAGAACTGAAAATTTCAAATTATTTAGGATGACATCATAAAAAGGGCAAAAAAATAAGAAAAGTATCACCTTTTCTGGTTATAGTTATAATACACCAAGCATGATGTATTTCCTCACAATTGTAATCCTGTTGCTTTCCTACACTTACTAAAAACTGGCACATTAGTGATGTTGATTATCTTATCACTGGTCCAGTCAGCGCTGGTACAGTTTTGTTAGTCTGAAGCAGATAAGGGGAAATTTCAGCGTATGCAATTCTGAGTGCCCATTTCCACCTGCAAAGAACACTTAGATGGTATTTCTAAGCATGATATATCTGACTGCGTGTTTTGCATCATAAATGCTGTGTCCTCCCCAGATTAAATCATTAGAAAGGCCACAACAAAAAGTCTCAAATTCATAAACAAAACACATATTTCAGCAGATGCCCAGTCTCTGGATACAAGTCTCCTGGTGTTGGTTACAGACGATCAGATTTAAGAGTAAGGGACACAGCTGTATCTTACTTACTTACAGAATTTAGATAACAAGAAAACACAATTCTTAAAAATGAGACTAACAGAAAACCTTTCTGTATCTTAGAAAAGTTGACTCTTATAGACATATTCCCTATCAGTGTTTTAAATCATAGATGTGCAAAGATAATATAACCAGCAATAGTTATTGCCAGAGAAAGCAAGAAAAAGTGAGATAAACATACGCGTCTGGGAATCTGTCTGGGGTTTTTATGTGCCTGTGTGGGAACATGGAGTTCCAGGCCTGGCACTTCTTTCCCGATGCAGTGACGGAAGTTGTGCCACGATAACTCTGGCCTTTGCCTCGGTAGCACTCCTCTGGTTGGGGAACTTGTGCGGGCACATCTGCGGCGAACAACAGAAACTGGTCTTTGGCATCAGAATTTTATGTTCTTACTGAGCAGGCACAAGAAAGCCTCAAACACACAGCATGACAAAAATGAATGACTCGTTTATGCAGACAGCATCCAGTGAAATCATCACACCTGCAGCAGAAGGGCATTTCCAAACATACTGAGAAAACTTTCACAGTTTTAACTGGTTATGTTAGATGTTGTTCAGTGAAGGTGGTGTTCACCAGTCAGTTTCACTTTGGCTTATGTGAACATGTTAGAATTAAAGATAAGAAAGTTCAAGAAAGTTCAACTTCAAGAAAGTTGAAAAATCCTCAAAGATGAGATACTGGTGATTGTGCCCATGATAAATTTTTCAGACATTATGTTAAACTTCAATCTCTCTATTATCCTTTTGGTTGTGCTAAGACTTTCTTGTTATTTTTTGTGCTTAAATGAATGAATGTTTCAATGTGATTTTTATTGCTTTGGAAGCTCCTATCCTATTTTTGTTGCTAATTTCCAAAAATGGGAGTTCATTTTATTTAGCAATTTTTCATCTGTTTAAACTTGCTTTTAATTTTTCAATGAACTTGCTATAATTGGCCTGCCTTTGGGAAAAAAAGGAATATAAAAGCATAAATATCTTTCATTCTATAATTCTTCTGTTGAGTCAACTAGTGATTTGCAACCATCACTGTATTTCCTTAACCATTGAAAGTTTAATATTTGGCAGATTTTGCAACATGCCAGGCAGACAAACATTAACAGTGACAAAGTGACTGAAAAAAAGAGTTAATACATTTACAATACGAAACAATAAATCTTTCACTGTTTTAAAGTCCTTATCACAAGTACACTCCGCTATCCATACCAGCAATCCCTTGATCTGTCCTGTCACAGGGAGGAATTGTGCAATATTCCCATCTAACGCTGCTGCTGGTGGTATAGCACCAAGGCTTCTTCTCTCCATCAGGGTTTCTACAGTAGTTTTCCTCTAAGCCCCTTAAAACAGGAAACAGGAACACTGACTTTAAACCATTCATAGAAATCCAGAAGAGTTGCATGCATGACTATTAACAACTACTGCATGCAGAATTCAGCTCAGTGGTGTATTTATTCTTTCTGGAGATTGATTAACCCATGCATCACTGCTTTGGGACTAATCAATGGTCTTTGACTTTACGGTATAAGTGCTGAAGATAACAGGAAGAACTTCTCCGATGCTTACACTTTCTGCTCTTATTGTTGAGGCCAAGATGCAGCAGTAACAGCTGACTTCAAAACAGAAGGCACTGATACCCCTGAGATTACAGTCAGAACCAGGCAAGGCTGGATGTGACAGACTGGAAGTGTGTAGATAGGAGCACTGGTGCCCGCTGCTCTCTGCCCTGTGATAATGGACAGGGTTTCACGTGCCTAGGAAAACTTGCTGGATCAAACTGCAGAGCTATAAGCCAGTCAGTCCCAGCTATTCCTGCACATTGCTAATGCTCTGCAAACCCAGTTCCTCTGACCTTGGAGCACAAGGATGTATTGGAGTATGTTGTCCTTGGAGCATCACTCTTCCAGAAGAGTAATGCATTGAAAATGTGCCAAAACACAGCCAAGGGAATTTTAATATAAAAGTAGTGAACTACTTATAGCTCTGCAGTGGGATGTGGAGGAGACAGGTGAGAAAAATACCTGAGAATAAACAGGGAGGCAGAAAAAAATGAAGAGCAAGACTTGGACAGGAGTAATGAGCACTGACAAACAGCGAGAGTACAACATAACATAAATGAGGAAAACCTGTGCTCCTCTTGCCTCTGCATTTGGATTCATAGGGAATAACTCTGTTCTTTGGTATTTGTTACAACGATGAGACTCAGCGTACTTGCAGGGGTATCTGTCAGGAATCCAACCATGTTTGTGAGGAAACTGTGTGTTCCAGTGTTGACAGGCATTTCCTGATTCGGTGATGGATATCCTTCCTCGATAGCCTTCTCCTTTCCCTGAAAGACACTGGGAGTCTAGGCCAGAGACTGGTGGGTGTGTAGCTGGAACAGGAAAAGAAAAAAAGGAGAGGGGAGGGGAGAGCACAGGGGGGAAGGGAGAAAAATACTGATAAGTAGTGCTTTCAAAAATATAATGTTGAAGATGCTTTTTTTTTCTTTCAGCAGAGGTTAATCTGGTTAAAAGCCATGTCAAAATCAAAGAGTACATTTTTATGCCAGATGGATGTCCTATGTCTGCCCTTTTACAGCAGCCAGTAAATAACTCTGCTGGGTTGAGCCAGACTCTGTGCGTGCTGTCCCCTGAGAGCAGAACAGGAAAGGCAGTAAGTAGTCCTGTACAGTCTTGTAAACCCAAGTGAAATGGAGTACAGTAATATAATACAGGTAGCATGGAAGGGCAGAAAGGGCCAGGAAGAAATTGTGAGAGAAAGCAAAGCAACCTTGGAGCTGAGCCTTTGGAGCCAGTGAATTGGGAAAGAGAGGCAGAAGGAATAGTGAAAAAAAGAAAGAAAGTGAAATGGTCTGCCATGTGGGGAGCAGCAAAGAAAATAAGAGTAATGATCAGAGACCTGCAGAGGGCAAATGGAAAATGAATTTACAGCACATACCTATAATATACAGAATTTCCCAAAGACATGAGTATAACCCTAAAAGGTTGGTGTGTTCCTTAAACTTTAAGTTTTAGGCACAGGATGGAAATGCTTTGGTAACATTCACAATTTATCATACAGAAGTCTATAAATAGTTATTCTGCCTTCTGTAATTAAGCATGGTGAAGAGAACTACATCTAGCAAACACACCCCACTGCTTAGAGCACTGGCAAGTGCAGATACATAAGAAAGCAAGCTCTAGAGAGGAAAAACACACTTCTAAATTTTTTTTCTCAAAGCACAATCCACTTCTACAATTGGCAATGTTATCTCTTAATTCAGTGCCTTGGAAACATCCAGATTTAGTGGTCTCTGCTTAATGAGTTAAGCTAGCTCGCTGGTATGTCAGGTTTCTCTCATGAGGTCTGAACTTGTTTCTCAGGATTCATCCCTTGCTAAGAAAAAGGCAGTGCTGGCTGTGCTGATCAGACCCAGGTAAAATATCACAGTGTGGCCACATGGCAATTCAGATGATTTCTGTGAGTTAGCAGATCAGCAGTAAACTACCACCTGATTTAACCTGAATGTCCTGCCTCCCAGGTAAGTTGAAAAGTAAAGTGGTTAAAGGCAAATTATGGTTTTCCATAACATCTTTGGCCTTATTGCTCTTCGTGACACCTGCATCCTCACTGACCATACCTGGTTTTACATAACAGAAATTTAATGAGTGATTCTGCTTATTAACGTGCACTTCTCCTGCTTCACAGAGGTATGTTTAGGTTAGTCAGAACTGTGGTTTCTTGTCTTTCCCCTCCCTGCATAATTTTAATGAGAAGAGCTACCCTCTGGAGTCATCTCAGGAAATCAGACTCACAGCAGTGAGGAATGTTGCAATATTCCCAGCGTTTATTTGGGCTGGTAGTGAAACACCAGGGCTGAAGTTCACCATCAGGATTGCGGCAATAATTCATCTTCAGATCCTTCTCTGGATAGCTGCACATTGAAAATGAAAGAGAAGCTCGTGAGTCAGCTATGGCCAGATGTATCAACAAGGCTGACTGCAGGCAGGGTCTCCCAGGCTCTGTGGGAATGAACTCAGTGCTGAGCATCACTCACTGTTTCTGGGTAAATCCATGCATATGAGGCTCTTGGGCATCCCAGCGTTGGCACTCAAGTCCAGACTCTGTTCTTGAAACTTGTCCATGGTAATCCTCGCCATTACACTGCATGCACTCCCCTGTAGGTCCTAGGCAGAAGGAAAACAAAGTGAGGAATGCACCAGCCTATTTGGGGAAGACTACACTGGAAGGAGAAGTGGGGTTTGCTCAGGCTAACAATGAAAGGAATTCAGAAGACTCTGCATTACAGCCTGGCCAAATTAATAATGCTTTAGGAATATGTTTCACTTGCAGGGAGGAATTTGTATCTGTATGTGCTGCTAGCAATAGGAATTCAGTGTGTAACACAGCACTTGGGTCAGTCTTTACTCTTGTTACAATTACATAAATTACTGGTACAAGAGCAATATATTCCTTATCCAGATCATTGCAGTTCTTTGCCAGTAGAGTCAAAAGTAACAAGACAGATGAAGATAAAGCAAACTATATCAGCAAATTATCAGAAAATTTTAGTTCTTCCATGATTACCAAAGAACTTTGACAACTCAAGCCAATTAGGAAAACACCTCTGAGTTGAGAACTTCTTAAGTTCAGCTTGATTTAAATTCTAATTTGAAAACAATCTGTAAAAATAAAGCACCAAAAAGTAGCAGGAATAATATTACCTACTTGAACATCCCTTCTCTGGAAAGTAAATATACCTTCTCCAGTGTGTGTGACCTGGTCCTCACACTCTGGAATGGCACAGTAGTCAAATCTCGTAGCAGGATCTGTTGTGTAACACCAAGGTCCACTTTCATCCCCATCAGGATTTCTGCAGTAGTTTTCCTCCAGCCCTGCATTGGGGTGTTTTTCGGGTGTATAACTGTAATAGTATTAAAATTCTATTTTAATTCCCATACTTTAGTGGAACAGAAGGGAAATGTCCAACTTGTGCACCTAGCTGTGAATTTTATTCATTCACAGTAAAATGAGAGAAACAGATTCCCCATTGTAAGCCATAAATGAAAACTGAAAAAACATGCCATAACTACCATTATTAGTAGCTTTCTCCCTAGGTCCCAGTTGCCAATAAGGAGCAAGCTTACAGCCTGCAAGGACGATGACAATCTCAAAGGACAGTTGTTGTCCTTAATTACATGCATCCAGCTGTAGGGACAACCTGTGGCTCTATCGTGTTTGTCTTAATGGAGCTACTTTAAAAGTTATGTATTTCTAGAGACTATTCACCAAACACAACCAGGTCACACAGAGATCTGAAGCAAGTGGTGCTAGGCTTCTTCCTACAGTAATCTTCCCAGACAAGACCAAATTACTTTTAAACTATCTGAGCAAGTGTATTCAAGTTTCATTAGAATAACAACAAAAATAATTTTCAACATAAATCAGAGGAAACAGGACCTCTGCTTCCCCACTTGCTTCAGGGAGCCCAGTGACAAACAGCCCTGAGAAAACTCTACCTGGTCAGGTCCATTTGACCCTTGGATACTCTTCTTGATGTTTTGGTTTTTTTTTACTATCTGTATGGCAGGTAGAGGGGCCGTAGAGGTGGACAGATACCACCTTATACAGAGCAGAGCAATTATGACCCCCCTGTCACCAATAGCAAAATCTTCATAGTTTTGAGAGAAGGAGCATTTAATCTGCTTAAGACACCTCACATTTAGACCCAACTTCCCTAGCTGACAATGCATCCTTTCCTTATCCAGATCATTGCAGTTCTCTGCCAGTGGAGTCAAAAGTAACAATACAGATGAAGATAAAGCTGTTTTAAAAAGTCACCTGACAACAGGATTTGATAACTTGCGCTGTAAATCTGTGTATGTATATGAAGATGAAGAAGCTTGGAAGAGGTTCAGAACAACATAAAGAAATGAAAATAGGCATACTTTGGTTTGTGGGGTATTTTTTCTGCCCACTTCTGGCATGGAATACCCCTCTGAGTCTTGGCTTCTGTTCCTCTGTAGTCTGTCCCAATCCCTCTTTTACACTCCATAAGGTAAACTGAAATGGAATCAAATTTGTTAATTCAGAGGTGTTACAACATTCATTCCTGGTACTGAAAATCTGCAGATATAACTGAAGCTCATCTGTACATGCTGAAACATGTTTTACTCATGTTTTGAACCTCTTGTGCCTGCAAACATTATGATTCTATAATGTATTTTAAAAGAAATTAGTTACAACTACTGGGCATCTAATGAGAAAAATTTCTGAAGCATTGCTATAAAGCTAACAAAATCAAGTCAAGAGATCAGCTATATCAAATCACAGTTGGTTTTGACATGCAAAAAATACATGCTTATACTATTGTAATACCGGGATAAATAGGAATGTCTTTCACCAGCAGCTGGAGATTCTTTGAAAGGCATTGTTTGTAAGCACATTTGCAGTGTGGGTGTCATCCAACTATCCCTTTAAGCCAAAAATATTTAGTTATCAAAATACACTTGTCACATAAGTGGCCCCCAAATCTTTGATTCATCTTAGCCTCAGACTATCCCAGGTATTTTTCTAGTTGGATTCCAAGGCAGAGAGAATGCAGATCTTATTGATGGTGCTTTTACTGGCAACAGACACTGAAAAATCTCCAGATATTCAGGGCAGTGATCTTGATTTCCCCTTCCTTTTCCCCTTTCTGGCTTGCACAAGAGGAGTCTCCCTAAACCTCAAAATATAAAATGGAAATGTTAGAGCAAGGACAGGAGAGCAATGTGATAGAAGAAACTGAGCCTTGCTGGAACACCTTGCAATAGTTACTGCCATCACAGTTTGTGGCTGGGACTACAAATGTCTGTGCTGTTTGTCTTGCTAAAAGGAAGCTGCTGCCTGGTTTGGCATGGTACTTCTGGAGGGACCAAAAGTCTAGTCACTGCTGCTTCAACAGTGAGACCCAGGTCCCAGCATGTCCATGGCTGGTCAATAGCCTTGCCCATGGACTTTCTGATGTTGCGAGGTTCCTCCTAAATTGTTTTAGCCTGTCTAAATAATAAATGTGGACATATCTAACACCCAGGGAGAGGAGGTGAAGACTGTGTAACTGGGTTTGGAAGGAAGACAACAAGTAACTTCTGAGTTCAAATGGCACATAGAGACCACCATGGATCTAGGCCTTGGTATTTGATCCTTCTTGAACAGCATTTTTAGTAATGTGGCTTCTTCCTGTTTGGCCCCCAAATTCTCTGTTAGTTTTCTGCCCTGTACAGGAATTTGCTCCAGCACTGCAGCGGAGAACAGATGGATGCCATTAGAATAGGCTTGATGAGTAAATATGTAGCATCTTACTGTACACATACTTCTCTTCTCATAAAGAACTGTGTCCGTGCTGGTGAACATCACTGTCATTTTAGCATTTTCAGCCAGTGTTAAACACTCTAGCTTTTTCCTGGTGAATAGGAAAGCCCTGTTGAAATTGAGAAGGAAGCAATATTGACATAGGAAGCAATATTTTAAATGCAATTCAAATTATACAACTCATAATTATTTTTCTATAAATTATTAATTTGGTAGCACTGCTATTCATTTTTATCTTTCAGATACTGCACTCAGTACTTTAGACACTGAGTAAGAGGTTAGTGTTATCTACTACTCTCAAGTGGCTCACTTATTCAGGATATATGACTATGTGAATAAGTTATTGTGTGGGCAACTAGAAACTGCATTGGCAAAACATTATCAGCAGCATCCTAGCTGCTCAGGCTAGTGTCTGTCCCTACAATGGGTTAGAAACCTTTCACTTTTGTGAAACAAAGCAGCATCCAGCTAAAGAGGCTCAAGCAGTTCTCCGTGTAACGTTGGATAAAAACAGGAGCTTGAACATTTACTATAAAATGAGTAGTACATTGTAAATCCACTCTTTACTTGATCTTGTGGTAATTTATGAGTGGAGATAAGTCACAAGCTAAAGGCACAGGCATGGGAGACACTGCTGTAGGCAGAGCTGCAGCAGAGTGGGGATGTTGGTTCTGAGCAACAGTAGGAACATATCATTGATACGCAGACACACACAATGGCACCGTTTTAAGATTCAACAGAAATTACCTGCAGGTTAAATTTCTTTCTGCTTCACATTTCTCTGCACATTCTTTTTCATTATTTGTCTTGTAAAACTGTTTATTTCGAGTAAGTATCCAAACACCATCTGTTCTTAAATAGTCATCCAGTATATCTCCTTTCACTGGAAGGAAAGGAAAGGAAAGGAAAGGAATCAGACATTACAAATGAGAATTCTGCAGTTAAGAAGATTTGTGGATTTCAGTCCCATTTTCCATGTAGCTCGGACAGGTGAAGACACAATTTATTTTGCATAATTCTGGTTAAAAGATGATGAACTCTGAGGTGATTTCTGTCTCCTGACACAATCAGAGCTGAATGACTGCAACATGTCATGGGAGAAAAGCAGCAGAAGAAAGATGTAGAGGCAGTTCTGATTAGAGTTATGCAGGAGTTTGAAGGTAAAAACAAGAAATGTGAAACAAGAGTGAGGGGGAACAGAGAGAGAGATTAAGTGGTGTCAACACTGATTAGAGAAAGATGAAGGGAAGTGATACCTGTATCAAAGTTTTGGAGAAGCATGAATGAGGTGGATGTGAGATTATGGCCTGTCATGTGGGTTGTGCAATCCCTATAGTTTTATTGGTCACTGCCTAGTTGTTTGTCCCAAAATGTCCTGCCCTAGAGCAAGAAACCTCAATCAGAAAGTTACTGTATAGCCTTTTACAGTGGCCACCATTGTTTTATTGTAATGGGTTGAGCAGACTTAGTAATGAAATTGTCAGGCTACGTCTCTGTTGCAACAAATTAACCCAAGATTTTAAATTAGTAAATCAATTAGTGTTATTATATCTGAAAACTGCATGTGCACAAGATTTATATGATGTACCTGCTAATACATTTAACACACCTCTAAAATACTGTTGCTCACGATGGAGTTTGCCATCTAATTGACTTTTTTTCTTTTTATGTCTATAAAGATTCTATGTTTCTGTTCCTAATTTCTACAAGAGTTTTTTTCCATGTCCAGCATCAGGTTACAATGTTGCACAAGTGATATGGTTTAATTATTTCATTTTTTCGATCTAGATTATTATTGACAGATGCAGGAAGTTCATAATTTTGTACAGGTAATGTTGTGAATCTTTCATTTATGCATTCGTATTAGGGCTGAATTCACTGCAGCATCTCTCCAGTGTTACTAATTCCCATGACATATGGGCCATTCATCATCTACCTCCATATGACACAGATTCACACAAAATAAAAGGTATTTGGGCCGCTAGTGAAAGTAAGATTATTAATTGGCTGAGGGCATTTTCTGTGTCTTTTTGCTGAGTTGGCTCAATGCTATAAACCCCACGTCTTAAGAAATCCCTGACACTGAGGCTTCCCATATCTAATCCTGCTGTTACAGCAGGACTATGTGGTGCACCAATAGTCTAGACTACTAATTTCTCCTGATGGAATCAGTGAACAAGTGCTTCCTTTCCTGAATTTTTTCCTAAGTTAACTGAGGTCACTGTTCCAGGGGACCAGGACAGGAAAATACTCCTTTCCAAACTTTATTGACTCATCTTAAAACTCTGTGTTTCTTCAAAGAGCACTACTTTGGATACTATTCCTTTTCAGTGACTATAAGAAAAAAAAAATTATTACAGTTGGTTTAAGAATGATTACATGGGATTTTGGATGACATGCATAAAGTAAAAGGCAACACAGATTGGCAGAAGCTTAGATAATAGAAAGGAAAAGGTTGCATGAAAAACGCTGCAAAGTATAAACTTAAGAAAAAAATATGAAAGATTTCAAATGCATCAGGGAAATGTATTAGTCTGACTAAAATCTTTATAAACCCAGACATTGCACATGATAATTGAACAGAATATTTAAATATATGTGAACAAACTAGTTTCTTCTTTTATATATGCATCTTTCCAGATTTGACCAATACTAACCCAGAAGACATAAAAATTGGTTTTTAAGGCAGTTGTAGATCATCACTTTCAAGCAAGTCAGATAGAGTTGATAACAATGATCAAATAAACCCCCCACTTCCTTAGTTGTCTTTTATAACCTGGCACAATCATCCAATGATATGTCCCTGGTATTCTGACTTTAAGTGTCTGAACTATTAAAAACTCATAAAAACTGTACTGATATATATTTATCAGTACATTTAAAAAGTCATTTAAGTGCCACGCAACTATATGTAATTTCAAAGTACAAGAGAGTATGGTATCTGATTGACATCTGATTGAAATGTATACTGCACATGGAATATTGATTTACAGAATTTGTAGATAAGCTTAAAATTAATATATTACCTTTAGTGGAATACCTATCTTCTTTTGGAATTGTAAAAAAGAGTTCTGAACATATTCCTGGAAAAGGTGATCTAGGTTACTGAAGAGTAAATTTCTACCTACTGCCATCAGGAAAACAAAGGAGAACATTTTATTATAAGTGTTTGAAAACAGAATGTGAAATTTCTGGAATATAAGGGAACCTGTTCATTTTAAATTTTGTTTTAAATATTCCATTTCAAAGCTTTAAAACTCCTGTCATAAAGGATGAAGATCAGTACCACTGTGCTTAACAATGCTTGGCAGTAAGCACAGCTTTACCTTTAGCATTTGATCCAAAGCCTGCTGAAATCAGAGATGACTTCTCACTGACTGCTATGGGTTTTGCACAAGCCTTTGACAGGCTGCTTCCCAAAGGTGCCCCCATCTCTGGACATGGGAGATGTTTGCCGGGAGCCAGGAGTTGCCCATGCAGACACCAAAGCTGCTGCTCTTCTGGTGTCACTGATGAACACGACTGTGGAACAACACAGCTCTCACTTCATTCTACAGCAACTCTTTCTGACCTGCAAGGCCCAAATCCGCCATTGTCCAGGAAATGAGCGATGCATTGGCTTAGGGATCTACCTTCAACACATAGAGCTTGCTAGTGTTTGGCCCCAGTCTCACCTAGACAAGCAGAAGTCAAAGGACTCTTACCTGAGCTGAGCAAGAAAAGAAAGAGAAAGGCAGCTTTGCTAATCCCCATTTTGGCCCAGCTGGCAGGTGCTGGAAGTTGTGTGTCAGTGCACAAAGTTTTATTGACTCGCACTGGAGTGAGGCAGCATCAAACAAACAAGGTAGGAGGATTAAGTTAATCATTCTCCCATGCTGTGCCCTGCGGAAGGTATCTTTTCAGCTTTATACCGGCTAGCGCTTGTATTTCAATGCCTTAGAAAGCCTCGAGCAGCCTTGAGAGGTAGCACGGGCAATCTAGCACTTCAGTAGCTCTAAAATCGGTACCTGAATCAGCTGCAGAGCAAATACCATCAGCAGAAGCAAAGAGGGAGAAATATAGCTCCCTGCTCGCTCAATTCCCTGCAGTTAGAAGCCTTCAAATGAGACAGACGACCAGAGATGTTTACAGGAAAGTAGCTGAGCTGAGAGAGGGCGTTTGCCTCCCCTCGACCATCTTTTATTAGGAGAAGGGGAAAGGGGGAGGACTGGGGGCGGACCCGGGGTGAGCGGCCAATCAGACACTGCTGAAGAGTCTGAGTTACATTTGGCTTTGCCCGCGCTTGGAACAAAGGAGCTCAGAGCACATGTCTTTGGGAGGGGGGAGGGGAAGCTCAAAACAGGCAGCAACAATTCCCTATTTTTTTTTCTTTAAAGCTGGGTTGTAACTCTTAGTAACTTAAAAGTGCATAGAACAGTAACAAAACAGTGCAAAATGTAATTGTAATCTATCGTCCCTACAACTCGACAGTACCTAGGATGCCTTTAAACTAGTTCCCCAGTCAAAACTCAGGGGTTTAGTCAGGACATCTATGGTATGGAGTATCAGGACAAAGATTTACAAAATACAGTGCAAAAACCTGAGTGCAAAACAGTGCAACTTAACTTAAGGGATTAACATAAAGATCTGCAGTAGGGGGTTTACATGAAGGTGCAAAATCAGGATTCTTTTTACGGCGTCTCTTCCAGGAGGCAGTTTTAACCTCCTTAACTTTGAGGAAGTGACATAAGGTTTTACCCACTTGCCTGGGATCCATCTCAGTCCTTGAGGGGTAGATACACTGGCATACCCACGTCCCCAAGTTACAAGTTTGTACGGTCCTTGGATTTTTTGAGTCTCTGGGTCCCGGATCAGGACTTCTGGATTTTCCTGCAGTTTTCTGTCTCCTGGTGTTCTGGAAATGACGATAGATGGGAGGGTTTGGATCCTCAAAGGTGCCATTCAGGAAGTTTATGGTAAACAGTGCTTTGCTGAGTCTGAGGACAGGTGAGTTGAGTTTGGTGGTCCCTGATTGTTGTAGCAGCATTCGCTTGAGGGTTTGATGGGCACGTTCAACAATGCCTTGTCCAGTTGGGGAGTGAGGAATACCTGTAACATGTCGAAATCCCCACTGCTGACGAAAGTTTTTAAACTCCTGGGAGGTGTAGGCAGGTCCATTATCAGTTTTTATCTCCTCAGGTATACCAAGCACAGCAAAAGCTTGGACAAGATGTTTTTCAACATCCTTAGCCTTTTCACCTGCATGTGCAGAGGCATACATAGCACCAGAGAAGGTATCAATAGAAACATGAACGTATTTTAATCTCCCAAATTCAGGGAAATGTGTGACGTCCATTTGCCACACTTCACCACTATTAATGCCTCTGGGATTGACCCCCATGCCCAGTGATGGAAGCTGTAGCTTCTGGCAGTTGGGACATGTTGCCACTATTGCTTTTGCTTGTGTCCGCGACAGATGGAACATGCGGATAAGAGCAGGAATATTTTGATGGTACATGGCATGGCTCAATTTTGCTTGTTCAAAAACTTGGGGGAGCTTTGGTAAGTCGGCTGATAGAACTATTTCTGCTGGCATAGCCAGAACATCAGCTCTACGATTACCTTCCGCAATAAATCCTGGCAGGTTTGTATGTGACCTCACATGCATGACAAAATAGGGATGCTCTCTGTGGGAAACCAGATAAATTAATTTTGAGAGTAAATCATAAATTTTCTTGTTTGAGATTTCTTTTAGGAGAGCATGCTCAGCTCTAACAGTTACTCCAGCTACATATGCTGAGTCTGTGACCAAATTAAAGGGTTCTTTGAACCTCTCAAATGCTCTAACAACAGCTGCTAATTCAGCTACTTGTGGTGATCCCTGGATTACCTCGATGTCAGATTCCCACTTTTGCGTCTTTGGATTTTTCCATGTGATCACGGACTTTTTACTTTTTCCTGAGGCATCAGTAAAAACAGTAATCGCATCGAGGGGTTTTCTACTTTGAATCTCTCGAGGGATGAAAGAGAATGGCAGATTAAACATGTCATGTTTTGGGTAATGATTTGAGATTTGGCCTGAGTAACTATCTAATGCAAATTGTAAATTTATATTATTTTGGAGTAGGTGATCTAATGTGTCAGTTGTTACAGGTAAATAGATGCATGCAAAGTCACATCCTGCCAGGGTGCGGAGCCTTGCTCTACCCTTCATGATAATTTTTGCCATTAGTTCTTGTGGCTGTGTGATGGTTTTAGGAGGTTGGAGTGGAAGGAATACCCATTCAATTATGATGAGGGGTTCCTTCTGCTCTTTGTCCCACTGAAATATGAGGCCATGAAAGCGTGGTACCTTCCCTAGAATGACAAGCTTAAAGGGTAGGGAGGGCTGATACCTGTGCGCTTGTCTGGTGGAAATGAGCTCTTGTATCTTTTTGAGAGACTGCCTTGCCTCTTCTGTCAGGGATCTAGGGGATGCTGGACCGCCTTCCCCTTTTACTAGGTTTGCAATAGGAGCTACATCCTCTGTGGTGAGTCCTAACCATGACCTTAAATACTTCAGTGTCCCACAGATCTGTTGCACTTCCTCTAATGTTTTTGGGTTATTATTAATGGTGACAGGTGTTGGGGTGATAGAGGTTTCTGTGATTTTGAGTCCGAGGTATTTCCAAGGGCTTGTTCTCTGCATTTTTTCAGGTTGTAATTCAAAGCCCTTGGCCTCTAGGGCCTCAACCACCATGTTAAGTGTCTGCTCGAGATACTGATTATTGGGAGCACACACCAGCACATCATCCATGTAATGCAGGATGATGGCTTTCTCTGCCTTGGCACGGATGGGAGATAGAATTTTAGCAATATACTCTTGGCACAGAGTTGGGGAATTTTTCATACCTTGGGGAAGCACAAGCCAATGATAACGTTCCATGGGAGTTTCGCGATTAAGAGATGGTACAGAAAATGCAAATCGGGGGGCATCTGCAGGGTGGAGTGGAATATGAAAGAAGCAATCTTTAATGTCAAGAACAGCTAAATGCCAATGTTGTGGGAGCATTGAAGGTGATGGCATACCTGGTTGAAGGGGTCCCATGTCTTCAATAACCTTATTAACTTCTCTAAGATCTTGGAGTAGCCTATATTTGTTCTTTCCCGGTTTTTGTATTACAAACACGGGTGTGTTCCATGGGCTGTTAGTTGGAACTATATTTCCTTTAGCCAATTGTTCAGCCACTAATGTTTTGAGTGCCTCTAAGTTTTCTTTTTTTAACGACCACTGGTTAACCCACACGGGTTCATCTGTTTTCCAAGTTAATTTATGTGGATGGCACTCTGCTTCAGTGGCCTGCAAGGGAAAATTTTGATGCCTAGGCGTGATATCAATTTTTGTTCCCCACTGAGACATGGCATCCCTTCCCCACAGGGTGAATTTGGTGTCTAGGACATACGGACGAAGTGTCGCTATTTGTCCTTCAGGACCTTCAATTTGGATGGTGTGTTTGGACTGCTTTGCAATTTGGGTACCTCCAATCCCTTGTATGATGCCCTGAGATTGCAATTCCCATTGCGTAGGCCACTTATCAAATGGAATGACAGACACATCAGCACCTGTGTCTATCATTCCCATTATACTGATTTTATGTGATTTGTAACGGAGCTTACATTCTATTACAGGTTTGTCGTTTCCCAAAACCTCAGTCCAACAGATGGCTGGGATATGACCATCTGTGGGCAGGTATTTGGGCAGTGGAAAGGCCTGTGCAATGACTTGACCTTTAGGCATAAAGTACGGCGGATATATACATTGTACCATTAGGTTAGAACACCCGTTCTGATTCATTTTCATGAGTGTGGGTATAACCTCTATCCCAGCAGGTGTTTCCCGAGTGTCCCCAATAACAAAAAGGTATGTAAATTCTGGCATGTGGTCCACATTCTGGAATGAAATGGGTATTACAGTCTGTTTGTTGTTGTTGAAATGGTGTGCTTTATCACAGGTTACCTTAAACCTGAGTCCAGAAGTCCAAGTTGCTTTGTCTGCAGCCCTATTTATGTCTGAACGCGGAGCTGTTAGGACGCGTTGAGTCGCTAGTTTCCCTGCTGTTGACCTGGGGAAACAGTCTTTGGAGAGTTTTTATCAGCAGTTATATTGCTCTGCAATTGCGAGCTACATGTTCCTTTTTCTGACAACGATAGCATACAAAGTTACCGCGCGATTGAGTTTCTCCTGTACCTGTAACATTCTCCACAACCTCCCCAACCATCCCCACTTTTTTCAAAAAGGGAGCAGCTGTGTTCAGCTGCACCTTCTTCGTACAGACTTCAAGGATGGATTCAACAGTAGGAGGAGGATACAGCGGGAGAGTGAGAATGACTTGTTTGCAAGCATCATTCGTATTAACTTGGAGAAGTTCGAGTAGGAGCGCTTGTTGGAGGTCAGGATTAGGGACCTGGGAAGAGACAGCTTTGTACAAACGGTTATAAAAGTGAATAATATTTTCATTTGGCGATTGCTTGATGGTGGTATAATGAGAATTAGGAGTTTGAGATGGTAATAATGTTAAGGCCTTTTCAGCAGCACGTGTGATTTCAGTAAGAACTGGACGAGGGATAAGCATTGCTTGTTTTTGAGGATTTGCCATATTATTGTCACCAGATAAAAGGTCTAATGTGATATAATTGTTTTCAAAATCCAGGTAATTATCTGGAGTTTGCCACAAAATTTTTAATAAATCAGATAAAATTATTTTCCATTGCTTTTTCCACACCATAAAATCACCAGGTGTGAGAAGAGTTTGCATTAATGTAAGTAAATCATGAGGTACAAGTAAGTGAGTTGCAAAAGTAGCACTTAAAAGGCTCTTAAAATAATTACTATGCATTCCAAACTCCTTAATTGCCTTGCACAAATCCTTAATATCAGAATAAGAAAGGGGTTTCCAGTCAGGGTTAGCTCCATTGCTAGTACAAGAGAGTGTAGTAGAAGCAGTTGGAGTTACTTCCGGGTAGCCATGGGTTCCCGGATTGAGAGGGGCAGTCACAGGACTGTGGGAACCTGGGGCGGGACAATGGGAAGCAGGGGCGGGGAGTGGAGGGGCAGGGGCGGGGAGTGGAGGGGCAGGGGCGGGGAGTGGAGGCGGGGACACGGCCGGAGGAGGGGAGGGGTCGGGGGCGGGGTTGTGGGAGGCAGGGGCGGCACTTGAGCCGTGGGCGGGAACAGAGGGAGGGGTGAAACACGACACTGTGGGGGCGGGATGGGGGCGGGGTCAGGTTGTGACACAGGAGTGGGAGGGGATGGGGACAAGAAGGGATTTGTGGGATGGGGGAGAAAGGGATTGTGGGAGGTGTAGTTTGGAGAGGAAGGAACATTGCGTCCGCCATTACTGGAGACAAACAAACTGGGAGAAAGGCGGTTGGGGGGAGGGGTTTTTTCCCGGGCTGCGAGCACGTGGCAATGGCCGTCCCTGGGAACAAAGAGATCAGGGGAGAAGGGGTTTTTACGTGCGCTTGAAACATGAGGGCTAGAAACTGGGGAAAAGGGAGTGGAGAAGAGGGGTTGGGAAGGTCCTGGGATGGGCTCCGGATTCCCATCCAAGGCAGGGTGCTGAGGAAACACGGGTGAGCCAGGAGGACGATAGCTCTCCTGTGCTGAGAAGCAGTCTGCTCTAGCTGTGTTTTCCAGCGTAGGGGAAGAGGGGTCCGGGACACAGGGGTTGGAAGAGGGTATAAGGGAATTAACAGGGGGGTTTTGCAATGGCTTTTCATGTACTGCCTTTTTATCCGGCAAAGTATAACTTAGTAACAGGAGAGGAAAGAATTTTGAAACTGTTTCATCTCCTGCACGCCTCAGAGAGGAGAGTTTTCTCCCCACCTTATCCCAAATTCAGCAGATCTTATGTCTTCGGAGGTCAGATTAGGAAAGTACTGAAAAAGCCATTGTACAAAAGATTGAACTAGATTTTTAGGGTATTTATGCCCAGTTAAAGAAAGGTAACTTTGAACTTGGTGGTATATTTCTCTATGGTGTGCAGAAACTTCAGATCCCATTATGAACGCACACCAAACCTCAACCCCTTACTCACGAAAAAGGAGGGAAAAAAAAGAGAAAGTTTATACCGGCACCAGCTTAAGACAGGAGCCCCTAAACCAGCAGGGAAATACTCACCAGAATTCTGGATTTATCACAGGAAAGCAGGTCCGGAGAAAAAAAAAAACGTGAGAAGGGTCTTCTGCTTCCCAGCCGTTCCCTCGCCACGTGGCGTGGGGGAGGGTACAGGCTGAGGCTCTGGGCTCGATGTTACACAAAAAGTAACACCTCGCCACACAGAGCTGGCACAGCAGGACGTGCAGAGCTAACTCCAGCAGACACAGCTGCCGGGACACCCTGAAAATCTCTCAGAACCGGAGTTCAGAGATAGCACGCTGGGCGCCAAATGCGGAAGGTATCTTTTCAGCTTTATACCGGCTAGCGCTTGTATTTCAATGCCTTAGAAAGCCTCGAGCAGCCTTGAGAGGTAGCACGGGCAATCTAGCGCTTCAGTAGCTCTAAAATCGGTACCTGAATCAGCTGCAGAGCAAATACCATCAGCAGAAGCAAAGAGGGAGAAATATAGCTCCCTGCTCGCTCAATTCCCTGCAGTTAGAAGCCTTCAAATGAGACAGACGACCAGAGATGTTTACAGGAAAGTAGCTGAGCTGAGAGAGGGCGTTTGCCTCCCCTCGACCATCTTTTATTAGGAGAAGGGGAAAGGGGGAGGACTGGGGGCGGACCCGGGGTGAGCGGCCAATCAGACACTGCTGAAGAGTCTGAGTTACATTTGGCTTTGCCCGCGCTTGGAACAAAGGAGCTATGAGCACATGTCTTTGGGAGGGGGGAGGGGAAGCTCAAAACAGGCAGCAACAGTGCCCCCCTTGCCATGGCTATTAAAACAACCTTGATTTGGATGGATTACCAAATCAGTCTCAATAATTTCTACTAGATACTGGGAAATGTGAAGGCACTTTCTTCTTTTGTGGGACCTGGGTTTTTTTTCTCAGATTGCTTGGCATCACTTTGCTAAGGTAAAGATGAGGATCATAGTGGTGGAAAGTATGGCAACAAGACACAATCCACACATCTAATTCTATATAGTTCTGGATATTCAGCTTTATGTCTCAATAGTATTTTCAGTCACGGACTTGGACTGCTTTAGATTGGAGCTGCTTCTGGTTTATGCTTTTGTGTAAGTCAGTCCTCCAAAACAGACCCTGATAATGCTAAATCTGTATCAGAATTGTTTTTAACAACCTCCAGTGCCCTTTCTGGAGGAAAGAAAATTACTTCCCTCAGCTTTTTTCCATTTCTGGTTTGTTTTTTGTTGTTCATGACTTGGGAGGCAGCATTCACTTTGCTTCAGTGTATGATATGCCTTTGACCCCCAGGCAAAGCCACTGATATCTCAAGCCTGCCCAGACCTCAGGGTGTACGCAGGGTGCCCCATGCACTTCAGCAACATCTGTCACCTCTGTCAACCCCATAGGGCTCAGCTAAGGCAAACCAGGCATTCCCAGCCATAATGCCTTCAGGAGTTTCAGCTGGTTTGCCTGGCCAGTCAGAGTAGCCTTTAGCTGGGATTGGGAGGGCAGATGAGAACGATAGTTGGGAGGAAGGTGGGAGCCCTGCATATTCCCCTTTGTGCTGGGAGTCACTTGGGGTAAAGGCAGAGGTCAAAAGGTACACGCCTGCAGGGCACAAGTGGGAAATGCACCCTGGGCTGCTGAGGAGTCAGTGGCGAAGTGGCCTTTTGGCCTCAGCTTTGTGGCACTGCAGAGGGCTCTCAATGGGTAGCCACTGGGAATAGGCAGCAGTGACACCAGAAAGCAAGGGTTTGGTCTTGTAACTGTTTTGTGGTGAGTTGTGTCTTTGTGTTAACACATCCACAGCTCATCTGCACCCCAACCTCCACAGTCAGTGTTTGAGCATCTCATTCAACCTGTATCATATCTGGCAGAGGGATATTCCTACAGGGATGTTCCCACAAACCTTCAGGAAGTCAGTGGTTGGACCAAGAAAAGAACTCAAAGTTTGCCTTCCATGAAGACACTCATGGTGGAAGCAATCAGCACTCATTTCTACTTGGGCAGCAAGCAGGTCTGTACCCTCCAACCAGCATGTCAGCACATGCATACATGAATCCTGGGGACACATGGCTGTGGAAGAGACAGGCTGTCCTCATGGAAGCCACTCACGGAGACATTATGGGGACATGAATGGGAGGAAGCAGGACTAGAGGACCATTTGGGGGTGGGGAGAAGGGCATGCAGGACCTGAAGATTTCCCAGTTTAATACACTAGAGAGGTGAGGTCACCAAGAGATGCAGTAGGATGTGATGAGAAGGGATATGAACTACGGGGAGCCAAGCCTTGCCTTTTCTATCATTGACAGCATTACCCGCTCTGTCCTCAGATAGTAAACGCCATTGACTACAGATGCAGAAGTCTGAAACCACTCTAGATCTGCTAGCAAATAGCATGGAAACATCTTTTCTTTTGGATTTAATTTAAATCTTAGCACAATAAAAAGCAGAGAGATTTTTATGCCTGTGTTTTACTAGCAACAAATAAAATCACTTCTTTGCTGATGAAAACCATGCTGTAATCCCACTTTACGTTGTGTGAGATTTTCTGGAGAACGCGCTGTGCTGACAGTGTCCAGAAGGGTGCAGCAGACGATAGCTTTTGGAAAAAGTGAGTGACATTAAATCCCTAGCATGAACAAAAGTGTCAGTCCACACTCAGGATACATTGTCAGGCGATGTTTGTCCACAAGCTAGCTCATATCACAGCTCTAGTTTATAAGGAAATTTGTTGTATGCAAATATGCTTTGCTTTTCTTTCTCAGTTTCTCCTTTCTTACCTCAATACAACAGGTTTCAAGTTGACTGGTTTGAACTTATGTAAATAGGTTCAAAAGTTTTATTTTCTCCATGTAATACTCCATGTAGGGAAGGCAGCATGCAAGTGTGAAATACAGATTAAAAACAGAATGAGAAAGAGTGAGGGGAAAAAAGCCAAATGTAATATTATCGCTGTAAGGTACCAAAAAAAAAAACCAAACATGTAAAGGCAGTGAAAAATAGAGACATCTCTTTGGAGCAAAAAGCACCCACAATTTTGTGAGAAAATAGCACAGATTTAATGAAGATTAGGAAAATTAAAAGGAGAGAAATTACTTGATTGAAAAGAAAAATAAATATGGATTAAACAATGAGAGTAAGTTCAAAATAATGTTCTTAAAATTAATTTGGAAAAACACAGATAAAGAGCTGCATAGTAATGACAACAAACAAAAGAAAGAATTTGAATGTCCAGCATCAAATTTTAGAATACTTTCATTAGGCTTTCAGCTTGGAGAGATTTGTATGCTTGCTCATTGTTTGCTTTTGCTAGAGAATGTCATGCAGCTCTGCTGCACTGGCTTGGAGTGTGTATTTTCTTTAGGAGTTCAGAAGAGAACTTGTTAGTCATGGTGCTACTTTCAGCCATTGATTCACCAAATACTGTCAGTGCAACCAGAGGGCTTTTAGACAGGCCTTGTATAAGTTTTAATCACCCTATACTCGGCACTGGTGAGGTCACACCTCAAGTCCTGTGTCCAGTTCTGGGCCCCTCACTACAAGAAGGACATTGAGGTGCTGGAACAAGTCCAGAGAAGGGCAATTGAGCTGATGAAGGGTCTGGGACACAAGTCCTATGAGGAGTGGCTGAGGGAGCTGGGGGTGTTTAGCCTGGAGAAAAGGACGCTCAGGGAAGACCTGAAGTTTTGCCTGGGGAGGTTGTCAGATCTTCACATCTGGAAACTTCAGAAACAGGTTTGATAAACATCTGACAGACATTTTAGATCTGTACATGTTTTTCCACCACAATGGTTGAACTCAATAATTCCTTTTGCTGCCTTTTCCTTGTCATTCTGTGAATTAGACTTGTGACACCTAAACAATTCCTCGAAACAGTTATAGTGCAACTCTCCATAAGCCATTAGCAATAATCCTTCTTTCTCTGTAGAATGGCTTTTGCACCTTCTCTCTTCCTTCTCCACTGATACATTCTCACAGCTTACAGACATGAAAAGAGGAAATGCACTTCCAGGACCCCAGATCCATTCACTTAAGAGCTGGGCTCGATGATCCTTGTGGGTCCCTTCCAACTCAGAATGTTCTGTGATTCTTAAAATACTCATGTTCCCACAGCACTGTGCCCATTACCCACCTTGGTTATGTCTACATGCCCTGCTCAGCTGGCAGGCTGCAGTTCAGTGCTGTGGGTCACCTCTTAGAGCACTTTGGTTTCCTTTGGGAAAAGTGCAGAGCACACTGAATCCCTGACCCAGGAAGACTGACTGATCAGAATAACTGTCTTCAAAGAAAGAAGAAAAATCTTTTCCAAATCACTCTGGGAACACACAGAAATCTCCTTTCTCAAGACATCTCCAGTATGAGTCTAGAAGCAACATCATTTCATTCGAGTGACAGCTTCCCCTGCCCCAGGGGCACACCAAGCACAGTTGGTTTGCCCCTGCTTTTCACAACATAATTGCAACTTCTGGAGTTGCTTCACCTTGACAGCTCTGTTGTTTTCAGCTGGAGTGCCCCCCAGCTATGATGAGAAATGCAAATCAGACTTGTTTAGGCCTGATCCATGACCTCTGCCAGTTCTGCAGCTAATGAGGGAGGGTTTGTGTCCTGCTGGCATCCACCAAGCTGGGCTCTGGCTCCCACCCAGAGCCCACTTTCTGGCTGAAAGCTCTTTATTCGGAATAGCTGGATAATGAATTATCAGATAATAAAATGCTCTAGAAAAACATCTTGACTAAAATGACCTTGCTAAATAAGAGACTGATACTCACTTTAGGCTATATGACCCTAACATATTGGTATATGAATGAGGCCTACCCAAAGGACGGAGTATTCTCATGTTGTGTGCTCAGAGGAATGATGCCTTTGCCATAGTCATAAACAGCTGGTTGTCCAGGCCTAACTCCTTCTGAAACTGAAGAGTGTTATAGCTTTCTGCCTTTGAGGAAGGTTTGAAGGACAGAGCTCATTTTCTCCTGTAATTGTTTGTTCCCATTTTTTTTTCCCCTGCATGTGAATACCAACAACTGAATCTTTAATTTGAAATGTAGGGCATACACCCAAATTTGTGCCCTTTCCTATACCAGTTGAAGTGGAAATGAGCCCCTCAAAGCCACCTAGTCAATCTCCCTTCCCTCAAACAGAATGAACTCTACCACATCCTTCCTGCTTGAACAACCACAGGTTAAAAACCTCCCAGGACACCCTTCTCAGGAAAGCAGTTAACAACTACCCTTACTGTTAAGGTTTTCCTACGTCTAACCTAAAGGGTTTTGCCTTAGTATAGTTCTTTCACATCTTACAGTATGTGGGAAATTAGCAAGGCATCAAATAGCAGAGTTGCAAAAAAAACCCCAGAATAGTACAAGCCTCATAGTTCCTACTAGTTCCTCTGTGTGGATGGGTTAGGCTTACATAATATAGCAAATATAATGCCTGGTTTTTCGAAATGCATGCAGACAACCGGATGCAATACTAAATTTGAACTACATTCAGAACACCTCAAGTAAAATATACATAATACACATATTTAATATTCATATAAACGATTCATATTCATTCCATATTAATGATAAATATCAGCATTGCTAAAGCAAGCAGGCATATGATGGTAGTGCCTCAAAATGCTGTTTGATAACAAGTGTCTGAGCTGACATTATTGTGATGACTGCTCATAGTGTCTCATAGCCCTCTACAGAGCCACAGTCTTATGGCCACTCCTGTGACATGTGGCCCAAGACTCTTCACTTGTGCTCCAGTTGCACCAGCCGTGCTGCTCTTTATCCCAGGAAAGCTTTTACACAAGCAATGCAAGAAGGGCTGCAAGGGCTGCACCCCTGATGTTTACTGTGTTGTTCTTGTCTATTCTTCTCCCACAAGTGGTCCTCAGGCATCTTCATAGTAGCTGCAGACAAAGCCAGAGACCGGCTGGTGCTCTGACATGTTAGATGATAAATACCCTCCTGACAGATGGTAAACCTTGGGCTAAATTCCAGAAATTTAGTTCATAAAAAAGCCTGTCCCAGGATGACCACATGAGCAGGTCTCCTACCCCTGCTGTGAATCATTCTCAGGGAGCATGGCAGATCCTGCAGACAGCCAGGAGAAGGCTTTGTTGGGGAGCTGCCTGAGCCAGACATGGACTTCTTGTGCTTTGGCTCCTGCACCCTCCCTGCTGCAGGGATTGCTAGCTGGAGACAACCAAGGTGGGAGCAAGGAATCAAACAGGAAGGCACAAACCCTTTCCTGATGCAAGGACCATGGGGAAAACGGTTTTGCTCCCTAAGGAACTGCCCACGGGCCTGTCCCACCCCTAGATAGGAGCAGCCCTGGGGGTCAACAGGGCAGCCCCAGAGTCGGGCACTTGGCACATCCCTGGGGATGGGCTGAGGCCATGTGGGTGGGACTGGCTTTGTGGGGCCTGGCTTTGTGGGGCCCATGGCTGGTCAGGACTGTGGGGAGCTGGGGACTAGTCCTGCCACAGCACCACATGTCAGCCAGGGCCATGGGGGAGCCCTGTGTGCAGAGACAGCCAGGGCTCAT
Organism: Corvus moneduloides; assembly: GCF_009650955.1. Classification (NCBI taxonomy): domain Eukaryota; kingdom Metazoa; phylum Chordata; class Aves; order Passeriformes; family Corvidae; genus Corvus; species Corvus moneduloides. Next base: position 84,309,742 of record NC_045478.1, on the reverse strand, counting down.
GGTGCCAGACAGCTGTAGGACAGGGAACTGAGGAAACAGGAGCTTATTTGTCTCCATCTTGCACCCATGCCATTACTCAGTCATCCCTCTCCTCTGCACCTCTCCCTAGACCAATCTGTCATCCAGCTCTGCAGGAAGGAGTCTAAGGTCAGAGGCATTTCTGTAGAGAAAAATCTGCAAATGCAGTTTCACTCAGTGGAGAAACTGAAAGTTCAGAACACCTGACTCCCTTTTATCTTTACTCGCACAGATGCACAAATGCATCACCAACAAGGACTTTCTTTCCTGACTTTTTCCGTGCTTACGTCTACTGTGACTTTTCCTGTATGGAGCTGGGCAGGGAGCTGGACTGGCACAGGGAAAACTGGTGCAATCACCTCTTACAGCCCTCGGGAAAAACTTACTCATTTGTGGAGACATTTCGCTGAGCAAAGAGATAAAAATCTGCTATGACATCTATTAGTACATGTTTTATTTGGTTTCAAGTAAATGTCAGAACTGACCATAAGAACAAAACAAGCTACAATGCTGGACAATATTTTACATGCAAAATGTATAGACTACATAGCTCTACATTCACCTTGTTTCTTTCAGATTTCTCAGGTGTTACATCACAATTTATTTTTCTGTCCTAAACTAAGGTTCCTGTGAGGGAAATCTTGTTCCTTCTCATCTGAGAAGAACACTTCCCACCCAAAACTCTCTTTGCTCCCTGGCAGACGTGGTAGGGATCAGCTGCATAGGCTGTCACATGTCACTTGTCAGTGACCGAGATTCACTAGCACAAAATAAATACCAACCAAGTGTGATGGCAACATACATTTAATTTAAATGAACTGTCAGCAGTCAGCTCAGAGCAGAAGTAGGAGCTAATGTTGTCTGGCAAAATGAAGACAATATATATTGTTTGTCCAGTTGTAACTAAGAGTGAAAGGATCTTCAACATCTTCAGCTTCTGCTCTCCAGCAAATCTGAAACTTAGCTTGTGTTGTTGGCAACTGGACTTTCTAGCAACAACAAAAAAATTAGTACTCTTTCCTGTAAAGGATGAGTTTTTAGGAAACCACAAAAGCTGAAATTTTCACCTTAAAACCACTCTAGAATACATGTTTTTGGATATAGTCCCTTTTAGTAACAGTCTTATTTTCCTTAGAAACAACTCTACTTGACATTAAATTCCTACAGCAGAAGCTACTACCTTTTATATTAGGATATGCTGGCCAATCCATGCTGTAATGGACTATTTTTATACTCTTCCCTTTTCTGATATAAGGTCATGCCACGTTCTTCCCTGATGTGTTAGCAAACAGCTTCTTACTACCACGACCCTCTGTCCTCTGTGCAGCTGTTGCCCAGGTTCTCCTCATGCTTCTCCTCTGCTTCTGGAGTTTCAGACTGTCAGATTATGCATATTTGTTCCTTGAGACACTATGCTTTTTTCACAGAAGAGACTGAAACAATACAATCTTTAGCTCTGTTGCTTCTTGGCTAGAGACACTAGGAGGTATTTGCGTGAAAAGAGGTCTAAGTTGGCTGCCTGTTGTGAGAGGGAAGAGAGACCTATCTACTTAAAGACAGAAAATGTTTTCCTTTCCTCTTCCCCTGCAATCAAACCTCCGTGTGTGGGAGCACATCCAGGGGCAGAGTGCTCAGGAAATGATAAAGAAAGCAGTGCAGCCCCTCAACCATCTGCAAAACTTGCAGATTTAGGGACTTGCAAAAGCCTTTTTAAGATTTAGCCCGACATTTGCAAATTCAATGCATACTTAGGTACCCTGGGAAAGAGGCCTTGATGTTCAGCGACATTGTGCAAGTGTGATTTCTATTCTGCAGCCGGGCTTCACATTAACAATACAAAACAAGCCCACTTGATCTGGCAAACTAGAAATGAATTTAGCTGTCCAACTTGGGAATCCTTCCAGAAAATATATTAGCTTTAATCACCCTTTTCACAGGGAGATAGACTGTTGCATGTATTTGAAAAATATCTTTTCTTTCAACGACCTTACCTACTGCTAGAAGAAGGGAGAAAAGAGGGTTGCTACTAAAGCAGCATCTAGGCTTTTGTTCACAGTCAAGGGTATTTGGTATTGCTATGATAATATGTCTGGCAAATAGAGTGTGCAGCTGGATCAGAACACTATTTAAAATTCAACAGCTCAGCTGTGTAGCTTGGTCAACAAATTGTTCCTCACACTGAGCAAAAACTGGGCTTTTTCATCCACTTTTATGGTACAGACTTTTAGTGGTCAGATTAGCAATTTATCTATGTAGAACTTAAGCAAAAAGTCATAGGTAAGCTATGACCAGATCTTCTTTAGAAAGCTTAGATGCCCAAACCACATCAGTAAAAACATCCATAAAAACAGGGCTTTAGGAGTAAAGAATGTACATAGAAGTGCAGATTATGCTGGGCAGGGCACAGCCAGCACCTGCATTACTGTGAACTCTTCCCTAACTACTTCTACTTTGGGGTGTTTTTGTCACCTTAATGGCATGAGAACAACTAAGGTGGAAAAGCCTTTCTGTTCAGCTATCTTCTGAAGATGTGGGAATCATTTTGAGGAATGAGAATCTTTTGATTCTCAGGGTTCCACCCCTTGCAAATAAAGGTGGAAAAGACTTTTTATTTGCTTGTTCATGCTGTAATGGTGGTCTAAGAACACAGGCAAGACAATTTATAGGTGGAGTTAATATTTTTCTCTTAGATCAACTATTACAGTTGAAAAAATTAGACAAGTTTTGTGCACACAAGTCCTTCCTTGGGCCTTAAAGCTCATCTAATTTTTACAGCCATGCCAGCTGTAAAAATAGGTTGGGCCAATAAATGTAGTAGCAGGAGAATCAAGAGATACACAGGGGTGAGACAGAGCAGGTTGGTTCATACGCACTGCAAGACCTTATTATTTACTTTGAAGAAAGTCTTTTTGTACAGGCTTCATCAGAATACTAAAATCTGACCTAGCTAACCAACTCCACTTTATAATAAATATGCAGAGACCAGCACTTTTGATATGATCCTGGAATTACACATCATCTAGAAGTATTTCAATGTTGTTTCAAATTCTTTTTTTTCATTAATCTTCTAAAAAAAGTGGGACTTGTAACAGAATCTTATTTTCTCTCTGATGCAAGTGATCTCACACATGGAACACCAAACTGCTGACTGGATTTAATACAAACTTTTTAAAACAAGAACATCTGGTTGAAAGAGGCTAATCCTAGAAAATTTCTGTTCAAGAGCAAAACAACATTTTAAACCATTTTTTACTTTTGTACAATAGCTGGTATTAAGAAATCAGAGGTTTTTAAAAGTTTGATTATATTAAAAGCCACCAGAAACTTTTGAAAATAATTATTAAAAATATTGGTATGTTTCATATTTACAACCCTGATAAACTAGAAAACTTAGTTCACAGGCAAGGGTGAGATTGACAATACAGAAAATGAGTTTAATAGTTAATAAAACTAGTTACTGATGGTATCCTTACCCCTACCATGGAGAAAGGTTTTATGAGGAAGGTATCAAATCCTTAATATAATACCTGACATGTCAGATATTTCTGACTATAAATCAAAAACTACAAAGTTATGCAACCTATGCCTTCTAAACCAGTATATAACAGAGACGTAGGCTATTATAACAGAGTGCACCATCCCTGAAGACAAAATAGAGTGAAAAAAAATTACAGAAACCCAAATCAGATTATTAATCTTAAACTAATCTATTTGTCTACTGAATTGTGAATACCAATAATAAAAACTGCCTGGGTAAGTAAATCATCCTCTATCAAATTCTTCCAGTTATCCAAGTATTTTTTTAATTGAGTTGTTTGGGTTCCCCCCCCAGCTCCCCATTTTATGGGATTTTCATATGAGAAGTAAAAAGGAATATCTATGCACTGTTAGTCTTATTTAGAGAAAGCCTTTTAGTAAAAATGGCAGGGAAAATCAGCATAGAAACCAAGCAAATTTTTGAATGACCTAGTTAAAAGTTTTATCAGTTTCTGTTACATACATGTAAGGTTATTAAGCACAGCATGAGTGAAACCATTGACACTAAGTGCATAGTGATTAAGATGAAAGAACAGTGATATTTTTAGGGGAGTGATATAGATATTTAATTTTGTAATGCCTTAATGCTTTGAGTTTGAAAGCTTTATAAGTCAAGTAATAAGAGAACTTTTAGTCTTGCATCTTTTTGAGATAATGAAGTCAAGACACTTGCAAAATTCATGTTGAACTGCTGTTACTCTTCTAATAACAGGAGTGCTGAAAGTACAGTATTATCCAATCAAATAAGATAATGAGAGTATATAATGAGAAGTATATCTTCCAATGCATATTACATCTGTAAAGTGGAATCATTTATGATAAAAACTGAAGGTTTGGTTTTCAGTTAGAAAGTGAACTGTTGCACTGATGCTCCCTCTGATATGTAACACCTGCCTAGCTCTTGCCAAGATGGTAGCACCTGTTGGGGTTTTATTTACTTTGAAAACTTACTAGATATTAATACCTGTCCTATGCCATTATCCTCTTTCTAGTGCACAAATGTACATTTATTATAATAAGTCTAGTAACCCCTACACATATTCTTAGGGAATAGCTATTCTATTGCTCTTTTTTGTCTGTACAGAATATGCAATGTGGGAAATAACCAAGGCATTTGCTCAAAAGCTTTTTCAGCTCTACTGAAGCAGAAATAGCAAGTGAGGACATGGGATAAAAGACAGCAACCTTTTAACTGATAATATTATACAGCCAACCTGGCTTTAGGGCTGCTATGAAACAGTACACTTCTGTCCATACGTGTCACTGTTAGCAATAAAAATGTGGCCATTGGAATTTACAAAACAGATGTTGAAGAATTAAAAAAAGGAGTCAGACTGCCTTTTGTTATCTGTGTTGACTCTACTGAGAGATTAACAAAAAATGCATTTTTAAAAAAGTAAATTAATGTGACCAAATTACAGACAGCAAAATTCATCACTCAAACAGTGAAAAGTCTTAAAAAAGTATTTCTAACTATTCTATGTCCTCCAAGGAGAAGATCAGGAGAATGAAAGTCTTGTGCAATGGATATTTGAATCTAGTCCAAAGTACTAGTTACTTAAACACAGGGTGAAAATTATTCCTGGGGCTATGAGTGCATATGATTTTTTTGGGGCATATTGACATTTCTAGATGGTGTATTGACATTTCTAGACAGCTTGTCAGTCTTCTTCTTGAAGATGACGCTTCATTACGTTCTCAGAAAAGGAATTCTACTTGTGAAGCATTCCGGGAGAGGTATTGTTTGTGTACAGGGACAACTGTGATTGGAATGAGCTACTGAAGAATGAATGTGCCAGTGCAAAACAAAATATTGAAATAACTATACTGAGATCTGATGGTTCAGTAGTGTTATAAGGCATGGCAAAGGCTCAAATGCATTAGAGCTTCTTTGTTTTCTTTTCCTCCGTTGCATGTCTTAAATTATGGAGAAGTAAAACCTATTTATGTATCTTAACAGATAATGGGACAACCTTTCACAGCCCCACTGTGATATAAATTATTTCCACATAGGGCAGAAGATTTACAGCTGGGATGTGACTTGTTTTAGCAAGGTATCTAATATTATTTTAGACTCCCTAGGTAATTCTGAGGGCGCTCCAGCTGCCACTTGAGAAAGGACTGGGTCTCCTTCATATCCTGTAACTTTTCTGCTGGTAAGAACCTGAAGATTTCTAAATTACCCTAATCATCTATTTTTGGGTAGTTAAATCCTACCTCTGATGTGTGCACACTGAGACAAGGTGGGTACTAAGGATCTGATCCCATTTTTGCTTCACACTGTAACTGGTTGTCAACAGCAGTGCTGAAGACTTGCCTCAACCTGCCTGATGGAGAAGTCTTTGGGCTGGACACCTCATGTGTCACTGGATCTTGTGTCCTTCAGTGCTGAGACTCAGGAACAGTTCCGAATTTGCCATACACAAAACTGAAGGAGTCCCTTCCATTTCTACCAAACCAGACCCTGACAAAAATTGCACCTCATGCCAATTGCCAGGTATAAGAAACTTCTAAAACAGAAGGCTTCTTTGCTGACTGTTTTATTTTGCCTGCACAGCATCTGGAGGGGAAAATAATCCTTGTGCTTGGCAATTGCCGTGCTGGCTGTTAGGTAAGTTGCAGAGGATGGAGACTACCAGAGCCATATACTGCTGTCTAAAAGGCATTCACAGCCCTAATGGAGAACCTCTCCCTCCCATAATTTAGCTTGATGTCTTCACAACCTATGGGAGCCCCTGAGAGGAAATTGAAAGTATGGCCATTATTAATACGGGAAATCAGTGAAAAGGTTGAGAGCACAAAGGCTGAGAACAAATACAACCTTTATGAAAGCTAGAGATAGGTGTGAGATTCAGCTGCACAGAGAAGGGGATATTTTGAATGGGTGCTTCATCTGTTTCTGTTGTAGAATGCACTGAAATACAGAGCATACTGAAGGGGGGGAGACAAGCCATCACTTTGGCTAATTATTAGACTGTTAGTTTATTTTAATTTATAATGGATGATTTTTTCCCTTAAGTTTTAATGTAATTTTTTGGTAGCAATTGAAATCTCATATTTAGAATATGTATACTGCTTTCCAGGAGAGGGCAGTCCATTCCCAGGATCAGTTGGCTCCTGCCACATTCTTAATCCAAGAAGTGTCCAAAGACAGAAAGTTTTTTTGGCAGGGCACAACCAAGACCCCAAGATATGGGTCCATTTTATACACAGCTGTCTTGGATAAGAAAAACTAAAGGTTCTCCACTGTCTCCCTGAAGAAGAAAGAATGTACATATGCTAGTGGAAGTACATCAGTGACCAGTAATGTGCAAAAAGGAGGCACAGAAGTGGAATGAATGTATAACCACAGCTGTACAAAGGCTAATGAATAGCATATCCAGAACTTTGGCTGGGGAAGAGTTCTCTCTATCACACAATCATTTTAAGTTTAAAAAGGGCAAGCGCCAGATTCTGCACCTGGGACAGGGCAGGCCAGGTTTTGTGTATAGACTGGGGAATGAGATGCTGGAAAGCAGTGCTGCAGAAAGGGGCCTGGGGGTCCTGGTTGATGGCAAGTTGAACATGAGCCAGCAGTGCCCTGGCAGCCAGGAGGGCCGAGCAGGGAATGCATCAGGCACAGCATCACCAGCTGGGCAAGGGAGGGGATTGTCCCACTCTGCTCTGCACTGGGACGGCCTCACCTTGAGTGCTGGGGGCATTTTTGGGTGACCAAATGTAAAAATGGCATTCAGCTATTGGGGAGCATCCAAAGGAGGGCCATGAGTATGGTGAAGTGCCTTGAAGAGAAGCCATATGAGGAATGGCTGAGGTCATTTGGTCTGTTCAGCCTGGACAAGAGGAGACTGAGGGGAGGCCTCATTGTGTTCTTCAACATCCTCACAAAGGGAAGACGTGGGGCAGGTACAGATCTCTTGTCCGTGGTGAACAGTGACAGGACTCAAGGGAATGGCTTGAAACTGAAGAGGTTTAGGTTGGATATTAGGAAAAGACTTTTTACCCAGAGAGTGGTTGGGCTGGAACAGGCTCCGCAGGGAAGTGGTCACATCACCAAGCCTGACAGAGTCAAGAAATGGTTGGACAACAGTCTCAGGGCCCATGGTGTGACTCTTGGGGTGTCTTGCACTGGGCCAGGAGTTTGACTCAGTGATCCTCTTGGGTCCCTTCCAACCCAGCATATTCTATGATCTATAAAGGCATAAAAGCTCTAGACACAAGAGCTAAGACTGGACTTTTATTTGATGTAATTTCATTCTTCAATTAATTTCATTACATTTCATATTTTTATAGAACAATGTTAGGGGTTATTTCTGAAACACAGTGTAATGAGTCAGACTGTGTTTCTCCACTTACAATCATGCCTGTGCTCCTTCTACTTGTCTCTGCCAGGTATGTGATTCACCCAAGAGAACTTCGAGGTCTACTCTGGAGTAAAAAGCAGGGTAGCCACATCAACAAGATACAGCAGCTAAAGTAATTAGCCTTAACAGCGTCTGGAAGAGACACTCCCAAGCTTGTCTGAGATAGTATGTTCATGTATTGTATTTCATGGTTACTGACATCCACAGAAGATACTGACTCCTGAGCTGGTGCGACAGCCCTGGTGAGGTGCTCAACAGGAGTTAGTGAGTGCTCTTGAGGCACTCTGTTGTAACCTCCACTGCAGGAGATCAGTGTAATAAAACTCAAGGAAGGAGAGGGTGATTTCTTTCACAAAATGTCAAAGGAGTAGATTTTACCCCTTCAAACCCATTCTCTCATGGACATCTTTTGCTCACACTCTACATGCACAGGCACTTAAAGCACCTCTTGGCCTGGACCTCTGCGTCCAAGGGGTCTGCCCAGGATCACTGGTGAGGCACAAGGGATTCTGGCTCCTGAGTCCTCATCATGTCTCTAGGGTTACTTTTGATTGGCAATGGCTAAAAAGTTTTTGGACAGATTTTTTGCATCATTTAAGGGCTGTAATGGAGCAGTCCTTTTCTACAGTCTGTCTTCCTGATCAGTTACAGAAAAAGGAATGGCACAATGGGGTGTGCAGTAATGTAGTTCAAGTGCTAGAAAAGGGAGGACAAGGCACAGTGCATACCTTTCAGCTCTTACATTTTAGTTAGAGGTTAAAGCATATGCCACCTGACTAATAATCTAAAAACTGATCTACAAAGACTAATGGAATATTTTGATTTGCTTGGAGAATCAAACAGAAACTTGAAATACAGTCATAAACCACAGTGTAGTGGATCAGTGAATACAGTGACAGGACCAAAAAATTAGAAAAATAAGCTTCTAAGAGCAATGTACTTTCTACAGACTTGCAATAAAGATAGAAAAAGATAATCAAAGTCAGTGGGTTACGATTAGAAGCTTCATACTACAGAGATGAAGAACAGAGGAGTTTATTTCAAGGGAAGGGTACTGGCTGTTTTTATTAGGAAGGCATTATTAGGTTAGGAACAAGTATGAAACTTTGAATTTAATCCCAGTTCACTATATTATCTGGAAATTGGACCTAGATAGTTCCTAAATTATTTTTAGTACATTTTCTATCTCACCATCTACCTGCATTACAGTCAAATCCACCTTCTACAAGTTCCTTCAGAGTCTGAGACAGGAGCTGAAGGTAAGAGTGTTTGGTAGGCAGGAGGATGTATCCTCCAAAGGGCAACAATGATTGTGGCACAGTCTCTCTTCCCTCCTACTTTTCAGTGGTGCAATGTTTTGTCTAGGTGGGCAATTATAAATAATTATGCATATAAATAAGTGAGCATAAAAAGGACTAAGTTTGAGAATTTTTTTTTGCAGTACTCAAAGGGAATTTTTTGTTAGCGGAATTGTCCTTTTCCAGAGAATTTTACTTTCCTCTTCTCCTTCACTGAGAGTTTTAATCCTGTGAACTTGAGGAAGGGCTAGGGCTCTTGTTTGTCTCTGAATCTGCTTTCATTAGTCTGCAGTTGTGCCTTGTGACATCTCCCTTGCCTTAGCCCAGTCCTCAATCCTAAACCAGCTCCCACTCTTGCCAGATCTCAGGTATAACCTGCCACAGTGCCAGGATCATACTTCCTCTCGCTGATTCAGATAATTGCACAAATGACCATCTCCTCAGCAACTGCATCTTCAGCCCATCTCAGAGGGTGATCTGTGTCCATGCCCAGAACTGGGTGTACTGCTTACTCCCTAGATAAATATATATAGTCTTTTCCTTGTACTTCACTCATCCCAGTGCTGGAATGTTTGTATAATGATCCTAGTCCTCCCAGCCCAACTGCTAATGATTCCAGTATCAGGATGTCCTTTGTTGAAGAGGGGACAAAGACTACGTCTGTCCTAGTAAACTAAATGTGACCAGAGCCTGGACCTGCACACTATTCCGTGATGGTGCAAGCTGTTCAAACATTAGCACATTCCATGGCAGAGCTCTGGCCCATGCTGGCTAGCATGGTCTACAGAGTGCCAAGACACAGTTTGGGAGCGGACAGAGTCTGGGGGCTTTTTCAGTGAGCAGTGCAACTGTCCATTTCTTTCTTGATAAAACCCAGCAATGTTTGCAGAGTCTTAACTGCAGGCTGTACAAATGTTCTGACTGGCTAAGTAGTGCCCCATGATGTAGCATTCCTGCTTATGACATTCATGAGAACATACATGCAACAGTAGAAACAAATCCTCTTTTTATTTTTTAATTCCCATTTAAATTGAACCATTTCTTTCATAAGTAGGATTTTACCATAAAAATAAAAAGGTTCTCTTTTTCTTTATCAGAAATTGAGAAAACAAAAGGAAAGTCCTACGTAATTTTAAGGTTGAAGGACACATGAACACATATGCATGTGTATTTGAGTGAGGACTTCAATCCAGCAATATCTGTAATGAATTCAGTGAGCATTTCCCCACATAAGTGCTTGCACTGTGATGACTGGATAGGACAGTGATCACTGGATGGGAAAGTGAGGGGAATGATCTTTCTCTCCCCAAGAATTTAAAAGAGCTCTAATAATTTTTCTATCCTGAATCAGAACAGTGACAAGATCTCCAACAGTTTCACAAACAGAATCATTTCACACGCAAAAAAAATTTGTTGATCAGAAAACTGTGATTTAGGATGGAACATAAGATAAGAGATGAATTGTTGGCAGGTTTGAACAGAGATTTATGTGGGAAGAAGTTACAATACACTGGGAAGACTTGGGGGGAAATGACTGATGAGGAAGCTGAAAAGGAGTCAGTTAAATTAACTGTATTTGTCTTATCATTGCCATTACAGTTTACAGCTAATGGTAGCTTTGCTAGCAATTGTGATTACTTTGCCATATAAAACACAGTCCAGGCCACTGATGAATGACAAGCTGTTCAATTTTCCCATCTACTGCTCTCTAAAGCACTTTAAAGGCTATTGCTGTTCTCGCAAATATTTACAAAGAGATGGTTTTGGAAAGCAGACAGCTATTTTGCCATATGTCTGAATTGCTGTTCTTCAATATGTTCTTGAAGAGTAATGACAACTCTTAAAATTTCAAGGGCAATTTAAAGGGATCCTCTTCATTTACATTTAGTCCACAATTTGAGTTTTGTGAAAAAATAACCAAAGGGTCATTTTTAGTATTTGGAAACATGATTTTTTTCTTCTAATCAAGCACATTCTCTTCTACTTTTAAGTATTGTAAGGCAATTGTGTGGAAAGTAAAGAGCAACTGGCTAACATGACACAGAGAATGCAAACCAAACATACACATTTGGGAAACCCCTCAATGTTCTGTTGTGACAGTGTGGCATCACCAAGCTCCAGACTTGCCATTTCTTTCCTGAGAAAGAAACTGATCCATGGTAATTCAAACTTCTGCGCTGACATATCAGCGTGCGTAATGAACAGCAGAAATCAGTCCCTTAATTTAATTTGTTGTTCAAATTTAAAAAATACACCCCTCCTCCCTAACATTTCAGAAATATGTAAAAGTGAGTTAGAAACTCACAGACAGATTAGTAAGCAGTCACAGGAATGCTTGAGAATAGAGACCAGAGGGCATTTTTAAGGGTGTCTGGAACAACTTCATGCAACAGATGGTACTTGGTAGGAGCACTTGGATTTCAATTTCACTTTGACATGCTGCATTTGTTTGTATGCAAAACCTTCACATACAGCTCAAAATTTTCTTGAAATATAGATGGAAATTTCTTGAAATATAGATAATGAGTAAGATTTAGGAGATTAATTTCCAGGATTAAAAAAACCCAGACTGTTATCTTTTCATTTTTTCCCTCCTCATTTTCACTTTCTCCCCACCCATATGAAATAAGAGATGTGGAGTCCAGCAGTTTAATTTTACCATCTATCTTTAGTTGTGTTTCTTTCTGATACGTTCTTATATTTTCTTAAAAATAAAAAGTAAAAGTACAAGTCTCTGATTTGTCAATCAGCAGACTTAAAATTTTCAGTGTCAGGTCCTTCAATGATCAAAAGCCTATACTTTCTACCTTGTCTGAGAAGGCTTTGCAGCATGCACACAAGATCAATAAACAATCAATGGTAGAGACTTTTACATGATTCCACTCCACCAGGCTCAAAAGTCTAACATTAGGTAGGTTGAATGAGAGGCTGAACCGAAAAATGTGAAAAGTCAGCTGCAAATCGAAACTGGACAGAGCAGAAAAGAGTGAGAGTAAGAGACAAGAAAAAGGTGTAATAAGAAGCACTACAGGCTACAGAGAAGCAGAAGTACTCTACCCTTAAGAGAAGCCAAACCAAAGTCCTTTTTTCTGTGCACAGCAACTGGACTTTGTCAAACTACATTTTAGTGATTCATATGAGTAAATCCAGTCTTAACAATAAAAATGCTCTAAATTCACATGTAAAGCAAATACCTGATTCAAAATAAAACAAACACAGAAGGATCTGAATATTCTCTCATACTTAAATATATCTTTCTCTCATGGTTTACACTCTGGGATGCCACACTAATTCTATGTGGTGTGAAGATCAGCTGTGAAACACCGTGGTCTCTTTTCATTCCCATCAGGTTTCCTGCAGGAGTCTTTTTCAAACCCCACACAAGTGAAAATTTAATCTCTAAAGCTGTAGTAGAAAGGAAAATACCATTACAGAATAAGTGAAGTTTTTTTTGGTTTTATTTTTTCCAAATGTTTGTGGCTCAGTTCATGCAACCTGAAAGCCAAGAAAATGGATACTCCCCTTCTGGATCTGATGTGTTTGCCTGAATATTTTCCTGTAAGATAAGCTGTCCTAAAAAGTCTCTCCATTGCCACTGGAATGCCCCTGGAAGAACCACCAGACACATATCCACAGCTGACAGGGAATTCAACAGTCTCAAAGGGCAACAGTACTCCTCTGTATTTTCATGCAGCTGATCTATTTGACTTTTACTGTCATACCTATTGTTCTAACCTACAAGGTTTAAAAGAGGTTCTAATAAAGACCTGTGGACTTTTTCTTGGAGATATAGAGAGACGACACTGACTAAACAACAGAAGTTTTCCAGTAACACACATCATGCCTGTTTGAATCTACCTGAAGAGCAAATAGAACTTCTTTCATGCTTTTCATAAAGTAACATCGACATATTAGCAGAAAAAGGTGCAACAATGTAATGATACTATTTCAGTTTAATTTCTCACATACTATCTGCTACCTAACAAAAAAAATCCTGTCTCCATTTAAGGATGTGCAAGTGGTATTTTTTCCAAGTGAGTGTTTTGCCTGAACAAGAACCACAAAACTGGTAGCTTATGATAGCATTTTAAACAAAATGGGACAAGTTGTACAGTGTCTTAAAAGCACATCTGTTTTGCTTACTTTTGTGGTAAGAGATAAAAGTCAGAGTGAGAGATGTGGAGGAAATTATTCACTATAAATTAACCTCAGCAAAAAGTAAGTGTCTTTGATAATCTGTGGTAAAGTATTGCTCAAAGTACACTATTAATGGATATTTCAGAAATGAGCACTCATAATATTTAGACAAATATGACAAGATCAAACTTTGATGTGTGGAGTGTGCTACCCACCCAATTCTGGCATAGTACCATCTTCAGAATTCTTCTATTCCTCTATAACACCCTTCTCCCTCCTTTCTTTCTTTTTTTTTTTTTTTGCACTCTAGAAGATAAACTGAAACAAAATGCACCACTGATGACTCAGTATCACTTTATATATGTCTTACCTAACTGACATTCTGCGCTTGTTGTAACATATTTAGCAAATTTCAAACCCTGGTTCTACAAAAACGTGCATGTTATTCCATCACCATCCATAAAGTAAAATTAGAGATATTAACAGAGTACTTATAAAAGGAAACTCACTAAAGTTGTCCTGTTTTCAACAGGAAGGCCCTGCTGAAACTGAGAGGGGACAACATATAAACATCAATAGGCTGTTGTTTTGTTCAAGCTGTTCTCCTGCTATACTTTCTGACAGCATGTGACTTCATCTCCAACTTCCCATGTAGCATTTGCATTAAAATGTTATTTCTTTCATTTGCATTAATGGTGACAAACTGAATAAAGCTCATTCTCCTGGGAGTGGTACAGGGTAATGTTGCTGGAATAGGTAATGAGGAACACAGGAGAAGGCAGGGCAAAGACAGAGCCTTTAGCTGTACAGAGTATTGCTTCTGAAGATTAATACTACCTTAGTGCATAGCAGGGGGGGTTCTTCCCAATCAGTGCCTTGACACTTTGCACTGTTCCATTTTAGATCTCACTGCTAGTTACCTTGCATGTTAGCCTCCTATTTTATAGAGGCCTTGTTCACAGCAGCGCCGTGAGGATAAATATATGTGAAATTATGAATTAATCAAATGTGCTGTGAAGGAGGGCCTTGGAAGTACGTAGACGGTGAGGCAGAGCAGTTCTCTGACAAACCCTTACAGGATTATAAAGCAATGAATTTGTGAGCCATCTGTGACTCTCTGAATCTCTAATCTCAAATTCTGTGTGCGCTTCTAAATGGTTCCAGTTCAGCTACTCATTCATTTTTTTCTCATAAAGGAATGTGCATTCTAGCTGGCTCAAGCTGAACGGAAGAGAATTTGGGTGGAATTCATACTCAAGTGGAAGTGAGAATTAACTGAATCTTTAAACAGCAGCAAGAAAAGGAAAATGTGGCTTCAACTGTCTGACAGGGACTCCAAAATAAAAATGTAAAAAATTATTTCAAAACATAAGCAATACTTATCATAATGGTTTGAAGCCCATTCTATTATAAGCACAGGAATAGCACGGGAAAATTGATTAGGACAACAACAAAAATTAATTTATCTATTTGCTTTGCAGACACTTCTCTTAGAAATGAAACTGGATTAATCAAAAATATTTAAGCGGCACAATGCTGCAATAACTCGAAGTAATGTGGATGATCAGATTTAATAACAGTTTTTTAATAACCCAAAGTACACAGAGCATATCCTTGCTATATTTTATAATTTTTTCTATGTATTTGTCACATGGTATTTCTGAAGTATTATGGAATTGTACAAAATGTATTTACATGCTTGTTGCTATATTTTAAAAATGCAGTTACAACAGCAAAATAGGCTTTTTAATGTTTAAATGAACACACACATTTTTGATGGTACAGAAAAGCTGATTGTGTACTGTGTTCACTGAACTATTTACCCCAAATGTCCAAAACTTTTACAGATAAACTAAAAAGCAATAGAAATACTTTTAAAAGTTTATCAGATTTCTTAGCATTTTGAAAATGTAATTACATGTCCTTAAAAAACAAATCCTGCAAGATCTTGTCAACTGAAAACTATTTTTAAGTCTCCTAAAGTCTATTTTGGTCCTATTTTTATATGCGGTAACAAATCTTCATCAACATGTAGTCATAGAAAAGAGTGAATGTTTTGTGCCTTTGCTCATAGTGCTTTTTAAAAGTTTGGATTTCAGAAAAGGAGGATTACAATTAGGACGGCTAAATTGTGAAATATTTCTTAGCAACAGACGAGCAGATACAGGACCAGATCCACACCTCATTTTAATAGATGTCATTTTAACTGATATGAAATAGAACTTTGTTTTAGACTTTTAAAAGTCTCATTCTAAGAACGTCAGGGAGACATCGTCATCTAGACCATATCCTCTCGCCAAAAGAAACTATAAAGGGATAACCAGGGAAGTAGCCCTGGATAACAGGGTATCCAAATATGGCAGTTTCTCTAGCACTACCCCAGACAGCCATTTTCATACCAGCGTGATTGCATCCTAACTTCTCAAGCCTGATACTACTTTAGTGGTACTTGGGTTCTATATCTTAATCCCCTCCTTAAATCATAGAGAATTTTGCAGCTGCTTGTTAGGAGCATGGGACTCATTTTCTTGCCTATGCCAGCAACTCCAAAAGTTATTTCTGGAAGAAAAAGGTTATGTCTACAGATTCTGTTGATATGATACAGGTCTTTAATGTGGAACAATATTACTAATATTTGTGCATTAAATCTGTGTATTACCATTTTCAGAAAATAGGTGAACAATTTAATAAAGACTCTTGATTTTTTTCAATTCTCATCTACCATAGGTCTGATGCTCTAGCAGTGACTGGAGTTCATCTGGAAATCTGAAAATCATGTGACTTCACAAACTTGACACTGAAAATATCTGGCTTTAACTTTACTAATTCAAATGTAAGGCCAAATAAATATTTCCTGAGCACAGAAATGCAAGAGAAAGACAGCTTTCCTAATCCCTATTTTGGTCCAGCTGGCTGGGATTGAAGCTGTGTGTGTGAGTGCATAAACTTTTATTGATTCCCACCAGAGTTACGCATAAGCAAACAAATGTGGTAAATTAAGTTAATAATTTCCTCTCTTCCAGTCTCCCTTTTTTAATCTCCAAACATGACCTTGAATGTAAGATGTTACAAAATAATATTTAAATGTTTCTACTAGGTGTTGGGAAAGGTAAAAGATGCTTTTTTCTTACTAAATACGCTTATTTCTCTTAACTAAAATATAGATAATATTGCTGAAAATCATGGACAATATCTCTGAGCAGAATTCTGGTCTCTGCTCAGAGATATTGTCCAATCAGTCCAATTGTCTGTGCTGCAAAAGAGTTGCCTACATGATAAGGAATACAGGACTGAAAAGGACCTTCAATCTAGTTCCCTGCAATTGGAGAGTTGTATCATGCCATCATACATGAAAAATTATCAAAGTTCATTGTAAAATAGTGTATGTTGAAATCTTATCTCCTACATACTACTGCAAGCAGGAGGGCTGCTTTTAACTCTTACAGATCTGGTAAAAACCTAAAAGCAAGGACTGAGGTAAACTGGGAAGCAGTCTCAAACTTCTCTAATAGGATCTCCTAACAGAAGTCTGTGTGCTGGAAACTGTTTGAAAGTGCCAGCAAAGCCTAGTATTGCACAGTCTCCATAGAGGCAGGCTCTCCCTGGAGTCCCAGTGGCTTACTTAAAATGGCTTTCACTTGTGGAAGTTCCTAGCTCCATGAACAGAGGAAAGATGCTTTAGTCTAGGGAGGTAAGTGCCACCTGGAAACCGAGCTCATGGCAGATGGGGAAAAACAGTTGAACAGAGGGAGAAAAAGCAGCACATAAGGTTCAGTTCTCCTTTGGCTTGTCAATTGCTATGCAACTGCAGTTTTATAGAAAGAAGGACTGAAAACACTGCAAAATGCACAATAGTCCTGTCATTTGACCTCAGAGATTGAATTTTCTTACCAGGCAGGCTCTCAAGCACTTAGGGTCTCCATGGATCAGGTTTCTCTCATGTATGATGGAATAATTAACATTGACTGCAAGCTTGTCAAGGAGTAGCTACTCAAGGAGTAGCATTCCACATTATCTTGACAAACTGGAGGAGCAGTTAGGGTAAAAAAAGGGCAGTGCAAGACCTTAATTTTATCCAGATAAAATAGTTTTGGAAAATTTAGTGGAAAATAGGTAGATGTATAGGAAATGTGTGAAAAGGAGACTGATCACTCTGATTGTTTACAAGCTGAAGAAGGGTTAGTACCAAGATCATCCAGTTTTGGCACAGCATTTCCAAAGGCAGTTTGAGAGAGGACACTAAGAATGGTCAATTATCATGAAATATTTTTTATCAAGAAAGCCTGCAAGATAGGTTTCTTGTCATCAAGAGAAAACTAGTAGTTCTGTGGCAGTGTGTAGGTAGACATTCACATGTTCAAGAGGCTCTGTATTCATGATGGATAAGCTTAAACTTAAATTTGGAAGACTCAAGGCAGACACAAAGCATCACCAGCTGGTCAGGGGAGGTGATTGTCCCGTTCTGCTCTGCACTGGTGTGACCTCACCTTGAATATCATATGCAGTTTTGGGTGCCACAGTATGAGGATATGTAGCTCTTAGAGAGTGTCCATGGAGGGTAACAAAGATGGTGAAGGGCCACGAGGGGAAGCCGTATGAGGAGCGGCTAAGGGCACTTGGTCTGTTGAGCGTGGAGATGAGGGAACAGGCTCCCCAGGGCAGTGGTCACAGCACCAGCCTGACAGAGCTCAGGACGTGTTTGGATAATGCTCTCAGGCACATGGTGTGACTCTTTGGGGTGGTCCTGTGCAGGATCAGGAGTTGGATTCAATGATCTTTGTGGGTCCCTTCCAACTCTGCATATGCTGTGATTCTGTGATCTGTCATGGCACAACAAGAAAGCTCTGAATTAGATCAGCTGAAAAGATGTCTTAAGGACAGGTTACAAAGCTCTCGTAGGACCGATTTAGAAAATTTCCACTGTTGTAGGAGAGAAGGATAGAACAGGTGGACTTGAGTTTTGGAATGGACAACCAAAATAAGATTTTTTTAATTATACTTACTAAGTTCAAATAGTGCAACCCGGGAATACTAGAGGGGGAAAATTACCCAAAATGAAGAGGAGGATGAAGGGACCATCTCTCTTTTGGAGTTAGATAGAGGGGTTTTCTGAAACTCAGTACCTCTCTCCTGAGCCCCAGCATTCAGTGAGGTGAAATGACAGCACCTGGGGAATAAACTGTAAAATCTTTTGGCATCTTACTTGTACTAAAAAAAGAGGGGGAGAGTAGAGTTCAACCCACTTAACTTTAGATAAAGTTATTAGGCAGGTACTGATTTCTAACTAGTCTGTAACTAATTAGTCACCATTCAGATTCCTTTTCCAACCAGCTGAGGAATAGGTATTTGGGAACAGTTTGTCTGACTAAACATATATGTCTACTTTGGAATGAGCCTCATCCTGGGAATTCTCATGTCTCTCATTGACTACAAAAGGCAATTAGTGTGATGAACTTGTCAGGAGACATCTACACTGCAAATCTCTGCATTTGATCAGATAAATCCACCTACAGTGTACATAGTTGCATTGAAAAAGAGCTTGCTTCATTTCCATTTGTTCCCAAGAATATGCTGAGCAAGTTCTCCTTCTACTTCAGCATGCTCACCATCTCACCATTAATGGGGTGGGAAAAGCTGAGAACCATTGTGAATTTTAATTTACCTTTTTTTTTTGCTACTGAAATACTAGGTGAAAGAACTGATTTCTCACCAAATCAGTTGGGGCTGGCCATGCATCCTTCTGTGAACTAGGCAGTCAAGCAGTCTCTTCTACATAATCCGAGGTTTTATATATGACTACAGACTCTTCTGTGTGCTGCCTTTCTATTTTTATCAACATTTCTTCTTTCTTACAACTAGGTAATATTTCAGCCATTTCCTTAAGTTTTGAGAAGACAAGTAGTGACAATCATGTGGCAAAAGACAGCTGAGAAAACAAAAAGGTGAAGTACTTTCCCTTGCCTGGAAAAGGAAGAGACTCTGAGGAAGAGATATTTACAGGAGTGAGAGACATTTTACATTATAGGCAGGAGTCACCTAGCTGGCTTTGAAGATCTTCAGAAAGCTGCTGAAGTTTTAGCATTTTGACATTTTCTTGAAGCAGGACAGTACATGTCTGTGATGTTGTTTGGGATGACCTGTGAGGTACTGTGGTGCAGACTATTACTTATGATGATTGCAATATCTAAGCAGCTTTGCCACTCAAAATCTTTAGTCAGGATGTGCAATTGGAGGAGCATTCATTTGTGCAGTTTTCCATAGTAGTAGCCCGCATACACACTTCGACAAAGTTTCCTTATTTCCCATATTACAGATATGTTCATACTACCGAAACAGGTTTTTGTCATTTCCATGTGTTAAGCTTATCACTAATTGCTTTATTCTTTTTATTATTTAGCTTTTATTGTCACATCATTAAATGGTAAGAAATTCACTCCTCTGCACAAACCAGAATAAAAATGCTAAACAGGCAAATGAAGGAACTACTGCTGGATTTCATTCGATGTGTACATGAAAACGAGATCATCAAAGTGCTGCTGAAATCAAAGGGAGTTGTCACAGACTTCAGTGGAGTCAAAATATCATCACTGGCAATATGTACAGAAAACTGACCACACTTTAAAATGTAAATGTAAAAAGAAAAGAAACTGAATAATAGCTGGTCTATTTGCAGTGCTATATCAATATTTTCAGTTCAAGGTAACATAACTTCTTTTTGTGCTTCTTCTAAAGCATTGTTATGAGTTTAACAAAAAGATTTTCTCAAGAACATGTCTGGTTCTTAAGGCATGGCATCCAAGTCTAAACTCATGCACACCTGTAAAACTCAGTTTAGTCCACTGATGTATCTTGGATGTTATCATCCATCATTTATTTCCTTAGAATAACAGTGTACACTGCTACTGTTAAGAATATATATGCTGATAGTAAAACAGCTAGAATATTATTAATACTTCTGTTTGTGGACAAATTCAGTTTGTGTTTCAAGATATCTTGAGTCAGACTACACAAATAAATATCTGTTTTACTCTATATGCAGGATACTGTACTGAGAAATGACATACATCTTTCTGACATTCTCACAATTCCTCATCCAGTAATCATGTCTGAGGACAAAGAATAAAGTAAGAAAGTACATTTTTTTCCATTGGAAGCGCACAGACACACACACACACACACACACACACAGAAGTTCAGGTCTTTTCTGTAGTGGGCAGCATGTGAAATCTATAAGGAAGAAAAGCCTCTTCTTTCAAGGAATCAGGAGAGTTCTCAATTTAGGGCTCCACAAGTACTGGAATAACACTGACATGCTAGCTTCCACTGCTACTCTTTCATTTCAGTAGTTGTGCCTGTTTTTTTAACTATATCACTTCGTCATGCTCACTGTATTTGTTTATTCCTGAAGACAGTGAGGACTGAAAATCACCACTCAAGAATGTGCAACACCAATGAAAATATCTCTCTTCTCTACAAATTGTTTTCATTTCCTGAGGGAAAAAGCAAAAATAGGAGTAAAATGCATGCCTTCCATACACCTTCTACCTCCAATTTACAAAATATTTTACTGTGGTTGCAATTAATGAGCATTCTATAAAAGAAGTGGAAGGAAGCTTTTTGTCCTTAGGCAGCAAAAAGACATATAGTGTAAGAATAGACATGTGATCTGAAATCATACTTCAGTTTGGGCAGCAGATAGTACTGAAACTTTTTTTCCTACTGCATCTGCCTTGGTCTTTGAATCAGCCAGAAGGATGGAAGTTAAAGTAGGCTTTGCTTTTAAAAGCACTGAAACCAAATTTTTGCTGATCCAATCCACCCCTTGATCTTGATACTACATATCTGCATAAATTTTCCTTTAGAAAGGGCTGTTCTGTGGATGCATGGCATAGTGCTGCTTATGAATTTTTATTTGGAAAAAAGGCATTAACAGGACAAGTTCCAAAATTATAAGAATCGTAGTAACCACAATGTCGCATTTAGGCAGGAGCTATTTGATTTCTAACTGAGTTAATTTCCAACTCCTTTGCTATTTCCTAGCCCATTCCACTGAGCTAAATTTGTATGGAAACTTGACTCTAACCCCTTCTCTTTCCCCTTCACTTGTTTCTCCCTTCTGAAATGATTAAAAGGACCAGGAAGGAAAAAGAGAAGTGACTCAAGATTAAAATGTCAGTGCTGATGGAGAGGAGAGCTGTGCAATGGAGAATTTAAACATGATACCCAGAGACAGATTTTCACCTGTTTTCAAACAAAACATTGCAGAGCACTGTAGCTGTTATTTCCAGAGCTGGATTGCTCCCATGATATGAGTGGTGTCTTGCTAATTTAAACTGGTCTGCAATGATAAATGGAGTAACAACAAGGAAGGTATGAGTAAAGGTAAGAAAATTCAAGGTCTTTTTCTTATCTTGCCACTTGTGAGACAGATAACTGAATGTAGCGGGTTGAGTTCGAAACCGGGCGGAAACACCAATTAAATGTAGTGGTTTTGATTCAAAATATCCATTATTTACTTATTTTCCTTCTGTGAGATAAGAATTAGGAGAAAAGCAAAGCAGGCACAAACCTTAAACAGTTGCAGTACAATGAAAGAGCTTTATTACTAACAGAATTAAAAGTAAAGAGAAAACAACAAAACAAAATTAAAGTAAATTCCCCCCCCCCCCCTTTCCAGCACTTCTCTCCTTTTATCTAGCTCACACAAGGGATAACAGAACATGGGATGTTAGTCAGTGTTGCAGTTCTTGAAAAGTCTTTTCTCTTATGCTTAAGGAAGAAAAGGTTTTCCTTCAGTTGCACGTGGTTCCCAAACTGCCACCAACAGCACACCCGCCCGGAAACAAACAGTCTGCTGTGTGTAGAACATCTCTCCCATGAAGAATTTCACAGTTCTTTCATACTACAAAACATGGGCCATCACATGGGGTTATTCATCTTCTTAAGGATAAGTTATTTTGGCCTGCACACAGAGGCTTTTCTTCGCCACAAGTCTCTAACAGCCTCTCACTACTTCTATATAGCCTGTCATAGGCACTCTTCACAAACTTCATAGGCACACGAGGATACTCCATCCCCCCATGTTCTTCAAATGGATTAAAGAGACAAACAGTTTGTGGTATTACGGTTTCTTACCACGGCATGCAAGAAGGTTTCTTTTAAGCTGCGCGCCAGAATCGCGGCACCGCCCTCTTCTCTCTCGTCGCCATTTCCAGCTCCGTCCCACGTGGCTCACTTCTCTTTCTCTGACTCTGAAACCGCCATGTTGAAGGGTGTTCTTGTTCGGGCTTGACGGTGGGGAAAACCTCGCTCCCTCTGTGCTGCTGGCTGCACGGTGTCCTCTTCAGTTCAGCACGAAGTGTGCTGGCTGCAGACAGGAGGCTCTGCCGGCTCCCGCTGGCTCCGCCGGCTCCGCATGGAGAGGAGAGGGACCCGCCTGTCCCCAGAAGCTGCGCTGGATGGGTTTAGCTGTGAGCAGTCCATGGCTGGTTTTAGCTGCCTGCGGCTCTGGGACAGTCCCCCCCAGCGACCCAGGGTCCGTGCCGTGGTGCTGAGAAAGGGGGAAAGGGGCAGTGGCCCCGGCCCGGCCCAGCGGGGCCGGGAGGCTCGGAGCCCCCCCACCTTCCAGCAGGCGAGCTCCGACAAAAAGGGGAAGTCCCGCCTTTCTGTGCGGTTTAAATATGTAAATTGTGAGAAGCGTAATTGGTCTTAAAGACTGTCCATCAACTCAGGGTCAACCCAACACATTCCACCCCTCGCTTCTTAAAATTTACATATCCAAAAGTTACTTAAAATAGCAAAACCAGAGCTAAAAGAAAACAAATTCCATAAACCTCCACCCCTAGAATTTTTACCACTACTACAAAGCAAATTTCTTCTATTATTCTACTTAATGTTATAACTTTCTACTTGCTCTGCTTATTATTTTCTCCTAATTAATCTTCATCTTACAGCGCTCATTAATTGCCCGCATTCTCCACCATTGATGTAGCGGGTTGAGTTCGAAACCGGGCGGAAACACCAATTAAATGTAGTGGTTTTGATTCAAAATATCCATTATTTACTTATTTTCCTTCTGTGAGATAAGAATTAGGAGAAAAGCAAAGCAGGCACAAACCTTAAACAGTTGCAGTACAATGAAAGAGCTTTATTACTAACAGAATTAAAAGTAAAGAGAAAACAACAAAACAAAATTAAAGTAAATTCCCCCCCCCCCCCTTTCCAGCACTTCTCTCCTTTTATCTAGCTCACACAAGGGATAACAGAACATGGGATGTTAGTCAGTGTTGCAGTTCTTGAAAAGTCTTTTCTCTTATGCTTAAGGAAGAAAAGGTTTTCCTTCAGTTGCACGTGGTTCCCAAACTGCCACCAACAGCACACCCGCCCGGAAACAAACAGTCTGCTGTGTGTAGAACATCTCTCCCATGAAGAATTTCACAGTTCTTTCATACTACAAAACATGGGCCATCACATGGGGTTATTCATCTTCTTAAGGATAAGTTATTTTGGCCTGCACACAGAGGCTTTTCTTCGCCACAAGTCTCTAACAGCCTCTCACTACTTCTATATAGCCTGTCATAGGCACTCTTCACAAACTTCATAGGCACACGAGGATACTCCATCCCCCCATGTTCTTCAAATGGATTAAAGAGACAAACAGTTTGTGGTATTACGGTTTCTTACCACGGCATGCAAGAAGGTTTCTTTTAAGCTGCGCGCCAGAATCGCGGCACCGCCCTCTTCTCTCTCGTCGCCATTTCCAGCTCCGTCCCACGTGGCTCACTTCTCTTTCTCTGACTCTGAAACCGCCATGTTGAAGGGTGTTCTTGTTCGGGCTTGACGGTGGGGAAAACCTCGCTCCCTCTGTGCTGCTGGCTGCACGGTGTCCTCTTCAGTTCAGCACGAAGTGTGCTGGCTGCAGACAGGAGGCTCTGCCGGCTCCCGCTGGCTCCGCCGGCTCCGCATGGAGAGGAGAGGGACCCGCCTGTCCCCAGAAGCTGCGCTGGATGGGTTTAGCTGTGAGCAGTCCATGGCTGGTTTTAGCTGCCTGCGGCTCTGGGACAGTCCCCCCCAGCGACCCAGGGTCCGTGCCGTGGTGCTGAGAAAGGGGGAAAGGGGCAGTGGCCCCGGCCCGGCCCAGCGGGGCCGGGAGGCTCGGAGCCCCCCCACCTTCCAGCAGGCGAGCTCCGACCAAAAGGGGAAGTCCCGCCTTTCTGTGCGGTTTAAATATGTAAATTGTGAGAAGCGTAATTGGTCTTAAAGACTGTCCATCAACTCAGGGTCAACCCAACACACTGAATCACTGGCACTTTCCTTCTCTTCCTAGGAAACTAACTGGTTATTGAAGTAAGAACAGCTCACAATAGCTTTGCCTTGAATTCATCCTACTCTTGAGGGTGCAAAGCTTTGACCTTTGCAAGTGATTTTAAGGATTCCCGTGTCATTAAAACCAGGTGAAAAAAAGAGGTGCAGACATGAAATAAAAAGCAGAAGAAGACCAAGCAGTTAAGAAGGCAGTGACAGAGACACTGGCAATAAAAGGACAGTAAGAGACAAAGCTGCGAAAATGCTATGAAATGCATTAAATAGCAGGACAAAAACTGAGGTTTCCCATCCACTTGATCTAGAAGACCTCAGTATCCAGTAGTTATAAAAGCCTCAATATTTTATTTAATGAGCAAACATATTTTAGAGAAAAACAAACTGTACACACAGCATGTACACCATGTATACACACTGACATGCACACTGACACACCATGCACACACACTGCTCTCTCTCTGCCAGTATGACCTGGGGTTTCACTCCAGTTGCTGCACTTAAACCTGCAAACACAGAATAGAATGTCACCCAGAAAAGCAGAAGTGGAGTTTTGGGAGGTGGGGGATAGATTCAGAAGGGTGAAAGTGAGAAAACTCGTGGGCTGAGATAAAGACAGTTTAACAGGTAAAGTTACACATGCAAGCAAAGCAAAACAAGGCATTTATTCACCACTCTCACGGGCGGGCAGGTGGGCAGCCATCCCTAGGAGAGCAGGGCTCCATCCCATGTAACAGTCCTAGGGAAGACAAACGCCATCACTCTGAATGTCGCCTCTTCCTCCTTCTTCTCCCAGCTTTAGATGTGGAGCATGATGCCATATGATATGGGACATCCCTGTGGTCAGCTGGGGTCAGCTCTCCTGACTGTGTCCCTTCTCAGCTCCTTGTGCACACCCAGTCCCCTCCCTGGTGGGGTGCGGGATGAGAGGCAGAAAAGGCCTTGACTCTGTAAGTTGTGCTCAGCAATAACCAAAACATCCCTGTGTTATCAGCACTGTTTCCAGCACAGATCCAAACCACAGCCTCTTACCAGCTACTGGGAAGAAAATCAACTCTATCCCAGCCAAAACCAGTGCAGGAGGAAAGCAAGTGGAGGGAACATAAAAGGAAACAATAGTTTCTATTAGACAAGTAAATGGAAAATTAGACACACAGCTTCCATTTAAAATGTATTTTATTAGGGTAGGAAAAATTACCCAGGTCTTCATACATTCTCAGGCTGATGTTCTATGGAGCCAGCAGCAAGTCATGGTCTCCATGAAGTGCAAGTACCTGCACAGCTTCCTTCCACCATGCACACGTAGGCAAAGCTATTTCCTTTGCTGCTCTGCATTTTTTTCCTCTGATATCTGATGTTTCACAGCTCTCCACTGATAAATATATTGCAATGACAGTGAAAAAGGAGTAGGATAGCAGTCATGGGGAGTGGTGTAACAGACAGTAGGCACAGTGTTGTTCACAGTATCGCAGTGTTCACTTGTTTTCCAAAGTGAATGAGCTTGGTGACCTTTAAATCTGTTTCTGCTGCTTCTGCAGTTTGTTTTTCACCCGCTCCCACTCCACACAAGCCACTGGACTCTGTTATATGTTCGGCACATCACAATTCTGGAAGAGGCCATTATATATGCAGTAAGTAGAAAAGTTTTTTTAAAACTTTTGTGGTTTGCTTTCTTTAGGTTCCAGTCTTGCCTGGGGTTTTTGATTGCTTTGGTAGCTCTTTTTTTCTTTTGTTATTCAAGATGTCACATATGAAAGAACTGTTTATTATTAATCATGACTATCATCTTGATTGGTGTTGCTGTGAGTTCTCCTGGCAGTGATTGGGACCCAGGGCTTGGTGCCATACAGCTCAGCACAGCAGAAGAAAGGGCCTTAGAGGTGAAATGGAGTGGAAGGGATAAAAAAATCTTGACCAAGTTTAGGGAACAAGAGAGTGGCCAGGCCAAAACCCTTGGTCACTTACACTCTTTGCAGAGCTCTGTGCATCTTCCTTACATAGCACCTGTCATATGCCATAGCACCTACCTTTCCATCTCTGGTGGAAGCGTGCAGAGGAGGACCAGGGGGCTGCTGTATTCTGCAGGTACCCCTGCCCAGACACCCATGTGGGATGGCACCCCGCGTCCTGCATGCCCAACCCCAGCAGCAGATGACCCACTTTGCATAAAGCAGTGTTCCTTGCACTCTCTGTGGGTAAAGCAAGGGTGACAACACGTGCTTATCTGCTTCCTTGATTTGTGATTAATGAGCTTTTGCTTGTTCACAGCTTTAGAAATGAAAAGTATTGTCTATCTGCTGAGAGTTATGGTTACATGAGTTACTGGTGAGCCTCAAGGCATGTTCCCACTGAATATGTGGAACAGCTGGTATTTTAAGTATATAGCCTCTATGGTTGTGTCCAGATCACTGTAGAACTGAGTTTAACTTAAAATAAAAGAACCTCTGTATTTTCAGTAGAAAGTGAATTCTTCTTTTGTGGTCATAAAACCTTTTTTGTACTTGTTCATGCTTTCCTAATCTGTGAAGCCCAAAGGTGTAGTATATTACCAGAGGTGCCTTAGGCTAGGCTGGAAGCTACTTCTTAGGGGAAGTAAAAAAAAAATTTTGCTTCTCTCTTCTTTTTTTTCCCCCCTGGTGTTTCGGATGTGTATTTGTTATCCTATGGATGAGAACAAGCAGTCAGACTGGGCCATTTGAAGATGTCAGTGTCCTCTGGATCCTAGAAAAGTTGAATGCAGTGCCTACATATTATTTTTGTACAATATTATATCTACTTGCATAAAGCTTATCTCAATGTAGTAAGAACTTAAATAATTTCTGTATTTAGAGAGGATTTTTCTGGGAAATAAAATCAAGATGATGGTCTGCTGCAGCTTTTCTTATACATCCAAAGTATCCAAATTCAAAATTTTCAGGGATGTAGGAGGGCAAACATAAAAACCACATTATATATCCAAAAAATACTCAAAATATATTTTTAATTTTTAAAACTACTTTGATTAATTAGTAAAATATTCCTTTTCCAAGTGCATGGAAAATTCAGATAATGTGGAATTGGAAGTGCCAAACAGGACAGCTTAACCTTCACAGTACAACCAGCTTTGGTGCTTTAAGGTACTATTGCCAGTATTGGACCATTTGCTTTCAGCTGTCTGCTCCGAGGGGTCATCCTCCTAAAAGAGCACACCATCTGAGCCCTACATGCCAGCCTCTGAGTGAAGTTGCTTGGCTGATTTTAAAAGCCCCCATGTGCTGTGGCTCAGCCCAAGCTGCCTGCCTTGCAGTCAGACAAGCAACGAGCGAGTGAAGCTCAGACAGATTGGCAGCAGTCACCTGCAGCAAACTCTGCACTGCAAGCTAGGAAATGGTAACTTTTAAAGCCATCACAGCCATTTCCAAATAAAACCCAATGTAGATCGCAGCCAGATAAAATGTTTCAGCTGCCCCTTCGACCAGATCACACCTCAGACTATTCACACAATTAACCCATCCCTCCACATTCTGCCATTAATGGACTGGTTTGTTTTCTTGTTTGTACACCGTCATGGAACGGAAGAGCTGGGCAGGAAAAGCACTGGATGGCGAGGCAGCAGCAAACAGTTGGGATGATAATCTTTTCATCCAGCTCATCATAGGAGTCCACCTGATTCCCCTTTATAGAGATTGACGTGACTAAGGCAGCAGAAGAGAGTGAGTGGTGGGACTTGTGGCAGTAGCAGATGTGCCTGCAGTACATCCGTACAGTCAGTCCCTGGCTATGTGACTACCAGGCTGGTAGGGATGAGGCCATCCTCTGATGGCCAGAGGTGTGACTGCTTCCCACAGTCTGCAGGTTGGTCTGAGCTCCCACACCTCTCTGCTTATCAGCAGTGGATCAGTGAGTGCTCTGCCCACACAAAACCTGCGGGCTCAGGCCATATGGCTTTACTGGGCAGAGTCAGTGCCAGTGCTGCTCTTTAGCAGACAGCAGGGTGGTGTGTGCCAAGGGGGAAGGGAGGTGAAGTCTCCCTGTCCCCAAAGACAACCCCACAGCTCCCATCTGTACTGAGGAATTCCCCACAGCAGTTGTTCCTTTCAGCTGGTCATCCATAATAACTCTGGTCAGAAGGGCAGATACTGTAGGAGACGAGCTTCATCACAGGTCACCTCTGAGTCACCTCAGTGAGTCATCTCTGTCTGGCCTTGCTGCTGGCTCTGGAGCCCCCAGCTGCAGCCCAGTGTGGGAAGGCACAGTCTCCTTTCTGTGAATCGTCCTTTCTTCCAGTGTCCTGCAGCTGCTGGTCCCTTGGCTCCTGCCCCAGCATGGCTCACCCGGGGTTGTCTCTCTGCCTGGGGTGCCCCAGCTGGCTCCCTCTGCCCGTAAAAAAGTCAGGCAGAAAATCATTCCTTGGAGACTGACAAGCAGACATACAACAAGGCTGGCTTTTACTTGGCTTGTGATAGAGTCTTGGGCTCACCATGTGATGCATTTAGATGGACATAGAAAAAGGTGCAACTTCTCCTGGCTTGAGTACAGAACTGCAGCTCCTGGTGTGACCGGGAAGTTTGGTGAATGAGCTGAGCCAATGAGCCCATCCATCCGTTTCACTGATGAGCAAGAAAAGCCTTGCATTCAGCCCGAGCTGCTGCAGCCAGTTCTGCCTCAGCTGTTCCTCTGCCAGAGATAAGCAGTAAAGAAAAATGGGGCAGGGAACCAAGGGGTCCAACACAGACAGTAAAAACAAAAGTTTTACAAACAAGTTTGCAAACACTTCACAAATATCGAGAATGGCAGAGAAGGCTTCTATGCTTTCAGTCAGTTTCTCTGGGTCATATGGTGTTAGTGCAGATGAAAAAAAAAAGATGAGTCATTCAGTTTTGATGAGAGCCTCCTCCTGCCATTGTAATAGCTATTTAGTTTTACATGGAGAGGAGTCTCTAGGACATAAGAAGGGCATTACAAACAAATGAAATTATTTAACAGAAGTAAACTTGTCTCATGCACATGCTGAAATGGAGTAAGAAGTTCTGCCTCTACATATAATGCAAACTTTCTTTTGTTCTAATTGCCTGTCTATCCAGAAGAAGTCCTTCTAGTTTTATGGCCTTCTAATTTCCCTCCTTTTCAAGGAACGAGCTGGCATTCAGCATCATAGCAAAGAATCCAAGTTCAGAGGTGTCTTTGTAGAGAAAAATCTGTGAACGCAGTTTCTGTCAAAGGAGAAATTGAGTGTTCGGGGCTCTTGGCTAACTGTCATGCTTGTCCCTACAGATGCACAAATGTAACACTAGCAAGTACCTTTTACATATTTTTTTCCATGCTTCACTGTGTTCTTTTCACTGTGTTCACTGTGACTTTTTCTGCTGGGTACAGGGTTGGAAGACAGACTGACAAACAGACAGTGTGTTAGTATAATCACATTTTTTAAATCCTCTGGATGGACATGTGGGTTTTGCATTTCACTCTAAAGCATTTCATTAGGCAACTGAGTAGCGTAGTAGCCGTTACCATTAATAAAATGGTTTTTTTCTTCATTTAACATGACAGAACTACAGAATATGCAAATATCAAAACCAAGTACAACCAAGTATTTTGCAATTTTTTATATCTAGTTTGCAATTTCTACATATCTAAAAACATATATATATATCTATATCAGCATCAGGCTGAAGGAACTCAACTGAAAAAAATCCTTATTTTTTTTGGTAGTCTTGAAAGGGTGGGACATAATGTGTTGTTACCCGGGTACCTGGTGTGAATGGTGACTGAAGGGCAGGACTTCAATTCTACAGAGATAGAACCCATAGAAGGACAGAAAACCCTTTTTATTTCTTGTGGGGCTCAGTGTTTGCCTTTCAGTGTCTTGTTGATGGGACAGCTTGCTGACTCTGAGAGAAGGGGGAAAGTGAGAAGTGCAGCTTCTCAGGTCACAGAAGATTTTTGAAGGAACTGATGCAGAAGGACTGCTCTGTCACATTGCATAGTCACTGCATAGTTCACTCTGCATAATTTTTCATTTTACACATAATTGTAATTTCTAACACTAACAGGATAAATCAATGTGTCTTAACCTCTCACTGATACACTAATGGTATAATATGGAGTGATTCTAAGATAATTTCTCCCACATAAACCAGAACAATGGTAGCTGATTCCTGAAGGACACTAGAGAGATAATAATCAGGGATGTTTCCATGTCCTTCCTGTGTATACTTGATGAAAAGCTAAGTTAAGGTCTATTGAATAACGTGCAAGAATCTGCCATGCAGGTGCTATTAAAACATCACAACACAGCCAGCTACATTTGGCAAATACAGTAATCCAAAACACCTTGGGCATAGTTTTAAACCTTTTCATCTTTAGATTCATTACCAGAGTTGCATATGCCAGTGTATTTTACAAACACATCCCATTAAAGTATAGGTAACTTATTAATACAGGCGTGTACAGATAAGAAATGTACAGATAGCAATAAATAGGAAATAACACAACATATGAGTTTTGCACCACAGAAACAGGATGACATAAGTTTTAGAAAGGAAGCACACACAGGAATTCTAGGCAGAATAAGTTACTTAAAATGAAAATGAGACATGGAGAAATTTCCACTATAATATCTCCAAGGCAACAGCATGGGCTTGTGTACAGGCCAGAGTATTGCAATATTGCTCACTTTCATCTTGGAGAATGAGAGTTTCCCACAAGGACTCCTTGTTCTGATTAAAGCACTGTAAATCCTCTTTTTCTAGATTTTTTTTTTTGTTTGTGGGTTAGAGGGGTTTTTTTGCACTAATCAATACAATGAGAGACCTGCCTGTGGTCTGTCCTGCTCTCCTGGGCTAGCACTCGGAGAAGAGCTGGTGCCACGTGGAGGTGCAGCTGGGAGTGGCTGGCACTTGCACAAGCCACACTCAGGTGAGAGAGGCTGGTTGCTACCCTGAGGAAGTGTTGGCCAGGTTCTGATTCTGGACATTAAAGTACACATATTTGGGATTTGTACTGGAGGAGTTTTAAGGAGTTTCTATAGTGTAGAGGCTGATAAAACAGAAAAGGAGGGGCACATTTTTAACATAGTAGTCTGAGTTTACATCTAAAGTACATAAATGTGTCAGGAGGCACATATGGACAATAAGAAAACTTACCTGTATCACTCCAAATGTCAGCTTTAAAGCTCTGTATTCTGGAATGAGAATTTCTTCCAGATAGAAGCCTGACCAAATTGCTACATTTGCTTATTATAGCCTTGGGCTACAATAGCCCAAAAGGAGCTAAGTGAGACTAGGAATAGGCCAAAAATTGTAATTTATTTAACACTTACAGTATAGCAAGTGAAAAACTCCAGCCAGATTATCCAGCGATGTTATGAAAAAAAAAAAGAAGGAAATGGTGGTTTCTGTCCCAAAGGATGAACTATCTAAAAGATAAGACATATATGGCTGGATAAAATCAACAAATAAATCAGACCTGGGCAGAAAAGAGCAGAAAGGCAAGTAATTGTTTAAGGCTAGTCTGGTCTGGTCTCAATCAGAAAACACCTTCTACAGTTTCCCAAATACGCGGCTTCTGAGATCACTCGTTTTTTCCCACTTCAAAAAGAAATAAAGTTTTTGCCTGGTGATCCTGCCCTTTTGGAAGTGCAATCAATTTGAATACTGTTGCTTTATGCATCAAACCTAAGGGATAAGTGATAGAAGAAGAGGAGGAGTGTCCCAGCGTAGCTCCTGTCAGTCTCTGCCACTGCTGAGAGGCAACAGAAGAGAAGTTCAGATCCAAATGGCAATGTTGCATATTGATTTTTGTGGACATGCCCTGCTACTGCCAAGGTCTGTGTTCCTTTTTTTAGCAGCTTAGATGGCTTTTACCAAGCATAAATATAGACTGCACGAATAGTGAGAAGCTATTTTTGAATATTTTGGTCACTGCTAAATACAGAATTGCTAATCCAGGCATTCAGAAGTCATGAATCAGGTCCCCAGAATAAGAAGGCAGGCCTAAGTATATGTAAATCCTTTTTTATTTTCACTCTGTTTCGTGTACTAAAACTTCAGAATATTTCTGGATTAAGTCTTCAAGCACTATTCTTCAAAACTGAAGACACTCATTTAATCTGAGTTGGTATTTACCTCTAATTCACATGGTTCCCCGAGCTGTGACTTAAAAAAATATTCCTAATGCTCTGAGGCAAGAGAATTTCTTTGCTTATCTGCCTAACTGTCTGGTGTAACAGTAGCTGAAATCTCTTTAATCAAAAATGGAAATGTCAACAATGAAGAGAGAGAGCAGCAGAGGACCGAGGCACCATTCATCTGCCACCTTCCTTTGTCTGCACAAATTGATGAAAGAGGAGCACAGTGCCTCCCCTTTGCAGGGCTGGCAGTCAACCCACGGCAGAACAGCAACAACCTTCTGAGTGAGGCACTTGCTCATAGAGCATAAATACATCATGAATGTCACGCAGCACACAAATATTGTGGCACAAATGTCAAATGCTCTGAGGAATTCTTACAACAGGCATTTGCATGAACTTGTTTGATGAATGTTTTGTACAAGTACTTCCAATTTGTGACGCATTTGGGAGGGTTTTTTTTTGTTTTGCGAATTTAAAAGCAGCTCATAAGCAGAACATGGGTCTAGCTTTGTCCAGTGAAATGAAAATAATATATTGCTCGTTCAGTTGTAACCTTAAGCCCAATACATTCTAGTACATCCTCAGCTTCTACTCCCCAGCAAATTTTAAACTTGGCCAGTGTTGCTTCTGCCTGAGACTTCCTGCAAGAATGGTTTATTGTCTTCCTTCCCTAGGAACGACCCATTTTTAAGCAATCAGTGTCACAAGAGCTGGTGACTCTCTCATGTCTAAGAGCCCTTGCAAATATATTTTTGTGGACAAAGTACCCTTCATTCATTATTGTATTTTTCCTGGAAACACCTCAAACCCATATTCATGCATTTTCAACAGTGCAGATTAGCAAATTTCTCTTCTATAAAATACTTGCAGCATTCTTTTCTACTGCAAACTGGTCTTTGCTGAAAATTAACAAATTTGTCCTAGCACCATAATATCTATTATTGATTCAGTACTCATTCTTTGAACACCTGTTCTAATTTCTGCTTGCTCTTGTGAACTCCATGTTTTGCTTTACAGGGGCATCCTTTTGCCTAAATAAATTGACTAAATGCATTTCTGTAAAAATAATACCAGGTTATTTTTGTCTGCAGCTCTCAATGATGGTTGCGTGTCTCTTTAACCCTCCCTCCTACTTAAAGCTTCAGAGTTTGCTTGATACCTTTGAGGAAACAAATAGTCTGACAGGGAAGGGCAAGGGCAGGGCTTGCATCACCCTGACCCGTACCTGCTTGTTGAGCCAGCTCGACAGCCCAAGTCAGAGGTTACACCTTGCCTAAACAGGTGTAACTTGAATACTCCTCTAAGTGTACTAGACAGCTGGGACGTAAGAACCAGAGTCCCTGAACAATTTCTTCTGGGCTTTCTTCTTGTGGCTGAGTGCTGATGTCCAGCCAGAGGCAGAGCCCTTCCTCGTCACACCGTGTGTGCCCTACCCTTGCAGATAGGGCACCCAGCTTGTGGCGTGGGTGTGACTCACCCCACAGTACCCTGAAAGTCAGGTCAGTAGGGGCCATGCACTCTGCCACAAGCCGTGGAGGTAGGGATGGAGCACTTGTGCAAAGCAGAGACAAGCAGAAGCTCTGCAGCGCAATCCCCCTCGAGCTCCTGGCAGGTCAGTGCTCCACAGACCAGGAGCAAGGCAACCAGCAGCAAACATGAGCTGGCCCAGGACAAGCCTGGCCTTCTGCTGCAATTTCACCCTCCTGCAAAACCACGGGGATTTCTTGCCCAGTCACTGCTGAATTTGCAGCTCTTTGATTTTGCCAAAGTTCTATTTAAGCTTTAGCCCTACCAAATGCAGATTAAATGCATACCTTCCTACCCTTGAAAAGGTGTTCACGGATACTAAACATTGCATTTACCTCTGTGCCTTTCCATTTTACACAGAAATGCAAAACAGACCATTTTGGTTTAAAGACCTTGAACTACACTGAAATTTTTCGTATTATCTTACATGTATGGAGACTAGGGGGTTGGAAAAATTTCTAATCTAGCCCTTTAAGGAAATATGAACCTTGAACATCAAGGGTTGCTGGTGGCACTAAAAAGTACATGCCTGCTTTTGTTTATAGCCAAAGAATCTGGGTACTGCTCTGATAATATATTTGGCTGATGGGAAGCATGCAGCAGGACAAGCGTTCAACAGCTAAACCATGCAGCCTGTTCCTCAGAGAGTCCCTTGCTCCTGGCAAAGAAAAAAAATGCATCTTCCTGGCACTAAAACTGAGACTTTGTTTATTGACAAGAATAGACTTTTTTCCTACTTGTAAGTACAATAAATGACACTTTCACTGTAAGCTAATGATGGGTGGATATAATGTATGGCAGAAGCAGCTCTATTATTGATGTAGTTATACTGGTAAAAAATGCACACATTATTATAGTTTTATATTGCAATGGGAAGAGATTCAATTATGCTCATAAACAATGCTGGAGTTGTATTTGTAGCTCTGCCAGCTTTCCCCACTATAAATACAGAAAGAAAACCTTTTTCAGCTTGTCAGATTGCACAGAAATAGAGATCACTCTCAAGGAGAATGCTTTGGAACAAAGTGCGATGTAATCCAAGCATGTGGAAGCTGAAAAAAATCTAGCAATATGCAGAGGTGAGAAGCATGGCTCATAAAGGCATCATAATAAATTACATAATCTAATCATCAGATAGTTATTTTTAAGGCAGACTTCTTACTTTGAAAAAAAACCAGTTAAATTCAGTGCAAGCAACCACTGTCAAACAAATACTCAATCCAGGTTAATATAAGGCTCAAGTTACACCAGAATTGCAGTAGCTACAACATCCCCCTGTTTCTGCTGTTCCATCCTTTTTGTATCTGTTGGGTATAACTATGATTACTAACAGAACCAACCACTAAATATCACACTTACATGTGCCCTGTCATGGCTGTAATTGTATTTATTACTTATTTCTTACACGTGCCCCCGTATTCTACAACAGAAATATTACATTTCTAAATTAAAATGAAATGAAATGAAATAAAATAAAATTTAAAAAACAATGAAATATGTTACAAAGAGGCTGTAAGAAAACCTAGCAGACTTGCTTTGTAAACATCTTGTAGGTAAGATGGCTGATTCTTTATGGCTCTGAGTACACACACTGTACATTTAAATAGAACTTTCTATAGTTAATAAAATAATAGAAATTGTATTTCTATTATTTTTATATGCCCACAGCCACATTTTCATAATCAGCCCCTAGGACTCTGATGGCCAATATGAGCATGAACTTTTTATACTGAACTTTCATATTTATGCATAAATACAAGGCTTCATGAATGTCAAGCTGGCGATCAGATTCAATTCTGGTTTGTGCTAAAAATTACAAATTGTGAAGACGACTTGTCAGTTCACTTTTAGTTACTAAAATGCTGATGATCAAATAGGAAAGACATTTAATGGCATATTTAATAGGCTGTTTGCTTGTTACTGCTTTCTCAGAAAAAAAATTTAAATTCAAATAAAGATCATTTGACAGTTCACAGGAAACAAGACTCCGTGATGATGTGACACCTACAGCTTGTGACTTTCTAGGACACTCATACTCACTGCATTACATCAGAGTAATTCTGATAGCTCTGCCCTTATCCTTTTTAGACAAGTGATGAGGCAGGCAAAACATCACTTTCTGAAGTCTATCTGAGCTAGTTACTTCAGGGAGAGAGATCCATTCACAGTTAAATCCTCTTACTCAACACAGTGGTTGGCAGGCTGTTGTGGATACAACAAGGAGATCTGGAATAGCTGCAATAAACATAGCACGAAATGTAACTCTGAAAAATAATGGTAATAAAAATAGATCTTATGTACTTGCCACACTAAACATGCTTACAGGTTATTTTCAAATACAGATAGTGTGATAATAAAAATCTATCAGAAAGTTCAGCTGAGGTACAGTGCCATGAATAGGGAATAGCACAGAGCCATTTACCTTTTGGTTGGGCAAACCTCACTGAGTGAAAACAACTGCTGAAATCAGAGGAGTCTTAAGATTTTCAGAATCTGGCTTTGTACAAATGATTATGGGTGTCACGTTCACTTTTTGCAGAGTAATAAAGCTGACCACATCCAAATAATGACACGCTGGTTTTTTTGACGTGTAAAATGCAATGGTATATAATTTATACAATTTGAATATCAGGATTCTGTATCACTTAAAATACAAAAGCATGGTTAATGGTAACTGTTTTTTAGAAGTTTCTTAAAACGATCCATGTGGTTCAAGTATAAAATTTAAAAAAAAGGCAGTATTGTTGGTCTTGCTGTAAAACCTCATTAGTAGGAAATGGCACAACTTTGGAAAGGAAGATGGTCCCAAAGCTGTGATTATACTGACATATTTGGTATTGCACACCCTCTTCTGACAGAAAGTTACAATTTAGTAGGCAGAAATGGCTACATAACATCATTGTGAATTATACATTTTAGAATAACTTAATTCTTACTAGCAATTGTTCTTTATTAAAAATTCATTAATTTAAAATCACCACAATTCATAACAAAATTATAAATAATACCAAAAGTTTTTTGCGCTGTGTGCTTTTAAATGGTTGTGTTTCCTAGGGAACTTACTGTTTAAGAGATTGCTGATAATTCAAAAGTATTTATGAGATCAGCCACAGAATGGCTGAGGTGGACAGGTTCCTCTGGAGATCACCTCATCTCAACCCTCTGCTTAAAGCAGGGTAAGCAGGAGCAGGTTCCTCAGGGCCACAACCAGCCAGGTTTTGAATATCTCTAAGGATGGTGATTCCACAATCTCCCTGAGCAACCCATGTCATTGTTTGACCACTCTCACGATAAGGAAAGTTTTTCTCAACTTTAAACAGATTTTTGTTCATGGTTTATCCACTGCTTCTTGTCCTTTCAAAGGACACCACTGGGAAGAGCCTGGCTCCATTGTCTTACCTCCGCCCCATCAAGTATTTTTACACATTGGTAAGATCCTTCCTGAGCCTCCTCTTCTTCAGGTTGAACATTTCCAGCTCCTCTCTGCAGATCTCAGACGCTCCACACCCTTCACGACCTTTATGGTCCTTTGCTGGACTCATTCCAGCATGTCCCTATCTCTCTTGTCATGGGGAGCCCAGAACTAAGCTGTCATCTGGGGGTGTTTCATAAATGTACAAATATAAATTTTAATGCAAAAGTTTTAACTGAAATGTTATTCTTGGAATTTGAAATCCAGATAAGAATAGCAATGCTATTCTTCCATTAACCTTAACTGTACATTTAGAAATATACTATGTATTAGAGTAATCTTCCACAGCTTACAGAATACATAACTTCTTGTTCTGTGAGTAGTCATCTATGCCCAATGAAGACCATGACTGCCTCAGACAGATGGGCTATAGCCCAAATGTCCATCTAAAGAGTTAGTTGGAAGATTAATACTTCTATGATCTCATCTCAGGCAGGTTACAGCTATGCAACATGTGATAGAGTTTTGCAACTGATCCATACTGAATGCTTCTGACAGGTGAACAAGCACACTCTAGTCAGGAGTCCTTCTCCAATACTACTGAATGAATAATGTGTGCTTGCCCTGTTGAAGACAGGGTGCTGAATCTGCAGATCAGCATTTTTCTCCTAGCTCAGTGTGCCACAACATCCATCCATTGGAAAGCTGGAGTCTTTTAACCTCCTTAGTGCCTCAATGCCTAGGCCAAGTAGTAGGGCTGTTTGACTGGTATCTCTACTCAGATTAAGGGCAAAAGAAATTTCTCTCCCAGGCTTCACACTATCACATAGATAAACAGCAGAAGTATGGCTCAAACATGCCATTGAATTCAGGCTGCAAGAGAGGAGGAACTGAGCAATTACAGAACCTGAGCTTCAACAAGGTCATCCTGTTCTCAACCAACACATTATCTCATTCTATTTTCCATGGACAGGAACAAAAACTAACCCAATTTTGACCCCTTTGTATTTCTGATTATCACCACAGCTGAAGAACAACATCAGTGGAGTTGATAGGCTTTGGACTGAAATTTAGAATTAAAATAGCTAGTCCTAAAGTTTATCAATGCCCATTGTATCCTGACAGTCATAGTGAAATCCACCCAAAGATGTTGATAGAAACCATCTTTTAAACAAACAGCTCAGCAGAAAATGTCACATGGATCTCAGCTCACTAACACAAAAGTCATAATCTGGATTCCTCAGCTGGCTGTATCTGGAAAGACTGCTGTGCCAGGACAGCATATTAGCTCACATCATTCCACAGTTATTTCAAGTGCTGTGTGCTACGTCTCCTAGCATGGATATGCCTTAAAATAACCATCAATTCCTGTGAGGAAGCGGAAATGCAAATCAATTAGAGAAATAATGATAGGGGCCAATAAGATTCAAATGAGAATAAAAAAGCTCTGAATGCATTGAAATAATGTCAAATGGCAGGTGATTGCCTCTTTATAGTGTTTTATACTGTAGGAACTGTGTGAGCATTTAGAAGCATGAAGATCGTTATGTTAACAATGGGGGAACAGCTTTTTTGAACTAATGAAATGGACAGAAATGAAAAAATAAAACCTGAGGCACTGCAGAATGGGACACAACCGGGAGTTGTAGAATAAGATACTATTTTACTATGCTCTAGTTAGGAGGGTTTGGAACAACTGGGGAGTATCTTAATTCCTACTGATGTTCACCAGAACCGAGCCATCGACAGGATTATGCCACAAAACTCACCTTGTGAAATTGTGGGGACAAAATTATTCCAGATGATTCAGAGCAAAAGGAGGAAATCAATCCTATAAACAATTATATGTATGAGTAACTGTTCTCCCAGGGTTGTCCCACTGATTTCAGTATGCCTACTATATAAGTGAACTGATGTGTATATAAGTGTTTGCCGGGATTAACATTTAATGAAGATTAACATTTTCTCATGGCTGCTTATAACTCCATCCAGCTGATACAACTGCCAGGAACTGTTGGGGTAAAGGGATATGTGAGCCACGCTGCTTTTCTGTGATTACTCTCACTTATAAAAAGAGCTGTTGGAAGGAGGAGACATGGACAGCTCCTGTCTTCCCAGACAGGGAAGTTTGATACGAATCTCACAGCTGTTTTCTGCTGGGATAACGCAGCTGCTGCAAGGCAGACATAGAAAGAGCCTCAGCAGCACAACCAGGTATTTCAAAAGAGATAGTCTGGAACTTTTTTTTTTGGTGCTTTCTGGGATGATGGAAATAAGAAGCATCACTTTATAAATTTCGGTATAAGCAACTAGTCAAACTTGCAAGATGCTTGAAAACATGTTGAAAGAGTTGCGTGCAACAATGCACTAAATTGCACTGTCAGGCACACACAGAAGACAGATGGAGATGCTCTGGGCCTACAAATATGGTTTAAAAGAATTGGCCCCAATTCTTCAGTGGAGCTTCTTTGAACATAAAATTAATGTAGTGAACACAAATGCAGACAAGCATTTGGTCATTTGGTCTTGTTTTTAAATGCCCCATGGCTGCTCACTGAGTATGTCTATTATACAGCTGGGGAAAGAATTAAAATATGATTTATCAGGAGCCAAGCTAGCTTTAAGCAAGCCTACTCTGTTGTTGATAGTCAAGTTCAAGTAGCACTGAATTCAGTGCAGCTGATTGTTACAGGTCCAAAGTCAGTTCTTGGGAAGACATAAACTCCTGTAGCCAGACTGTTATACATATGTCAACATTTTCAGTTTCAGATAATTTCTATGTCCAGTGCCTTGGTATCTTTGAATAGAAGCCAGTGGATTTAGCTATGCCCAGCTTTACAAACACTGAGCCCAAAGACCAGCTTTACACAGTAAAAGCATACAACTTTAAGCACAACTGGAATTTGTACTTCTCTCATATGGGTCATGCCGTTTAAATAATGGCAGAGGCAGTGCTACATAGAGTTGCTTTTTAGGAGAGGAAGGACCCAAAAAAATAATGCCCAGTTGAAGTGATAAAACAATAATCCCAGGAATGTCTCTGACCTCATGCTACTCTTACTAACAAATACTCCTTTAATAGTGGTGAATTAATGGTATCGAGCCCTGTGCAATCCAGCATGCAGCCTGTGAGATGACAGCGTTCAGACAGAAATATTCCACCTCCGTCAAGCTAGCTGGCTCCTATTATAGCACGGGTGTTAAACCATGCTGCTGAACAAGCTTTGGCAGCTATCATGCAAGCTTCCCAAGTGAATGAATCACAGCAGTAACGGGTGATTGAACAAGGGTATATAGTGTGACTCCTTAATTTCTTTCAGCTTCACACTTCAAATCAATTGCAGCAAAGCTCAAATTAGATGACACTGAGAACTGCTTTCTGTTTCTTTCAATGCCACCCCCAGCCTGATCTTCTGTGAGAACAACAAAACTGTCGATGGAGGAATCTGCATATGTCCAGGTAGAAATACATTGTGGTGTTTTATTTGGACTCTGGAGCTGCTAGTTTCAATGTCTACATAAGAAATGGTGTCAGGTTGTGTTCTAGATTTTAAATGCAGGTATTGCTCATGTTTTACTCTTCATTGCATTGCAGAAGAACATTTCTAATCTATGACCAAGAAAAAATGAATATTTTATCTTTAGCACATTTTACTAGATCTAGACTAACTATATAGCAGGCTGCTTTCCAAT
Organism: Corvus moneduloides; assembly: GCF_009650955.1. Classification (NCBI taxonomy): domain Eukaryota; kingdom Metazoa; phylum Chordata; class Aves; order Passeriformes; family Corvidae; genus Corvus; species Corvus moneduloides. The sequence goes on along the minus strand of NC_045478.1, from coordinate 84,268,330 downwards.
GTCTAATTAACTTTGCTTTTACTTTTAAATAGCTTTTATTAGAATTAAACTAAATAACTTATTGGAAGGGAAAAAGTAATTGTACAAAGCTGGTTTTGTCAAGAATTTGATTTTTTGCATGTAGTTCACACAGTGAAGAACAATCTGATTACTAGATTTCACTAACTGACTTAAAACCAAAAACCAAGTTGTGCCTTATTCTGCAACATTTGTGACGTGAAAAAAAGTTTGGAAGTTTGGCCTTGTGACAGGTACCAGGAGAAAAATTTACAAATATTTTCTTATATTTATTTACCTACATGGACCAAATATTTCTTTGTCTTCATTAAGTTTTTTTGTATATAGAAAATAACTGGAGAAATGGCAAAAGCACAGCTGCATGTACAATCGTGTCGGATACCTGTGATGAAATGAGGAGGAAGGAATAACAGAATATGTGCCCCAGGAATAGACAGAAATTTCAAGGGTAGTTTCAGTAGAAATTTTGAAAATGCTATTTGAAAGACCTATTTTTGTTATTAGGATGCTACCGCCATCTCAAATTTCTAATGCAAGTTCTAAGACTGCTGCTGTAATAAAAGGCATGTTGCTAGAATAAAAAGCAATTCCTAAGCAATTGCAGCATCTGCTAAATTATAAAGCCAGATGTTTTTCTGAAAAAAAAGAAGAAAATTAATTCTAAAACTTCTGAAAACAGAAGTTAAACTGAAAAAAGTTTGTCTATTTTGACAGTTACCTGTTTCCTGGTTTGTTTTTTTAACCTAGAATTTTGGAGTCATGATTTTGCCACATCAGACAATAAAATCCATTCCTAATATTTTAACTCAATTTTCTTACAGACAGATGCTACTTATTGTGATCTGTATTTTAATCCTGTGCTGCCTTCTGTTCCAGGAGTAGAACCAGAATGAACAATTTCATGTATCAATTTCTATGCACTTATGAAATACTGATATGTTTAGTCTTTGAAATATGATGATATTCCTCAAAAGAAGCCAAAAGTAATGAAGATAATTTTTTTCGCATATCATTTTTTAAGACCTCTGTAATGCCTTGAATTTTTTTCTTTGCTAAATATTATCCCTATATAGGCTCTGAGACTCTTACGTCATCTGCTGTTTCCTATACTATCAACTCCAGATATTTCTGCATCTCTTAATTTCTTCCCAAGTTCTCTGTAAGGCCATTTACAAACCTCTCCTCTTACAATCTTCTTCTTGATGCCAGGAGCTATGTTGCTATCTATGGTCTATTGCAGATAACGAAGCATCACTGTATCAAACTTACAGCCTTACTTTGCTTGGTCAGTATCTGTAGTTCTAGGATATGTTCTGTGATATACCACAAAAATGTGATGCAACTCAATATGCTGGGCTGCCCTAAAGGGAAAGGGAAAAGTGGATGCAGGGAAGATTTTTCTGGACCTCCTTTTTGAAGAGGCTGCAGTGAACCCCAGTTTACTTCAGTAAACTATCTTAATATTTACAGAAAGTAGTGGCAGCGGTCAGTCCCCGTTTCGCCCTTTGCCAAGGGCCCTTGGGATGTCTCCACTTCCCCACCATCAGGCCCTCACATCTATGGCAAAATGCAGTATCAGGTTTTTTTCCTAGTTAATGAAAATGGTGTGCTTCTAACATACCACTGCACTGGTTGTTTTCATAGAAGAAGTAAAGAAGCTGAAATATTTTGCCATGATTGCTAAATACGCCTCTGCCATGCAAACAGCTGCACAGATGGTGTGAGACAATGATCCCTAACTGAAAAGGATGTTCGAATTTAATCAGTAACATCGACCCTTTGTTATTTGCTATCATACTAAAACCACATGCATTCTGGGAAGTAAACAGCTTTACCCTATATAATGTATGTTTTTTATGGAGATGACAGCTAATTTATTAGGTTAGCACTTCAGAATTTTTGACCTTGACTTCCTTCAGCTATGGTTTCTAAATTTTGTTCACCATGACAGATTAGTGGGAATGTACTGTGTGTATCCACTGTTGGAGCTGCTTTATGGTTTTGAGCTCAAGTACTTGAGCAGACGTCTTTAACATGCTAAATACTGCATTTTTCCATTACATGAGGTATCTTAGTTAATAATTCTTGACATAAATGCTGAGTGTCTTGACGTTTAAATGTCATGATCATCAGAGTCATGGTGATCCAGGTATCTTTCTCGACCTACAGAAAACAGTCTAAGTGGCTTCCTGCATAATGTTACTTATCTGATCTTGCATTTTAAAGTATGCATTTATTAAGATGATAAATAGTAGATGTTATTAAAATGATGTAGTAGAACTATATTCTGCATTTCAGCTTAAAAAAAAAAATCTTTTATTTTAAAGGGCCTGTTGAATTTGCTTCCTAAACTTTGATAGAGAGGTGGACAACTTTATTTCATGAACAGTGACTTTACAACTGAATTTTAGTATCAGACTAGAAAGGGGCAAATTTCTTGTACAAGTAATGAAGGAACTGGTGCATAAATGCAGAATCTAGAACTGAATCCAGTCCAAGCTCAAATTTCACCCATCAGAAATAATGCATGTGCTTTGTATACACATTACTGATGCCGGGGTTTGCTGCTGTGCTTCCAATCCTGTAACACAGAATATGAGGCTCCCTCTCATCGACCCTAACAATTGAACAACCCATGGCACTTTTCTGCCTTTGACGGGTGTTAACATTGATAATGATATTCCTGCCAACCTACGGCTCAGGAAATTACATTTTTCCTCCCCGTATTTCCAAATGGATATTATGGCTCCAGTTCTCTGTCCAAGGCTGATAACCAGTGCTGCTGGAGGGTTTAAAAAGACCAGGTTCATAAACTGAGACAAGTTACTCTGTCAGCAGCAGCAGCGTACAAAAGATGAAAGATCATTCTTCCATGCACGCCCTCAAAGGGGACCTCAAAGGTCTTTCACGCCTTCCACCTCCTTGGATCCGGCCGTGGTCGCTCCAGCCTCCGCTGGACATCGGGCCAGCACGGCTGCGGGGAGTTGGCACCTGCTGAAGGAAACCATCTTCCTCTCAGCAGGATGGTTTTTCTTCTGTCTCTGTCTGCCAGCGGTGTGGGAACGAGAGCTGTAGGGACCGCGGCACCCGCAGCGAGCGGCCGCAGGTAGCGCCTGACAGCTCCGCCACGGGGCCAGCGAGGGGGCGGCAGCTCCCGCCGCGCCCCCATCACCGCCCCGCCTCGGGATAAACGCGGCCCCTCGCGGGGAACTGTGGAGACGTAGTTTCCACGGTGTCGGAGGGAAGTGCCGCGGTCTCACAGCCCGTCCCGACCCCGCGGCCGCGGGAGAGAGGGGGGAACCCGCACCGGGAGCCGCCCCCTGCCCGGCCGCGGCGGAGCGAGCGCCTCTGGCGCGGCCGGTCCCTCCTGCCGCGCCGTAGCGATGCTGCCGGCGCCGCTGCCCTCGGAGGCTGTTCCCAAGATGGCGGCCGCGCGGGCGGCTCTGCGCGGCCGCGCTCCTGCAGCCGGGTAGGAACCCGCTCCCCTCCTCCTGCTGCTCCTGCTCCTCGCTGCGCCCCCGCGCCGCGCACTGGGGCCCGCCGCCATGCCGGCGCCGGTGCATGCATGAGAGACGCCGCCGCGCTGGTCTGTGCCGCCGCCGCCGCCATGGAGGAGCCGCCACCGCCGCCGGGGAGGTCAGTACCCAGCGCTGCCTCACAGGGAGCTCCCTGCAGGGAGCGATGCCGGGCGGGGGCTGCGAGCGCCGGGGCCGGGGGTGCACGCTCTGCCCCCCGCCCCCGGCCCCTCCGCGTTGCAGAACCTCTGTCTGCTGCTGCTGCTGCTTCAGCGCTTCTGCAGAGCGCCCACGGACCGAGAAAGTGCTTCGATAAGAAATCTCTAGTGGCTGCGGTGGGTAAGGCAGTGTTTTGTGGGCGCTTTGCAATTAAAGCAAATCGTTTCCTTCGCCCCCAGTCTCGCAGCAGTGCGGGCGGGTGTGTCGGGGCACTGCCGAGCCCGGCTCTCGGGGTCGGGCCGGAGGTCCGGGGGCTGCAGAGAGGAGGGGGAGCAGCAGCTGGAGCCCGCGGGAGGCTGACGGAGCGTGACCTGTGCTCCTCGACTTGTGAACTGCAGCGATGGAAGCGCTGCCCTCTGGAAGGGTGTCTCGTGTTTATAGCAGCCTTGATTAAAATCGGGTTTTCTTTAGAGTGCCGGTAAAACAGCAGGGTCACGGAGTATCGCTGCTGGCAACATTGCAATCGATAGTTGTAAGAAGATGGGGTTTAAAAAAAAAATAAAGAAAAAGCGTTCACAAAGAAGTGTTGTGATGCTTCAAAGCTTTCTGCAACTGCTGTCACCTCCTGAATATGCTGACCTGCAGATTGGCTTTTTGCAAGTCTCCATCTGTGTCCTGCTGAGAGATGGGGATGCAAATTACTTTATGCTTTAGTGTTTCCAGCTGGCTGTAGAAGTATTGCAGAAGTCCAAGTTATTAATTCCGTGGCAATTATTTCTCATTTTAAAATAACATCCTGTTGATGCACTTCACTTCTCACTAGGAAGCATTCAGGAAACGTTTTTAAAACGCTTGTGTGATCAATTAGTACTGTAAGGCAGTAGTCAGGTGCACTGTGTACCAGGTGTGCTGTGCAAAAAATCTGCTGTCGTGTTGCTGAGATGGTTCTTGAATATTGCGAGCTGCTGCTTTGTATTGATGGAATAAAAGGGAAGTTGTGATGTGCTCCTGTTTGGGTCAAGGCTATGGAGTTAACAATGCCTTTGAGTTTGCATTAATGATTTGTTTTTCTGTCATGAGAATGCCAAAATCAGAAGATATATAAAACTAATTAGATTTAACAGAAATATTATGAAATACAAATGCTATAGGGCAGCTGAATTAATAAGCTTCTAAGTTACTTTTTCAAGGACTCTTCAAAGACTTAATACTGCAGGTTCAGCAGATAATGACTTAAAATAAAGTTTGTCCAACAGCATGACCCTAGACCTGGGCTGTCTTCATGTAGAAGAGTAATCTTCAGAGGCTGCATGGAAAACACCCAGGCATTTCCTGTGCAGGGCCATTTCTGACCTCTGGATTCTGCTTATTACAGGACAGTTTATATGAGTCGGATGTGGGTGTGGATAATGTGGTGACAACTTCACCCAGCAAATGAAAATTGAATTAGTTACTTCAGAGTGAGCTGGTGGGTGGGAAGGGGATGTCTCAAAACAATTAGGTAGCCTTAATTTGTGTAGGGTAATGCATATACTCCATCCACTGTGATTCATTTCTCTGTGTACTCTGTGTCCCAACTTCACACCTGCTTTAGAACACAATTGCTTCTCTGGCTTCATGCAGCACTTGCTTTTACTTAAATGTAATACAAGTAAAGTATCTGAAGCTTTTTCAAACATGATTACTGTCGATTTAAATTTTGGAGTCATCATTAGATGTTTATTCTTGGGGCTGTGAGGTTAGAATTTTGTTGAAATCAGTTTATTTTGCCCAGGCTTGGGCAATTGAAATCCATTTGATGGCAGATAGCTTTTAATCCTGTTTGTAGAGTATGAATGTGTTCTTAAGATAATGAGTTCTGGCTAGTGCTAAAGTGCATTGCTATAATGCATTCTCTTTAAGTTAACTTTAGTTCTGATGGAGAAGTATTCAGTCATTCTGAATTAGCAATACACCTACATTTGTTAAATAAACAAAGCTTATTGATTTGTTGTTTTGAGACTGCCTCGTGTGAGAAATCTGCTTGTCTTTGTGTGAGGATTCTGTCTTGTTAGAATATAAATGCAATAGTACATTTTGTAAACTGAAGGCAAGCATAAAATATATTTATGGCTTTTTTTGAATTACATCGTCCTTGATCAAAAGCATTTGATTGAGAATCCCTCTCCAAAAGCACACTGTTTTTCCCAGGCCTTCTTTTCTTTCTTGAAATGGACTTTGGGGTGGGGGAGAGAGGGGAGGCAGCTCTAAACTGAAAAATGCTCAGGGAACCTGCAAGCAGATGTTGATTTTGAGAGACAATTGCTCTTTGACCCTGGATAGCATGCAGTAGTTATGGATAAGTGAAAGATACTACTGAAAAGTTTTGTGGAGAAGTCACATTTAAGTATCAATCGTGATAACAAAACAAGTGGAAAGTTTTCAAGATAAGATGTTTCCACTTAGATAATTTAGAATGCTAATTAAAACAGATGTGTTTGGTGCTTCTTGATTATTGCCCATAGGCTTTAAATTTCCCAAGCCCAATTTTAGGCTTTCCCAAGAATTTTCTGGCACAAAATCCACTATAGAGAAAAATGAGGCCTTAAGCATGTCCTTTGTTGGGACTTTGCTCTTTGCTTGGGAGCACTGCAAAGGCATGAAGAGCCATAGGACTACTGTAACTTGTGCCTTGACTGCTTGTAGCCCTCTTTTCTCCTGGCATACATCCAGTGCAAGGGGTGAAGGAAGGACCAAGGCTGTGAATAAAGTGGGACAGAATTGTGAATTATGTGGAGGCTTCCTCCTTGCTGGGGAACTTTTCAGTAGTCTGTCTATCAGATTTGTTGTCTCTAGGATGACAATGAATTGGGCTGTCAGTCTGCAGTATCTGTGGTTTGGGGGAAGCCTGAGGTTATGTTATGAATTGTGCTCAACATATTTTCCTGCTTGCCAAACTGTCTGTGTGTCTGATAGTACATGAGCAGTGAAAGAGTTTAAAATCATTTTATTAAGATCGTAGTTTTAGTAGGAAAAATGATTTAAGTATATAGAGCTTTGCCACAGTTTTTTTTCCTCCGTGCATTTAAATGAGGTAAGATGTAATCTCTATTCTACATGTATTGCATTTTCTTGTTTACATGTGCAAGATTGGGATGAATGACTGATTGCTCCACCTACACACAAACACACATGAAGTGCTGGTTGAGATGTGTTTGGCATTTGTAGCAGTAAGGATTAGTCTGTGTTGTGTGGCTGCTTGGGTTGTTTTTATGTCTGTTAATTAGTGCTGTCTGTGTCAAGGTTGGTTTTACTGTTATGTAAGCTAGTGAGATTTACCTTTGTGGAATGCAAACTGTGCTGTGATGAAAACAAATCTACTGAATTTAAAGGAAAGCATAAGGGATATGCAGTAATTCTTACTTCAGGGAGCTAATTTGGATTTTTAGAGGCTTACAAAGATTTGGCTTCCATGACAACCACATTTCTTAAATTATATACAAACCATTCTTTTAAACTGCATCTAGAATGCATTTAGAAGACAGCTTTTCATACTACCAGCTGCTAGTCAATAGTGTGTTGACCTCTGTCAGCGCAGGAATCTCAGCTCATTTCTTCAGTGGCGTGGTTGGATTTGCTGTTGCCTGCAACATTTATGTTTGCAGGACTGTTACTTTCCTTCAGTTTTATTCTTCTCTCAGATGTTAACTGCACTGATGCTACGTTTAGTCTGTAATTTATTAACTAAATAATTTTTGAATTTTAAAAAATAACTTGGAAGCTTATTTATTTAAAGTGTTGATAATGGTCCCATGCTCACTCTCTGCTTACTGCAAATGTAAAGCCAAATGAGAATGTTTGTTTTTAACATCTGAATTTGAGTGTTAGTGAGTTGACAAATGTTCACTCGTGTCAAGTCCAAGAACCCTGTGTGTAAAGTCACATTAATTTTCCATGAAACCTGATCAGGTTTATTTTGGAGCCAGACAAGATGGGATGTAAGTATTGTCCTGATGAATGTCTCCTGCTGTCTTAGGGTAGAAGGAGGAAGGGAGAAGTTCTGTTCCTTCTGTGTCCTGCTGATATTCAATGGTGTCATGTGTTGCTTTCTAATGTGGTATAAATGTATGGTTTATTCTGCCCTTGGCTTACATGTGCTGCTCGTTTACTTGCTGTTGCTTTTCCTGAGAGCAGTATTTGTAAAGGTTTTCACCATTTTGGCTGTAGAACATCCATTCAGTAAGTGATAACAAGGCCACAGTTACTCATGCCTCTATTACTTCTTGACCTCACTGTAGAACTCTCCATGGGCATGACCACTGAGCTTTTAGGATGCTCCAAGTAGTGCAGAGTACTGAAGTCCCATTGCATTGCACAGATTTTCCAAAGGTCACACACAAGAAGTCCAGTATGCAGTGCTTAGACACCAGCTTCTACTGAAAACCTATTTAACTTTCAGTACTTCACCTTCAGGGTTCCTGTAGACTTTGACTTTATCTAAATGGCGAACTGAAACTTTGGGATCATAACCAGTTGTTAGCTTTTTCTTATCTAGGAATGGAACTTTCTGCCGGAAGAATAGAGTGTGTGTGGGAGAATGGGGGAAGAATGGCTGTTACAGATCTTTTTATCTTTTATCACAGGTCTGTGCACTTCCCAGTTTATCACTTTTATATATGATATATTTATAGTTGAACCTAGCAGCTTAACAATCTTTTATATTAATTTTATATATCTCTTTTCCCAATAGAATGTAACTTTTCTTGGTGTAGCTTAAATTTTCCAGAAAATCCATGCAGATGTGTTAGTGCAGATTTTTCATAAATAGTTCTTAATTAAATATACTTTACTCTTTTGGTGTGTGGCTTGAGACTTGGGATCTGATCTGTGCGAGTGCCAAGAGCTTAATTGCAGCACTTACCCTTTGGATTGATACTGTGCTGTGTAGTGCTCAAACATCATTAGTGAGGAAAACATATTTCAGAGATTCTTATTTAAAAAACAAAAAGTCAGTTTAAATTCCCAAATATGAGCTAGGGTTCAATTGAGGTTGAAAAAGTAGCACTAATAGAGAAGCATGAGGACTGGAATCAACGAATATTTTAACATCAGTTGTTCGGTGAAGAGAGCTGGATACTAGCTGGGGGGTGAAGCTCTCTTAGCTCCTGTTTCTACAGTTCTAACCTTTGATCCATTTGCAGCCTCACTTGGCAGGCTTGAACATGGATGTGGAAACCTAACAAACCCATCAACATTTTCACACTCTATTACATGTTATAGAACAAGGGTAGAATTAAATAGGCTTTTTTTCTTTTGAAATAAAATACGCGTGGTTTTTATCAAATGATCTGTTGGGGACAAGCTCAGAAATGGATCTACTGTAAATGCTGTTACATCATAGTTCAAATTTGTATGAAAACTTACAATAATCCAAGATGGAAAAATGAGTTAAGTTTTCTCTGTTCTCAAATTTGCTACTAAAAAAGAACAGACAGTTCTGAGTATTTTTTTTTTTCTGAGATGAGAACATGAAGAACTGCCAAAGCTTTTATAAAAGCTCTATTTCATTTATTTTTTAATACTTATTTCTAGTTGGTATAATTTGCAGAAGAAAAATGACTTCCTTAGATCATCTAAATATGTCTCAGTAGTGCTTATCACTACTTGCTATGAAAAGATATGATGAATACTACTTTGCATTCTGCTTAATTTATTTTTGAATCATTGTTTGACGGTTTCGTCTTTTTGAGGTTTACCATGTTGTTCTAATCAGCCGAAAGGTGCTTCAATACCTCACCATTCTTTCAATAGCTTTTATTAGATTTTTCTGTGACTTTGTCTTTCTTTTGTAAATATAATAACCACATATAGAAGCTTCTGCCCAGGAATATAGGAGAATTTTGGGAAAAGTGCCAAAGTAGTAGTAATTTGAAGAACTGACTCTGGTAGCTTCCAGATCTTGAGAAGCAGACAGTTGTGTTAAATTTTTCTGTTAAACTAAAATTTGCTAGTAAGTACATTAGTGCTGTAAACAAATTTGTAAAGCCTAGTCAGACATGTGCTCGAGGTCTACTGTAGAAATGAAGTGTGTTCACACTTGCTGGGTCCTTCTGTTCTAATTAAAGAGCTTAATTGAGAGTTACCAAGGAGGAAAAGTTGTTGCTGGGAATCAATTAAAGTTTAGCTGTTGAGCTCAAAGCTGTGCATTAATCTTTTTCCCAGTAATGACTTTTATTTTTTTCCTCGGCAATTTCTGGAGAAATAGTGGTGATTTTGTCACAGTGAAGTCTCGCTCCAAACCACTGTTTGTGTTGCAGCAGAAATACTTGCTTTATACTGCTCCCTCAGCTGATGTGGAATTTATTGTACTTGGTTCTTAAGTGTTAGCAGGGCTGTTGTAATGTAAACCTGTAGTTTGCAAGAGGGTGGCACGGGTTTCATAGCAGCCTGAGCGTGTGCATTTGTGCAGCCCTGCTACAGTTAAGTGTTCAAAGATAAACAAGGTGTAAACAGTGAGCAGAGCGGGGCTTTTAAAGGGCTGCTCTTATGTCCTGACAATTTGCTAATGAAGTTTTAGTGTTTCTGTCATTATTTCTATGTTCACAAGCCCTTGTTCATAGGTTAATTTATAAAAAAGCTACTGGAATGATGTAATCAATCAGTTCTTCGTGGTGGTACCAATATTACCTTAAGCATCTTCCTGCCCAAGTGTTCTGGTTTTATTGTTGCTGCAAGTAAAAATCTTCATTAGTTTTGTGGCTGACTCAGCTAAAAGTTACTGTTCTCATCTTCTAACATCCCTCTCTTGCCCTCCCTCAACTAGGAATGTCTGCCATGTGAAACTTGCTAGCGTGACATTAAGTACATTTGGCTGCCTAATCAAAATTAAAAGTGGCTGAAGTTGGAAAAATCCTGCTAACAAAGGCATACCAGCTGAGCTGGATTGTTTTGGCAGCACCAGTGAAGAGCCAGTGTTGGTACTTTAAGTTATACATGTGCATCTTGGGTGCTGGTGACTTTTGGCAAAGTATCTGGAAAGCAGAAGGGACAGAGAGTCGTGTAAAATTGCTTCATGTGCAGCCAGAAGAGAGTGATTGAGAGCACGCACTTAACACTCAGCAGGTTGCCTTCTTCCCCCTGCTCTCTCTACAAGAGAATGCCAGGTTCAGGAAGTGGAGGACCTTGGCTGTCATGGGGCTGTGGGGTTTTTGTGTATATTGTGTGTATTGATCTGACAGGTAAATGGTGCACCAAAAAATTAATGGTTTTTTTCACTGTCAGGTTGGTGATTGAGGTCACATGATTGTTGCCTTCTGTGCAGAAGGGATGGCAAAAGGGTCAGGGATGTGCAACCTGGGAAGCAAAAGGTACGCTGGAACAGCTTCCCTTTCTTGTATCATCTTACTGTGACTGTAGTGTTGGTAATTTCTGAGGGTCTTTACTGTAAAAAGTTGTGTGAATAGCATTACATTTCATACCTGATTAAATTTCTTTTTTTAAATATTGCTTCCTTTTTTGTTCTCTTAGAAGTATTTGTGCTGTAAGCTGTTTTAATGCAAACTTAGATTTTGTAAGATTTGCATATGCAGACATACTAGATGAAAGATGCATGTGCTTTTTTGCATTTTGTGTCAGGAGTAAATGGTAAAATTACTATCTGTTATAAATAAATTTTTTGCTCTCCTTTCCTCCTGTCCAGCTATCATCTTTTTTCTCCCAATATGCTGGTTGTTCATTCCTAGACTGCAGAGATAAATGATAACATATCCTGCCTTCCCCTGATCCCTCTGGAAGAAAAAAAATGTAGCTATGTACAGCTGAATTTGAATTCTAATATTTCTTAAAACTGAAATTGTTATGCTGGTACTGTATCTTCCTTAAAATGTAATTTGAAATACCTAGTACATACAGAAATGCCATAGATTTCTGCCTTAAAATATTGTTTTAAGACAACAACATGACAAAGTAATTTTTTGTTTACTTAGATTACCTCCAGTCATTATTTTAAAAATCTGTCTCCTTCAAACTTTCTTCTAATTTAAAGACAAGTTTTAAGTTCGTTTTTTTTTTTCCCCCATTCATTTTAGCCTTTACATTGGTGTGCCTTACATATTATCTGCTTTTATTGTTAGAGAAATCAATGAAAGGTTGAATGTGACCCTCATAAATAAATTTATGTCTTAACTTTCAGAAGAGCTGGGAAATGGATGCGTGTAACTGGACAGGATTAGTCACCTGCTGTAGAAAGGAAAAATAGTGCAAATATACGGGTGATCATAGGAATACACAAACTGAGGTAGAGAAGCCTGCTTGAAAAGCAGAAATTAAAGGAGTTATCAGTCTTGCTTTTTAGTTGCCAACTGAAGGAAGAGTTGCAAAGGCAACAAGTTAATTTAGAGAAGAATGTTATTATTTTGTTCTTCCTCCCTGCTATTTTTTTTATACAGTCTTCATGCCAGAAGAAATGGTACTCTGAGTTCCCCTTTTCCAGAATAAAAGTGCAGTTAGATGATTTTCTGCCAGGCTTTTTTGTCAAGTTAAGTTATCCAGATGTCTCTTCTAGAGTAAAGTAATGCCTACAAGATCCTTGTGAGATAGAAACTTGGAACTCCAAAGCTTTTGTTACCGCTCTCTCTTCCAGCTTAAAGCTGCTTTCAGATCTTTTTTTTGTACTGGTGGGAAGTGGCGTATGTTCTCTCTAAAATTTGGAAAAGCTACAGGTAGTATATATTCCTTCCAGTTCCTTATCCAAAACCATGGATGTTCATTTGCCAAGCAGGAATTTGCCAAAAGTAACAAAGTTTTTTCTCAGGAGGAAGCTGGTCCAGGCTTTGATAGAGATGTGGTACTTTTTGCAAGTCTTAATTTCATTTGCCCTACGTAATTTGAAGACTTTTCTGGTTTTTTAAAATTTTTACACTAGAACTTTAAGGAGAACTATATCTGCAGTTTATCTTTGTGGTAGTGATTCTGCTCAGAAAAACCCCTCAAACTTGGTACTTTTCTATACCCAAATTATACTTAGGATAACGAATTACGAAGCCAGACATATTCTTAGTTTCAAGTTGAATTCAATTATACTGTTAAAAATCTTGCCAAGTATTTACCAAGTTTGTAACAATAAGAACTATTAATATGTTGATAGCAAGGACATGTTATTTATTGATGACTAAGATTTAACATTGACTACTCAGAAATACTGAGCTCAGGCATCTAAGATTCAAATGTGAAAACAAAGGTCAAGTATTTTCATTCCTCTATGTCAGTGTTAGGTTTTAATATGAACACTATGTTTGTCTGCAGTCTCTGGAGGTATAATGACAGGAAGAATATGTAACATGAATACTATTTGAATGTCTGTGCTCATCACAGAATTTTCATATCCTGCTAACAGGCTATTTTTTCCCACCTGTAAGTGCTGTGCCAGACTTAGAATGCATTTAGCAAAAAAATACAGTTTTATTTGTAGAAACAGTGCAAATTCCTGCTGTGCTGTAATAATATAATAAGAACCCCCAACAAGATCTTTTCCTTGCCTTCTGCTGAAGACTTCCTTTTGCTGCACTTAGGGCAGTTTATAGTAAATGCAGTAACATCAGGCACTTCATTTTTGTATTCACATGTGTTGCAGATCTTTGAAAATACCGTATTCAAAGCTGGATTTTTAGTCATTTCTGCTTTCAGTTCAGGAACCATTCAGAACCATGTCCATTCATTTAAGCTTACAGCTTCCCTCAGAACATAATGTTTAAAAAGTGATTAAAATATAGGGGTGCATGATGCTTTCCTAATGTTGGAACGTAACACTATGTGTTTACACCAGGTAGCTGTCCTGTATTGTAGTAGAACTTCAGGTTTTTTCATCTTGTTTTCCTGATTTGGTTGTCTAATCCTCAGTCTTTTTTACCCGAGGTGCTACTGATTGCTTAGTGAAGTTCCTTTCTTGTGCTGTTGGTCCAGGAGTACCTTTACATTCTCTTTTGCTATAAAATGAAACCTAGTACTGCCGCACAGAAATTGGAGCTTCTGATTCCAGAGTTTTGCTGTGTGTGGTGTTTAGCAGCACTGACTGCATACTTTATTGTTTCTCTGTTTTAACAGGTGCATAGGTGGGTACTTAAAAATTCTGTTTGCTTTTTGCATAACCAGCAGCTGTTGGGTGATGACAGTTCTTGTCAGAATATTGTCTGAAAAAGACTGGTTGTGACTACCTTTAGGGAGAGCTACCTTAACTTTAACAAGATGTGTTTGGCAGTGTGTAGTGCCTGTGTTTTCTGCTACTTTTGCTGACTGGGAATGTGCATTGCTAAGAGCAGACCAATGTAGCTTTGTCTTCCTGCATTAATTATCAAGCTGAATCTGAGTTAAGGAGTATATATTTGAAAAATAGACACTTTACTTTTAAAACAAAGCCACTGAATGTCAAGAGCTGGTACTTGGTAGTTTGGTGCTGGACCCTGTACAGATACTGCAGTTCTTTGTATGAAAATGGCAGAGGGCCATAAGAAGTGTTGAGAAAGAGCCTTACTGATTCCTGCAAGGTGTGATGGCTTTGATACTGCAGGCAGCTGTTTACAGCAGCAGTCTCTGGAGTGCACAGCTTCCAAACCATTGTGGTGGGTGATTATCCCAGCTACTGTGTGGGAACTGCCTAACTCAAATTTATTGCTGTGTGCTTGTAGTCCAGTCAGTTGACCTCTACTGCTCTGATCCCCAACAAGCTTTTAAGCTGCATGTGGGATGATAAACAGTAGCTGAACCTGACTTAATTATGTAAGTGCCTAATGTATTTGAACTCCTGCTTCTGAGGAAGGTGGCTGATATAAACGGAAGAGTAAAAAGGGGCTTCCCCTATATAGCTGTCACAGTTTTTAGGATGCCCTCTCGTTAATGGTTGTTACAAACTTTGCAAGCTTCAGGAAAGTGCAAAAGTTTGTATTGGTTAAAAATTGTGTTCCTCAGTGGGACTTTAGCCTAATTAATTGTAACATGTTCCCATGTGATCCTCAGTGGTCTTTTCATTTGTTAGTTTATTTTTAGTGATAAATGAATGTATTTTTCCAAAGGTTGTGGCCTTTATCAATAGTGGTGCTTACCAGACTTTTGCTTCCTATCCTGCTGCTTCAAATTTCATACCTATATTTCTGCCCCCTTTCCTATTTTGGTTTGCAGGCCTTTAAAATCCAGACGAATTATCTTGGTTTCCATGACTGAGCTAGAATTGTCCATACATTGCCATCACTTTTACTTAGTCAAAAAAAAAAAAAAAAAAAAAAAGCTGTTGTTGTATAGAAGTGCAAATTAAAGAAATTATGTATTCTGTCTTTTCAGATTCTGGTTGAAACATTCTTGGTTTGTTGGGGGTTTTTTTTTGGTGCATTTCCGAGCTGTTAAGTTGTTTTGCTTTGGTTCTTGTTTTTACCATACTACTCTTAAAACTTTCCCAATATTTATGATTTATGCATCCTGGCTACAGTCTTATATTCCGAGGGTAAAATTCTAAGAAGCATTTTTGTCATTAAAATTGAGGCTTGGAAACTGTAAATAGACTATGAAAATTGTGCACGTCTAGTTTTCCTTGTAGGGATTTGGTTTAGGCTGTTATTGGCAAATAGTAACAGCAGTTGTCACATTTCTAGCTTTCACTTTTTGTGTGTTAAGCATAATTAAACTTTGGATGGTTCTCACTTGCTGTGGGGGAGAAAACCTGCATGTCTTGGTAGCTACGAAGAAATTAGCCTCAACTAATGTTTCTCAACTCTGGTTCCAACAGTATTTAGGAACCAACAATTCTATCTAATAACCAACACTATGATCTGATTCAGGCTTGCCAGCACTGCATTTTAGAGATTGGCAGATTTAATTAGCCTATGGTTAGTTCATGACAGCAAATAACACACAAACATTGTAAATGCTGCAATGTCAGTAATCTGTAAAAATCATAATTGATTTTAACACCAGAGTCTTCCTGCTGAAGATCATAGATGTCTGGTGTTGTCTGGATGAGAAAAATTATTCCTACCATGTCAAAGCTGATGTAGCTGCTTTAGTTCAGACCCTGTATATTTAGTGCATTGTTGTACCCTAAGGCTTGCACTGATGAAACTGAATCTTGGTGTTAATTGGCACTGATTTGAGGTATAGTCTTTGCACACAAACCCTAAACTGAGTATGGTAAAATTTTAAAAACTTGGTTTGCAACCTGTGCCTTCCTCTCTCTGAGCAGACCAGCCAGCTTTGGTTAGATCATCTCACCAGCTGCTAACAAGAGTGGTTCTGTTGTTATGAACGAGGGCACGGTTGCTTGTTTTGTGATATGATTTCAAGTGCTGCATGTTTTGTGATGCCTGCTATGCTTTTTATCAAAGAACGTTTTACTAAATTACCCAGAAAAAAAAGGCTGAATGTTAAGTAAGTCATACTGGATGCCACTGTATAGGTATGTGTGTAATTCGTGTGTGAGGTTGGAGGGTGATTTGGATACTTCTGGCACTCCTGCCCTCTCATCAGACATAGCAAGAAACAAACACGGTAGAATTATAAAATCATTTAGGTTGAAAAGGACCTCTAAGATTGAGTCCAACAGTAAAGTAACACATTCAAGTCCACCAATAAACCATGTCCTATGAGGGCCACACCTACAGGTCTTTCAAATGCCTCCGGCAATAGTGGCCAAAATAACCATCTTACGTTCTTTAAAGATCAGTTAATTCAGCCTGGTGGAGAGGTTTGATTGTTACATTCTTCGAAGAGGTTGCTTACTTATAAACAGAGGGAAAACAGTGTTTTCTCTGGTCTTTCCTAATGAGGTAACTTGTCCTAGTTTAAAACTACCTTGGAGACCTAACATGAGTGCTTGCAGGATCTGTTCTGCCAGCCTCCGCAAGAGCATCAGCACCCCACCCTCTGCCTTGCCAGGCCAGTGAGATCACTGAAAAAATAAGTGGCTCCATAAGCACTGGAACTAATGACTTCTGTTTTATGTGGTTTAGTCTCTTGTGGTTGATTTGTCTTTGGCAAGATCAGAGGGGTGTTCTCTGAAGTGTTTTTTGCAGTAGGGCTGTTTGCAAGCGTTCTCAGAAATAAAGCTCTTCTGGTCTCCAAAAAGATGTAAACTTGAGTTCCACTTTCCCAGCTCAGCACTTACAGGATCTGTTTCTCTTACTCATCCACCTATTTTCACAAGATCTGTAGGAACAAATGTAAGGCTTGTTTTTATATTTGGACAGTGGGGGTTGTTTGAATCAGATTGCTAAGACACAGTAACAGTGTGATATTCAAAGGCAAGGAAACCAGACTAAAAGTATTGGTGATTCTGTGTGGTTGTCATTATGACCAGATTGTAGGGCTCTCCGTAGACTCCAGGTGGTGCTGCGGTACCAGCTGGGTCATTTTTCTTGGGTAACCAGTAAGGTTTATCTGCAGAAGTCGGTGAACTTGCCTATTGCCTTCTCAAAGCTGAAGTAGTAGAGTGAGAAGAGTAAAGTGAAAAGAATATTTCATACACTAAATGTTTCTGTGGCTTTGCAGAGAACATAACTCTTCTGCATGCTAAGGTATTTATTTCTGTTTGTAGCTAAAGGCCAAGAAAAAGTACAGTATCTGTGTTTTGTTTGTTTTTGTTTTGTTAGCCTTACTGCTGTTCTACTAGCTGGAAATATTCTGACATATTTCTTGCTGCAGTAACTCAGACTTATTTCACCAGAGCATAAGTAACATTCCTTGTCTGCCCCTAAAATAGTAGCAAGTAAAATATAATCTGTGATTTGAGTGAAATTGAAGTTATCGGATACTGATGCGATCTTGCACTGATTTAGATCGACTGTTTCTTTGCCTCAGAGTCTTTTACTAGAGTCAAGAGTTACTGAGAGTTCTGTAGAGTCAAGTGTTTGCACACCTGCTTCCAAAATAAGTGAGGGAATACAGGCAAACCATTTCTTTTCTTTCTTTGAAAATGGGGTGTGTTCTTCTTCCTGATACGTGTTAAAGCAAGAGAATTTCATGTATGGCACCATTGGGGAGTGATAGTATTTATATATGATATTAATGGTATTAATATAGTTGATGTTAAAATCTGTGAAAAATACTTTCAGATCTCCTATGCTGGGTAAAAGTTTCGTGAAGGGTGGGAGCGTGATTTTAGAAGTTGCCTTTGTGGTATGCGGGGTTTAGGGGGTGGAGAATGGAAGGGAAGACCTCTGCTGTTGTCCTTGCTGCTGATTAGATTAAACGTTTTGCATTATGTTTGTATACTTGAACCTTTGTTTATTTCATGCGCCTTTTAGTTTAGGCTTGCCACAAGTCTTTTCAGAACGAAATGTATTACATATACATGTATGTTAATGTTGTGTTCTTCTAGTGACACTCTGCCTATACCATCCTTTTCATATGTTGCCTGTTATTTATTAGATTGGAAACTTATCCTTAGGGATATGAAAAAAACCTTGGGTAAATACATGTGGATTTGGCAGTAAAATATAGAAGGTTGACTATGTTTGGGATTTATGGATGAATTACCTTTCTAAACAGACACTGCAAGTAAAAATTCTTTATCTTGAATGTAATGGTTTATCTTGTTCTCTGCAGGAAAGAGTGCAAATCAGAAGATGCTACTTCCAAGATCTCTGAATCTGACCCTGAAGAATTATCAGATGAAGCAAGTGCTGACACTTTCTATGGCACTTCTCCCCCTAGTACACCTCGCCAGATGAAACGTATGTCAACAAAGCATCAGAAAAATAACGTCGGCAGGCCTGCCGGCCGCTCCACTTTGAAAGGTAGGTGTGGTGTCTTGGTTTTTTCCTTAAATGATCATAGTCGTAGCAGTAGCCTGTTGTTACCTGGTGGAGGGGTTGTACAGAAGATGCAGCCAGGTACTGAGGTACAGTGAAAGAACGGGAGGCAGCTGTTGTGAATTCCAACAAGGGAAAACTCCTGCATATTAGAAGAAAAATTTTGCTATGAGAATACTTAAACAATGAGCAGTTTGCCAGAGCGATTGTTGGATTGTGGAATCTCCATCTTGGGAGATTTGTAAAACAAAACTGGTTAAGATCATGAGCAGGCTAAACTAGTTTTAACCCAGCTTTGAGCAGAAAGTTTGAAAAAATTGCTTTCAGAAGTATTTTTCAATCTTTTTTTTTCTGCGATTCTGTGATCTCTAGTAATGGTATAGTTGCTTTGTTGCCCAAGTTTCATGTTCTGAAGCACTTCACAGGCTGTTTATTGGAAAGTACGGTTTTCAGTGATTAATCTTCAGTGTCACTGAAGCACTTAGAGTGTAGTTTTTCCTGCTTGCTTCTGGTGCTTCAGTATAGAGGTAACGGGGGGAAAACCCAAAAGATACTTGATAGGCATTCTTCTCCTAAAGGTACTATGTAATGGTATCTAATAATAAAATCTTTTAGCTTAAAGTGATTTTTTTTTTTGGTTGAGATTGAATTGGTGCGAAAAAGCCATTTAAGATTGTATGTTCAGTGTTTTCATACAGAATACAACTAGGTTCTTGTGTGGGTTTTTGTTGTTTGTTTGTTTAATATATTTTTAAACAAATAACAAACGATGTCAGAGGATTATTTGCCATAGTTATGACAGCTTGACTATTGCCAGTTTATGTTCTGGAAGCAATTTTTAGAATTGCGTCATGTGGAACAAGGAAATGTTAGAGTACATAGCAAGGATGACATTTTTGAGGTAAAATGTAGGGAAGAAAAAGGTAAATTGTTTAGGGCGAATAAGGGAATATAGTCAAATCTTTGGTTGTGTAGGGCTGTGTAATGCAAGTTAATAATAAAGGAAGGGCCAATACAAACATTTTCCAAAGCTTCTGTTTCCCTTTCACTTCATACAACCTCCAAATAACGTCACTGAAGAGAACATTCACCAAAATACCTCTTCCTTATATGAAATTACAGAGAAATCTTGTTACTCTTGCCAGTTAACTGTAGGCATTGGAATTATTAAGCCTCTTAAACTTTGCTAAAAGGCGCATTTAAAATCCAGTAAAATTTTTCTGTTGCAACATTAACTCTATTTATTTTAACCCTATATATAGTGGTTATGTAAACTTTTCCTGCTTTTGGTGATTTTGTTGTTGTTGTTTCATTCTGTGCTTTAAAAAAGAGTTCTAAACATGGACATTGTGATACTAAAGAAACATAACGCATTATATTTCATTGTTAGCCTTTGCTTCTGAGAAAATATGGAAGATTGATACCTTTATGGGAAATAAGGAGTTGTTGTTTATCCCTGCTTGTAGATTTCGAGTTTTTGGAGCAAGGTCTTTCTATTTGCCTATGTGTACCATCTCATAACAGTTATTTTGTATTATGAAAATAAGCCACCCCAAAACCTTGTGGAGTAGTTTGTTGACCTTGAATGTGTACACATATGCTCTTATTGAGCTTGAATGGGTATACTTCAGTAAGAGAATTCATTCAGGGGTTGGTTTGATGCAACTAATCACTCAAAAAAGTAAATTTGAAATAACTTTTCAGATGTTTACAAATAAGATTTAAGGTATCTTCTTTTAGATAACTGCAAGAATTTTGGAAATGAGGGTCTTGGCTTACTTGTGCTTCTGATACTTGGTTGTTTAATTTCTGTCACACCAAGTTTCTCATAACTTGCATTTAGTATCTAAACATAAATTGATGCAATAATCTGTTTAGTTTCTGAATTGTTTCTCCTGTAGCCCAAGACCCATGAGGTTTACATTTTTTCTAAGCTAAATGCATTTCAGAGGTGCTCGTAAGATCTGTCTCCTGAACTCCATGAATGCTTGCTTACTGACTGAAGTGTTAGCTTCTCTGTGTACTATGTAAAAGGAGTGCCTGTGTCTGCTTTTTAGTATAAAATTTTTGCAGCTTCATACTTGAAAGGGAGCCACTGTTCACCCTGCTTTCCTACCCCCATCATGTTCTTCACATGCATTTTGTCATATTTTCTTTTAATGACCTCTTTAAGATCTCAGACTCCACCACATGCTCCCTCTCACTGACTGATAGTAGCTTAGTTGTGAAACCCCCTGCCCTTTGTAGCATTAAAAGTAATCATAACTCAAAATTTGTTAGTACAGCTGAACTTTTTTTGCAAATTAATTGAAGTCTGTATTACTATACTGGAATACAAGTAGTAATAGGAACTCATACAGTTATAGCATTTGTACTAATTTATTGCAGGACTGTCAGGTGTATTTGAATCATTGGTGTCTATTTGATGAGAGGATTTTGAAACAATTTGTAGATTATTGTGCCTGGGCTTTGTTAAGGATGATGAACATTCAAGTATTATGTCTTTTTGGATGTCTAATAATGAGTAATTTTTAACTTGCCTTTCTTTCAATGTGTTTTGGGGATGTGGGGAATCTGAAGATAATGATAAGGGAGAATAACATGTTAAAAATACAAACTGAAGGGATCTAGAGGTTCTATCTAGAATGCAAGTTAAGAAAGTGATCTTTACATGTTAATAGGATTTTAATTTATTTTGCAAGGCCACCAAAATCTTCAACATCAAAGTGCTGTTAGAAGTTGATTCATTTCTAATCTACTTAAAGTCTGTGTGGAGAGCGTGTGTGTTTCATCTCTGTCAACCTCCATTCTCAGTCTGCTTGGCTGCCAGTGCAGAGTGCCCTTTCCTGCTTTTTGCCTGGCCTAGCTCTTTGGGCTATGGCCTCCTTGCAGCTGTGCCAGCTGTGGTCAGTGAAAATAGACTAAGTATTCAACCATCATTCTGAAAGTCTTTTCTGTGCTTGAGTGAGCAGAGGCCCTGTGACCATGGAGCTTGTTGTGTTCCAGCTGCTGATCAGCTGGAACTACTATTCTTTAGTAGTCTGCATACAGGTTCTTCCCGTCAGCCTGCCACCACTTCTGAGAGAGAGAGGACCACTCTTTTCATGCCAAGTAGTTCCTCCTATTCTGATCTGCAAAGCCTAGACTGAAGTGCTTTTCTTAGTTCTACAGAAAAGTGACAAGGTCTGCTGCTCCTGAGGAAAGAACAGGAAAAGAGGAGGAGATTGCACCTTTAGACAGGAAAGAGCTGTTGTCCATAGTAAGGAAGAAAACAAGTGTGTGTTGTGACAGTGGGGAGGCAGGCTCAAGGTGCTAAGGCAGTGTATTAAGATTACAGAGGGGTTCACAGAACTAAGATCAACCTCCCCAAGAGGCAGGATTGGTGCGTTCAAGCAAAATTTCAAAATCTTTATGTGCTCCAGCTTTTATGAAATTGCATGTGCAGTGGAGTCTCTTTAATTCTGTTTGACTTTGATACTGTAATAATGCTTTGTTGCATTTTGAGTTTCTGTTTCGGAGGTTATGTGACAAATGTATGGAAGATGAAGTTGGAAACCGTTCTTTTCCTTTTGATCATACTCAGTTCTCAGTAGATGGTATAATCAAGATGAGAGTTCTCCGAGGTTCTTTCTACAAAAGAGGTAAAGCGAGAGAAGAAGAAAAGATCCTTTGGTTTAGGGTATAGTAGTGGTAACTTATAATAAGACTACATTTTGCTTCTATCCATGCCAATTTTATTTTATTGATATTAAACATTTTTATGCTCAAGCTAAGAAAAATGATTGGTAACTGAGTTGAAAAATGCTTTTTCTTGTTGCTACAGTCACATTCTTCTTCCTTTGGTTACAGAAAAGATGAGTATGCCAGCTCAGTCTTTGCATAAAGACAATGGGAAAACCATTGAGAATGTGGAGGAACACAGCTATAAGCAAGGGAAAAAGATCAGAGATGCCCTAAGGACAACAGAACGAGATCACAAGAAAAATGTGCAGTGCTCATTTATGTTAGACTCAGTTGGTGGATCTCTGCCAAAAAAACCAATTCCAGATGTTGATCTCAATAAGCCTTACCTCAGCCTTGGCTGTAGCCATGCAAAGCTTCCAGTCTCTGTGCCCATGCCAATACCCAGAACTACACGCCAGACTTCTAGGACTGACTGCCCGGCAGACCGGTTAAAATTCTTTGAAACCCTGCGGCTGTTGTTAAAACTTACCTCAGTCTCGAAGAAAAAGGACAGGGAACAAAGAGGACAGGAAAACACCTCCTCTGTCTGGTTGAACCGATCCAATGAACTGATCTGGCTGGAGCTGCAGGCTTGGCATGCTGGCCGGAGCATTAATGACCAAGACCTCTATCTCTATGCAGCCCGCCAAGCTATTCCTGATATCATCAATGAAATCCTCACCTTCAAAGTGGACTATGGAAACTTCTCCTCTGTAAAAAATGGAGCCAGTCTCAATGGTACTTCAGGAGAAGGAGTTTGCAAATCAACACATGGAACTAGTGCTTTGAGTTACTCAAGTTACCATGAACACCTTCATCGCCAGCGGGTCTCATTTGAGCAGGTAAAGCGAATAATGGAGCTGCTGGAGTACATAGAAGCACTTTATCCATCTCTGCAGGCTCTTCAAAAGGACTATGAAAAGTATGCTGCAAAGGACTTTCAAGACAGAGTGCAGGCACTCTGTCTATGGTTAAATATTACAAAAGACTTAAACCAGAAACTAAGGATTATGGGAACTGTATTGGGCATCAAAAATCTTTCTGACATTGGCTGGCCAGTGTTTGAAATTCCTTCTCCTCGACTGTCTAAGGAAAATGATCCAGATGATGAAGATATTGATAGGGAAACAGAAGTAAAGGAATCCTCAGGAACATGCGCAGAGGAGAGTGATAGTGAAGAACAAATCTCTGAGGAGAATGTTGAGGAACTTAGGCAAGCCATCAAGAATAATTTTACTAATAAGCCAAATTTTGACTTTCAGGACCATTTTTCAAGGAGGCTTGATAGGCTTGAATCTGAGGATGACTCTAGTTCCTGGGTTATTCCAGAGTGCAGTGCTGAGGGAAGCTGCAGCCAACACTGTTTGACCTCTATTTACAGGCCGTTTGTTGATAAAGCACTGAAGCAAATGGGGTTGAGAAAACTAATTTTAAGACTGCACAAGCTAATGCATGGTTCATTGCAAAGGGCCCGTATGGCGTTGGTAAGGAGTGATCATCAGCTGGAGGTAGGTTACTAGTGTAAATGGATAACAGGAGTACCTCCTTGCTGTATTGTTTCTAACTGAAAATGTAGGAATTGGGATTTTATGAATGTTTCAGTTGCTTAGCTTAGTTGGTTTTTTGGAAGACGGTGTATATTTTGATTAGGAGCCCAGTTCTCCTTCCACAGAAATGAATATGTCGTGTCACTGAATTTGTGTGAAGCCCAAGCTAGTTCTCTGTTCTTGTTTGTAATTGAAATGACATTTTTATGGTAACATCTTTGTTCGTTATATTTTCTAATGTCTAAATCAACAAGTCAGAGAAATCACTGTGGAAAATTAAGCACAACAGTTGAATTGTGAGAAAAATCAGCAATGGAGGTGTTAATTTTTCTCATCTTCAAGACTGGATGTTTTTCTGTAAGACATTCTTTGTAAAAATGTCATTATAGTTGTGTGGTTTTTCTT
This sequence comes from Corvus moneduloides, assembly GCF_009650955.1. NCBI lineage: Eukaryota > Metazoa > Chordata > Aves > Passeriformes > Corvidae > Corvus > Corvus moneduloides. The sequence goes on along the minus strand of NC_045478.1, from coordinate 84,244,192 downwards.
GTCTACATAAATCAAGTACTGATTATGCACAAGCACATTATGCTCGAGGAGAGATGGAATAAATGAATGGACTCTCTTAACCTTGACATCTGTGAAAACAAGTCATGTTAGCATGTTACATTCTTTGGCTGGCTTGTAGTTAAATCATTATTTTTGTTTGGGTCATTTTATATTTTTAACGAAGAATGTGTTAATAAAACCAATTTATGAATTAAGCAGTAAGTGAAGGACAGTAGTTTCATATTGTAAGATGTGGTCACTAATTCTTTCAAGGCGGAGTATTGTTTCTTAATATAAACTGTTATCTAACTTGTAGATATTTTTATGCTAGGAAAAATTAGTGGTAAGGATTACTTGCTGTCCCTGGAAAAGTGGCACAGTGAATTCTGGGCAAAGGCATCTCTTAGCCAACATGCCCATTCTGATACTGATACCATATGTGGTCTTTGATACGTTGCTGATCTCTTAATGTTGATGGTCATGTTTGCAAAAGGAGTAAGAATTGTTTATCTCCTGTGGAGGTTATTTTTTTCAGGATTAATGAATTTATAAATATAAAGCTATTTGATTTTGAAATTTTTCACTCATACTGTTATTAGTGTAGATACTACTGTAGAAATGAAGTTATTAGTTGAATTTTTATTTATTCTCTAATTGGTTTTAGCTTGTGTTTTAGAAAATTTGCATTAGAAATACATGAAAATTTTCTTAAAGTCAAGTGCCTAAGCAAAACTTGCAGGTATCTTGTTACAGGAACCAAAAGCACGCCCAAACCATGTACACTTAGAAAGGTCAGCTTAATATATAGGTTGAAATACATTTTAAAAAAATCGAAGTAAATTATATAGTCTGGGGGTATTGAAAATGGACTTTGAATATATTTTTGAAACTGCTAAATACCTCCAAAGTTTAGACTGCATAAGAGTTTTTAAAACAAATTAAGGAAACATGAAGTAGCTAGAGTTTTTGCTGCAGCTTCACACAGTTAAACCTTCTGGTAATGTAGTGTTGGATGACTTGTGTAAGATGTTAAGGTTAATCATTTCTCCCTTCTTCTATACTCTTGTGACTACTTTGAATGTTCATTTTCAGTAATTATTACCTTTTCTTTGGAATATTACTCTCCTTTAAGAAATTACTTTGAGTAAAGGTGAATGTTATAAAATTGTAAACTTCTTTCCTGCACCAACGTTTAAAGCATGTTGTCAGAAAAGAACCCGAACAACTCTTCATCAGAGTTGTGGTACCTACTGCAGCAAAAGATGATATTATACTAGAATGGAAGAGATGGGTTTCAATTGCTTGGTCTTTGCACCTGACAATACTTGGAATGTAGTGTCTTTTTTTTTAGTGCAGCTCAGAGACAGAGTTGTTAGTAATCTGTTAATCTTTATTGTTTCTGTTGCTTCTGTAACTTGACTCTGTGTGTGTGTGTGTACTTAGACTTTTAAGTCTCTGGACATACTTTTGTTTCTGTTGTTGCTTAAACACTGTCTAAAACACATCTAAAACGTGCCTCTGGATTCTTCCACTGTATACATTTTAACATTCATTTCATCCTAAATACGTGTAAATCTTTATACATATTGCTGGTCTTAAAAACATACATTTGATTCCTCCATAGGCTCTGAAACTTTAACAAGGCTCTAGACACTATGCAGTCCATTTTGTATAGAAGTTGTACAATTTCATTCTTGATGAAGATGGATAATATTTCTAATTTAAATTTATAAAATCAGATATTATTTTAATAGAACATATTTGAGCTCATGTACCTTGTTTGTTGTTTATTCAACTGGCCACACTTTTGGGTCTGTTTTTTTGTATGATCTCAATAAATGGTTTAGAGTTTTTCTTGGGGTTTTTATAAAAAGTATTTGAAACAATGTGCAGAAGATTAAGATTAGTCAGATTGAACAATAGAAGTTTAGGTGTCTAGTACTAAGCCCTAATGTCATTTGCTGTTATCCTTGATGTTAGAAAATGATATTACAAATTTATTGAATTTGGCTGTGTTATTTTTGCTCGTAGACTAGTTCTTTAATAGTTTTATAACAACTGAATTTCCCCAAACTATATTTGCATCACCATGAGGATTGTATTTCTTAATTTTTTTTGTTGTACTGTGGAAGTGTAGTATTTTTATGATCTGTTTGTTAATGAAAACTTTTTGTATAAAAATCTTTAGCTCTGGTGCTATTCTGGTGCTGCATATTCCTTTTAAGGAGAGTAAAAAAAAGACATTAATATTCCAAGAAGATATGTTTTTAAATATGTGTTTTAATTTTCTGCTAGATTATAAGATTACAAGGTTTTCTAAACTTCCTAGGCAGTACTTTATAATTGATCTAATTACTGGTCATGTCTTTTTCCCTTTTGTAGTGGTATTTAAATTTGGCTGAAGAAAAACCGAGAAAATGCTAGTCATGTCTAGTATAGGAATGAAGGATATTCAGATGTCATAGTTAGCAGCTGAGAAATGAGAATAAGAATAAAACAAAGTTAATCTGAAACAAATCTCATCCTTAAATGAGATTTAATTGTGTGGTGCTATCTTCTGGAACTACACATGTTCTGCAGTCCAGCTTTTCTTTCTAAATCAAGCCTCAGTGCTTCCGTGCACAGCCTTGCTTACAATGTTATCAGAAGGTGTATAGTTTAGATTTCTAGGATGTTTATTTCATATAGTCTCAATTATTTTCTCTAATTAGAAAAGTAATTTTCTTTAAATGTAATCTTAATTTAAAAAAAGTACGTTTATTATTTAAAAAAAACCTGAAATCCCCAAAACAACAAACCAGCTTGACCTCTATATGTCATCTTTCTTTTTTAAACAGTTTAAATTTGAAATCCACCAAAATTCAAAAGTTACTTTTTCAATACTTTAGCTTAGTTTAGCTAGTGACACTTTTTTGAATATTGCATTCATTTACAATGTGGAGTTCTATGTTAATATATGCATTATGTATTTGAAAAGGAACAAGGTTATGTACCTGATCTAGCTTAGTATACGGTTGTTTCTCTAGATACCGTCATAGCAGAAACATTAAGTAAATGGTTTTTTTCATTTCCAAGGGTCCATAATTGTTTTTCCTGAGACTGATGATCCTTAAAAAAAAAAGTTAGCTTTAACAATCCCCAGTGATATAAACTTGAAACTTCTGTGGTTGACTTGCCATCTAATAGACTGTTACCTTTTAAAAACACACTTCTGTGCATGCTACTTTAAACAAATCCAAAATCCAAAAGAATTACAAGGATCCTTTTCATGATACCTATTTTTTGTTACAGTTTTCAGAATTTCCAGATCCCATGTTGTGTTCAGATTATGTGCAGTTACTAAATTTCCCACCTTGTTGCGAGCAAAAATGCAGCGCTGTATCATGGGAGGAGTTGAAATCCATGGATTTGCCATCTTTTGAACCTGCATTCTTGGTCCTCTGCCGAGTCCTGCTCAATGTTATCCATGAATGTCTCAAGCTGAGGTTGGAACAAAGACCTGCTGGGGAACCATCTCTTTTGAGTATTAAACAGGTTTGCTTCAGTTGCTTTTTTTAGTACATATTTCCTGTTTGAAATACTTTGTCATTTCATTATGATATGGTTGTCAGCTTAAAGAGGATTAATGTAAGAAATTGCAATGTATGATTGTGTAATAATTATTGTAAATGGTCTTGTATTTCATATGGAAATCTGCTTTTTGCATAATAAATAACTGATCATATATACCTCTGATTTAGGCTTCCAAATCAAAACTGGTGATTAAAAATATTGTTAGCCAACAAAAGTAAACCGTATTGCTTCCATTTGCATCATAAGCTATATAATCTCTAGCACATCTTCTGCCATTTGGGTTTCTTAGGCAGTATAAGCAGTTTTAAGGATCTATGTTTCTCTTTTTTTCCTTGATTTGATAATTCTTCTCTTGCGAATGTAAGGCATCTGCTAACATGCAGTAGTCACATAGTGGAAGTTAATTAAGAAGAAAAACGAAATGAAAAAAAAAAAAGTTTTTCCCCAGCATATTGTATTATTTTCTGTGGGCAGTGACCCAAGATTGTCAGTCCTGTCATTGGTTGAGAATATTGTATAAGGATTTATTTTCTGGAGGCTAAATTCTACTAAATTAATCTGATCTCCCTGCATAACCAGATCAGGGTTTTATCAGATGGTCTCCAAGGGTAAACATGTAAATAACCTCTTGGACTGATTATGATCTCACATTCCAGTTATTTGCTGATCCAAAATCCATTGCTATGTTACTTTATGGTCCCAAATAAATTTGTCCTTTCTTCCTTCTCCCCTCCTGTGCTCCCCCTTGCTCCCCGCATTGATTGAAGCCTACAATTTCAACCTGAACAGTCATAGAGTAAAACGATGCATAGCATTCTCTGTTGTTAAGCACAACTGCTCCAGAGACTGGGGAGGTTGTTTCCCCCCCTGGCCCCCTCCCCCCTTAACATTTTGTGTGCTCCTTGTGGACTCCGAGTTAAGTAAAAATTACACTTTCTTCCTGGAAAACAATGTGTTTGTACCAGACTGTTTTGGTGGTGTGTGGGAACCTAGAATGCAGAGAATATTTGTGATAATCTCACATAGTATTCTATCACCTAATTCACACCATTGTAGATTCAAATTCTTCCCAGAGGTTAAGCAGATTTTCCCATGGACAAAGGTCAAAACCAGTACTGTCCAGGGGGGGTAAAACCTTTCAAAACAGGCAGAGAAATATTCTCTTCATTCTAGGTTCCCACATCAGTGGATACTGCCTTGCTGATGACATTGAAAAAATGAATTCAGCTCAGCAAATGCTTCCTGTCCCACGCAGTATTTCTGAACAGGCAAAGGAGCTGTGGAGGTTGTTTCACAAATAGATCTGTTTGTTTCCTGAAGAATTATAATTCATAAAATCTTGAGCAAGCTCAAAACAGGAGTCCGGGAATCTATGTTATTCTGCAAATTCACGGAGTATTACAGAGAAGTCTGGATTAGAGATACTCTGGTCCAACCTTCTGGAAGCTGAGTCCTACAATTAGATTGATCCCCAAATTAGATTGTTTTATTATCATATTAGAGTATAGTCAGCAGGTTGAGGCAGGTGATCCTTCCCCTCTACTCAGCCTTAGTGAGGTGCATCAGGACTGCTGTGTCCAGTTCTGAGCTCCTCAGTATCAGAGAGATGTGCAGCTCCTGAAGTGGGTCCAGTGGAGGACAGCAAAGATGATTGGGATCTGGAACATCTCTCCTGTGAGGAAAGGCTGAAGGAATTGGGCATGTTCACCCTTGAGAAGAGACAGCTGAGAGGGGACCTCATCAATGTCCTGCATCACACTCTGTAGCCCTCAGAAGCTGACCATCTGGAATATGATCAACCCAGCTATCTTCAGTCATGCTGCTCTCCTGGCTGCTGGGCAAGGATGCAGAACTTGCATGCAGCTCAGTACAACTGGGCCATCTTAACTGCAGACATAAGATTTTTCAATTCTATCAAGTATTTTTCAGGAAGGAGAGCTGGTGCTGCAGCACAGCTTCTGGAAGTGGCTGCTGCTTCACTTCCTTCTGTAAGATGATCTTCTGGGTAGGCTGCTGTGCCTTGGCTTTCTCTGCATTGAGGGCCAGGGCCAGTGCTTTGTTGTTGTACTTTGGTGAGACTTTATTAGTAGAGGAGTTAATTATTTTTGTTTTGATTTTGGTGCAAGTGAGGCATTCAACTTTGCAGTCCTCAAGGCACCCTCTCCCACATCTAGAGAGGTGGCAGAGACAGAAGGGCAGTTGCCAAGCATATGAAGTTTAAAAAGGGCAAGCGCCAGATTCTGCACCTGGGACAGGGCAGGCCAGGTTTTGTGTATAGACTGGGGAATGAGATGCTGGAAAGCAGTGCTGCAGAAAGGGGCCTGGGGGTCCTGGTTGATGGCAAGTTGAACATGAGTCAGCAGTGCCCTGGCAGCCAGGAGGGCCGAGCAGGGAATGCATCAGGCACAGCATCACCAGCTGGGCAAGGGAGGGGATTGTCCCACTCTGCTCTGCACTGGGACGGCCTCACCTTGAGTGCTGGGGGCATTTTTGGGTGACCAAATGTAAAAATGGCATTCAGCTATTGGGGAGCATCCAAAGGAGGGCCATGAGTATGGTGAAGTGCCTTGAAGAGAAGCCATATGAGGAATGGCTGAGGTCATTTGGTCTGTTCAGCCTGGACAAGAGGAGACTGAGGGGAGATCTCATTGCAGTTACAACTTCCTCTGGAGGGGAAGAGGAGAGACAGACTGATCTCTGTGGTGACCAGTGACAGGACCCAAAGGAATGGCTCGAAGCTGAGTCAGGGGATGTTTAGATTAGATATTAGGAAAAGGTTTTTCACCCAAAGGGTTTAGCACTGGAACAGACTCCACAGGGAGGTGGTCGCAGCACCAAACCTGACAGAGTCCAAGAAGTGTTTGGACAGTGCTCTCGGGGCCCATGGTGTGATTCTTCGGGTGTCCTGCACAGGCCCAGGAGTTTGAGTCAGTGATCCTCCTGGGTCCCTTCCAACTCAGCATATTCTATGATTCTGTCTCTATAAGTATCTGAAGGGAGGGTGCCGGGGGATAGAACCAGGCTCTGCTCAGTGGTGCCCAGCAATAGGACAGGAGGCAATGGGCAGAAAATGATGCACAGGAAGTTCAACCTGAACATGTGGAAGAACTTCTTTACTGTGTGAATGACTGAGCACTGGAACAGACTGCTTGGAGAGGGTGTGGAGTCTCCATCTGTGGTCCCTCTCAACCTTACCCCTTCTGTAATTCAGGTCCTTGTTAGGTCAGATCCTGGATACTTGCAGCTAGAGAGAGACTGCTCCACTACTTTTCCAGCCAATCTGTTCCCGTATTTAATTTTATTCCTGGTAATGTGTTCTGTTCTTGTGTTTTCTTTTTGTTGTTGTTTGTTTTTTTGTTTGTTTTTTGTGTGTGTATGGGTTTTTTTAGTGTGTTTTTTTGGTTGGTTGGCTGGTTGGTTGGGTTTTTCCCCCTTGTATTAGACAGAATTTCCTTTAAGCAACTTGTGTGTGTTGCCTCAGGTGGGGTCACTGTGCATCCTTCTGAAAGGAGTGCCCTCATTTTCTCTGCAACTGCCCTCTAGGCATTGGAAATTTGTGATTAAATTCCCCTTGCATATTCTCTTTCAAGGCTGAACAAACCCAATTCCTTGAATTTTCTTCCTGTGCAAGTAGCATAGCACAGTCTGTTTTTGGTAGTGATTGACCTAGTGAATCTTATTTGAGGCACTGAGACCTAGAAGTGTCTCCTGCTTTTTGGTACCATTTGAAATACATAGCAGTACTGTGTGAATGTATCAGGCATGCTAGTCTTGTTACTCAACTTTTTCAAGGTGGCATTAAATTTTTGTATTACTAGCAAGTCAATTGTATTAAAAAAAAAATCTGATTTTCAATAAGAAGTATATACATAAAAAGAAAACTAGCACAGATTATATCCCTCTTACAATGTGCCTTTTCTCCTGTCCTTTCTTGCTGCCTTCCTCCTTTTTGTCCATGTTTCACTTTCAGTACCGGTTTTTGTAATCCTCATGATCCTGTGTTATTGGAGAGAGCTGTTCTCTTTTAATGGCAGTTTAGTATCTGAGCATTTCAAGATGGTTCTCAAATTCAGCATTAGTACTGAGAGGTGGATGTGTGTATGTGCATGTGGGTTATTTCTGTTTGGTGGTTAAATTTGGTATTGTTTGTCTTGCTCTACCTGCTTTGAGAAAATAATTTATTGTATAAACTACCTAAACAAAAAGCAACCCATCAAACCAATAATAGTGATAATATTTTCAGTTTAAGGTGTGTGTTCTTTCATGTGGTCATTATACGCCAAAATTTTGTTTGGCCACTGCTTTGTGAATTTCAGTTTCAAAAGTTGACACCAAGATTAGCACTACAGATTTTTTGTAAATCCTATATTCTGTTATTCAATAGCATATCCCTGTAAAAGAGTATTATTGAAATAAAAACCTCTATTGTTAATGAAGTTCTGCAAGTTTATTTTGGAATGGATGTGGATTGAAGGGAGAAAAATCCCCCACAGGTTAACACAGTGAGTGTTAACACTGGATTGAGTGAAGAAGCACATTAATTTTAAAATACGTGATATGTTAAGGATATAAAAGTGTCCTTTTGCGTTTCCACCTTATAAAAAAATTACTTTTCCCCCCCTTTTTTTACCTAACTTGGTGAATCTTAAATTGTACAGTTTAGACTATTATTCTTGTTTCCTCTGCACATTGGGGAGTACAACATGTGTTCTGGCCTGTAAAGGATTCCAAAGACTCATGTCATACTAATAGCATTCTTGTAGGTTTTTTGCTTTTGTTCCATTATAATTTCTCATACATTGAGTCTACTATATTGATGTATTACTTAGCCAGGAGAGCCATTATAGAGGATTTTAAAAAGCATATTCATCATCCAGCAATTCCATTCTCTCTGATCCTCAGAAAAGATCAGGGATTGTCAAACCTGAAGACTGATAATGATTTCAGAAGAATACACACTAAGCACTTGAAGGGCTTCTGAAAGAAAGGCATTTGTTAGTATAGGTTTGAAAAGATCCTTGCTCGTTGTGTACTCCTCTACCTGTGGTTGTACATGTCTCTTGAAATAAATAAGGACTAAGCTTTCAGGGAGAGATGACAGCTGTTCCAAAGGCGACCCCTTCTGCAGTTGAAAAGATAACTTTCCTCATGTTAGCTTTGCCCAGGGAAGCAACAAAAAAGCCACAAATCGTTTTCAGATCTGGTATGGATCTTGGAGTTGAGGGCAGCTGCCCAGTAGATGGACAGTGAATTCACTGTAGTAAAACACTTCTCTAAGCATATGTTAAACACGTTGCAATTTTTCCTGACTTGCTTCTGTTGAAACTGGTGATTTTGTGACTGTGAGCCCTTTTGCCCCTTTCTAAATTAATTATCCATGAAGTTGTTTGCTGTGGCATTGGGCAGGGATTAAGTCTGAAACATCTGCCTCCATCTCCATTTACATTTATGTGGTGAATAATGGGATTGCAATTAAATAATCTTGGAAAACTACTGACATCTTTCCTGTGGATGTATAGAGTAACTGTATTTGTTTCAAAAAGCTGTAGAAATTATTTAGTGACAAAACTTACATATTTAGACAAACTGGACTGGCAAATTAAGCTTTCACTGCCCAGGTGAATTTAAGAGTAATGTCTTGACTGATGGCAGTTTTTGGGTTTTTGTCTTGCAGCTAGTCAGAGAGTGTAAAGAAGTTCTGAAGGGTGGACTCTTAATGAAGCAATATTACCAGTTCATGTTACGGGAAGTGTTAGATGACTTACAAAAGATTGATTGCAACATTGATTCTTTTGAAGAGGATCTGCATAAAATGTTAATGGTAAGCTTCCAAAAGGAGAGTTCAAGTAAGTGTATTAATCTGAATACTGCTAATAGAAATCTGTTATCCCTTTTAGGGATAGTTGCCGTTTTTTTTTTTTTCCCCCCCTGCTTTGATGCAATTTTATTGTTTTAATGGACTTGTAACAGAAGCTAGTGCTGTTTTAGCAGTGATTTTTACTGTTTTTTGCTCTGTGGTACAGTAGACTTGTAAATTGCTTGTGTTTACCAAAAATGGTTCATATATAGAAATGTAAATTCCTAAGTTTGAACTAAACTTTTAATAACCTTTTAATATTGAATAAAATACAATTTTTTGACTGACATTATATCTTACAGTATTGGTACTGCATTAATGCATAATTGATACCTTATTTTTAATGTGTATTCGTTACTGCAATTAGTTAAAGAAATCTTTTTAAGAAAAACACTTGGCCTCTGAAAGATAGGGGTTGGAACTGGGTGATCCTTAAGGTCCCTTTCAACCCAAAACATTCTATGATTCTATGATCTTGGCATTTTAACAGCATAGTCTGAAAATACCTGAAACCAATAGAAAGTGGATTTTTTGAGGAGGGATGTTACAGATTATTGAACCGAAACAAATTGCAGGTAATTTTTTGCATTCAGTATGATCCTGAAGGGCAGATGGTTGAAGAAGAATTGTATTTACCTGGATTTTTTAAATGTTGGTTTAAAACAATAGTAATTAAGTAAATGTGAGAGATAAGACTTGATGTAAAGGATCACAAAGCGTAAATGTAGAATCTCAGGAACCTTTTTGTGGCACTTACCTGTATCGAGGAGGATATGTTCAGATAAAACCTTTTGAAGTAATCCAGTTAATAAAAGGTACAGAGACTGTTTTTCAGCAGCTCAGCTTTAAAAACTCTGGCTACTGTGGATGTTCACTAATACAATGGTAAATAGCAGCACAGCAAGCAAGGGGGTCAGTATTTTCAGGAAGGTATTGTGGAGACATAGAATTTAATACTTCCTGAGCCATAAATTGCGCCTTTTGTGTGAAAACATGGAGCTCATTTCCAGTTGGAGGAAATGAAAATTATTGTAGAAATACCTTCTAAAATTGTATAATACTGAGTTCTTCTGTTGATTTGAGAAGTTCTAGTCCTTAAATTAACACCTTGTGTTACAGTTTCTGTTTAAATTATCTGTTTCCTTGTACAGGTTTACTTTGATTATATGCGAAGCTGGATCCAAATGCTGCAGCAGTTACCTCAAGCATCTCATAGTTTAAAAAATCTGTTGGAGGAAGAATGGAATTTCACCAAAGAAATAACTCCTTATATAAGAGGAGGTGAAGCTCAAGCTGGAAAACTATTTTGGTAGGTTTTATTTAATTACTCTGCTTATGGTGGTGTTTTGTACCAGATAGGTGTTAAAGTTAGCACTTGTTCGGGGTTCCCAGGTGTGACTTCTTGAGATGTCAGTAAGCAGCTGGTAGTCTTTGTGATTATTGCAGTGGCTGTGGGTGTAGGATGCAGTAGGTGCAGGTGGCCCTGAATCTTGCTGTAACAGACATTGCTTCTGTGGACCCTAAGATGTTGCTTGTTTTTGTACATGGACTTGGCAACAGCTCTCTTGCATTAGGAAGGAAGAAGTTTAAGGTGCCATTCTACCTCAATAAGACTCTGAAGTTCCACCATTTCTGTTGCTACAGTGATATTGCAGGAATGCTGCTGAAATCTACAGGAATATTTTTAGATTCTGGACTACAAGACAGTTGTGATGAATTTTGGGCCAGTGCCGATGACAGTACTGCATCAGATGAAATCAGGTATTAAGTCCTTTGGCTTAATAATAACAAAACACTTACTTATGTTTCTCTTCCTCTGACAGATGCATAATGTATTTTATTTCTTAGAATGCAGACTTTGTAAATGCAAGGCTCCATAGACTACCACTGTACTTCTGTGTGCAGTAGTAATGAACCATCATTTTGTTTTTGTGAAGCCTAGGAGGCTTCTCTTTAGTTCAGTCTGTGAGAGGTTGTCTGTGTAATGATACTTGAATTAACTTTTTATATTATTATAAAAAAATGTGCCTACGCAAGTTCAACTTATTTACCAGCTGCTTGCAAATATTTATGTTCTTTCTACTAACGTATATGTAAGTAATTATTTTCTAGCGGCTCTATAAATGCAATATGATTTATTAAAACATTGTCACTTCATTTCTGCCAATGTTTCAGGAGGTCTGTTATAGAGACCAGTCGAGCACTGAAAGAGCTGTTCCATGAAGCTAGAGAAAGGGCCTCCAAAGCTCTTGGTTTTGCTAAAATGCTGAGGAAGGTAAGTTAGCAGTCTCCTCTTATGTATATGCTTTAAAGAAATTTAGTCTGAAAGCGTATTCCTTTGTTTTGTCATTACTTGTAGGACCTTGAAATAGCAGCAGGATTTGCATTGTCAGCCCCTGTGCGAGATCTTCTGAATGCCCTGAAAACAAAAGAGTATGTGAAGGTAAATTCATGTAGGTAATAAGGTTTAGAGGCATGAAAGTGAGCTGGGTATGCTAAGCAGAATGTCAAAGGATATTGGCCTGCTTTCAGTTTTTTAATGGGACATCTATACTTCAACATTTAAAGTGTTGTGTATTTAATATTGAATTGTGGTAGCCAAATTCTGTACTTGCGTTTGTGTGAGTGAGAATGCTAGTCTGTTTTGGGGAATTGGTGTCTTAATTCCTTGTTTTTCCAAAGATTCTCTTGGTGACTGAGGAAAAGCTTTTTTGTTTAATAACAGTAGTGAGTGCTATGAAACAAATGCTGCCAAATCTATAAGGTAAATGGATACATGTTTGAGTAGATAATCTCAGACTATAGACCTGTGTTTTGCTTTTATAAAGCAGCAGTATTATAGTGGAGGTCTGCTCTAGCAAGCTTCCTAGAGAGTACTGGGGACATTAGAAATGCAGGGACTCTGTTCTGTTCCAGAAAAACTGTTGCTAGAAAACTGTTGTACAGCGAAAGTAAGTTAAGCTCTTGGTGCTCTATATTTACTGCATTGTAAAGTCCCACATTTGTGGTTTTGCAAAATTTCTTAAAAATTCCTAGGTCAACAAGTCTTAAGTCATTTGCTTCAACAGATTAAATGTATTTGGATCTGCTGTTCTTTTTTGTCCTTCCATATCCATACATTTTATACATATATATATATATATATATATAAAATTCCCAGTTGGGAAATAATGTACTAACCTTCTCATGATGTAATTCTTGTTAGATTCATATAAATGTTTGCCAAATACAAAAATTCATTTAAGAGGACACAACCAAGTTCTGTAGGAGAGAAGTTCATAAAGGGTTGTTAAATACATGGATGAAACAACTGGCTCAGCAGGGCCCTGGTCTGTGCGTTGTTTAAGAGTTGGAAAATGCCCAGGGAAATCAGTGTATGTTTACTTTAAAAAAGTTTTTTCCCCCAGGTATCTAGTCTTGGCTGCTTTAAGACACCATATTAATTTTGGTAGACCTTTTAAGGATCATACAGTTTTTCTTAAGAATGGTTTTTGAAGAAAAAATTGACTCTCGAGTTTGACACATCTGTTATACATGGGTTAAATGACACACATTTTGATGATGAATACTTTATGTATTGTCCCCCTAATATCATGTAGGGAGCTTAAATTTTTAACAGCCTTTTCAATCAGATGTTCATTAGTTTTGGGAATCTAAATTTAGCTTTTAGTAACAACGATCTAGTATTTTACATTGGCCTACAGATTATAATAGTTTTAATTATAAAATACATCTGTCTAATGATAGAAGTGCTCAGTGCAGTGTTTTGTTTTAGCTTGATGACATCTGATAAGAGAATTTAACTCCACCGTAAGTCAATTACCTCATGTCAAATCATGATATTGGCTATTTTACTGTTTTCACAGTCTGCCTCTGATGCCTTACTTGGGTGAAGTATTGCTACCAGTGTGACAGATATAATTGGAAGTAGTTTTTAAGTAGTATCAGTAGTATTTTATTAAAAGAGAACACTTGCTGGACTTAATCTAGTTCTTGTGGAAGTAGAAGAGTAACTGATAATTTTTTAGCCAGAGTTTTGTTTACTCTTTATCTTTTGTAGCCTTTGAGAAATGTATGAATTCTGAAGGAATTTTTTTTTTAATACTCCAGTCTTTGTTGGCTAATTTACTTTTTAAAATATGACTGTATCTATTTTATACTTGTGTATGCATACATATATAGTATATATGTGAAACTGGACTTCTTCTGTAACAAGATTCCTTTAAAAGAATATGTAGAAGGATTAACTGGAAGTACACGGAAAAAAGTCACTGAAAGATGGTGATCCAGTGGATTTCAAAAGAAACAATTTTTAATGCTTTTTGACTTAAAATGCAAAAATGGTTGAAGATACTGTTTTAGTATGTATGTTGTACAGCTTTTTAGGATGGAAATTCTTCCTGTTGCTTAAATGATACTACATATACCTATTTTATCTTTTTTATTTGTCATAAAAGACAGATTCACTCATTCAGTGTGTTTCTTTTCTACAGGTACAAATTCCTGGACTCGAGACTTTACAAGTATTTGTACCAGGCAGTATTGCGGGGGAAAAGTCTGTGATTTTGCAGCTCCTCAATGCAGCTGCTGGGAAGGATTGCTCCAAGGATTCAGATGAGCTTACATATGAGGCCTACTTGCTAATGACCAAACACAGTGACAAAGACCATGAATTAGGTGACAGCTGGAGTGCATGGGAGGGTCAGCCGGTCAAAGTAGTGCCACAAGTAGAAACCGTTGATACGCTGCGCACCATGCAGGTGGGTTTGGTCTTTTTCCCCCACTGTTTGTCATCTCCATGCTTCTATGAATGCTTATTCTATTAGATTAACTGGAGTGATGGAAGTGAAGCATATGTCCTTTTATAGGTAATAAAAAGTTAAATTCAGGAATATGTTTGATTCTTAGTTGTGTTAAATACAAATATTAAATTGATTGTAGCATTTCCTGGCAGGATCAGTCTCTACAAATGTGCATTTTTCAGGGTTGTACTTGAAAATAGAGGTTCTTTTAATATCTAGTTGGGTATTCAGAAGTGTTGTTAAGACTTGAAAGCTGTACATTTTATTATATTAAGAAGTTACAAGTCGCCAAGAACATGTGATGGTTGTGTGCCTTCCACACACTGAGGCATGAAATCAGTTACTCTTGATCTTGGATGAATTGTGACATTTAATGTTAAATTTCTCTGGAAGTTACTGGATGTTCAACAGTTCTGCAGGAAGAAATGTTTCCAGTCATACTTTCCTTCTTCCCAAGCCAACAGGGGTTCCCTGCCAGCAGTTCTGATGCACTCTGACAGCTGAGCCAGCTCCCTGCCCCTCATGTTCTCATATCCTTATGTTAAGCTACATGAATTTTCCTTTTGGTATGTCATGCAGTTCCTTGGATCCTACCATAAATGGGCTGTACTGTCCAGGAAGAGAGTGACTTTCTATGTCACTGTGCCTGACCTTTAGCATTCAGAGGGTTCTAGCAATTACCGGCAGCTGAAAAAAGTCCCTCTACAACATACTGCTGCTTTTAACGTGCAAACATGTTGTTTCTTGTTTGCCTGTTATTCCAATAAAAAAGCAGCCTTTGATTAAGTGCTTACAAGTTCTTTGGACTTCCATCAAAGTTAGTATTTCATTCAGAAAATGAAAACAGCAATAGATGAAATTTGGTTTGCAAATGGTTTCTTACATGTGCAAGTGTACATAAAACACTATGTGTATGTGTTTATATGTCTGTAACACTAGGTTTTTCTAAATCTAGGATTGAAAGTTTAGGAAATAAAAAGTCCTTCAGAAAGGTTGTGTCTTAAAAAAATGCATTTTGATTGCAAACTAGAGAAAATGTAAGGTGTTATTTAAAAAATACTCATCAAATGAAAGAATCTCATCAACACTTAAAGAATTTTAAGCATGAAATTATTCTTTGGGGAGGAGGTACTGAAAATCAGGATGAAGTAGGTCTTGTTTTGTGAGTAACTTGTTGCAGATGCATTGTCTGTAGTTTGAAATCAGCAGAGCTTAGTATGGCAACACCATCTATGATGTATACTTTTATAGACTTGTGCAATATCTGAGCTCTGGTCTCCAAAACATATTACATATTGATAATTTTCAAATTTTGATCAAATACTATGTGTTAAATCTATGTCTTTCCCTATTGAATAGTGGGATTTTGTCCTGAACTATGTAGAGTTTTTTGGGTACAACCTCTTTGCGTATATAATGGTTGTTATTTCCGTCTGCTTTGAGAAAATATAATTTTTTTTGCTTAGCTGTTGCTTTTTCTTGTGTATAGATAATCTGAAGATAATGTAATGCAGTGTTTTCCCTGTTTTCCAGAAGTGAATAGGACTACATTCCCCATGAAAACTTGATGTGGCATTTACCCTAGTGGAACTCTGCTCATTAGATGAGAATTTGAGTTTAGTTGCCAGCATCAAGCTTTTCTGTGTGAATTTAGATTTTCATGAATAGTGACAAGAGAGGTCTTTCATATAGTAGAATTTAAAAAATAAGTGGTTGGAATCTGGTCATGTTGGATATGCTTTTACGGAGAGGATTTTGTTTACAAGATCTAGTGGTGTCTTGTATTCTAGGTTGATAACCTCCTCCTTGTAGTCATTCAGTCTGCCCACCTTGTGAGTCAGAGAAAAGCTTTCCAGCAGTCTATTGAAGGGCTCATATCTCTGCACCAGGAACAGACATCCAGCCAACCAATCATTGCCAAAGCTCTACAGCAGCTAAAGGTAAGCAAGTTTTGAGATTATTTGTCAAAACTGATGGTGTTTTGCTCACTGATAAGTAAAAAAGTGGAAAAAGATTTGATTGCAAAGCTAATGGCATATTCTGCAATTGCAAGGTGTGTGGTAGTCCTCTATGGATTTTACTTTCAGTACAGTGTTCACTCTGTTTTTGCAAATGACTTGTGAGTGTGTTTTTGAGCTATATTGGTGTAATCATTTTTGCATTGGGTAGTTGGGAAACAAGTCCATAATGCAGATGAAATACCATAGCAACAGAGTGAGTACCTCTTTGGGTGACAGCAATATTGAATTGAAGGAAAGTATGTGGTTTTCTAAAAACAAATTCTATCAAAATCAATGATCTGCAGCAAACAACTTTTCTTCCCATATTTGAAGATGCAAAAGTGGGTAGTCTCTGTGTTTATTTTCTATTGGATTTGGTGTGGGTTTTTTATCTTTCTTTGCTTGTTTTGTGTATGTGGTGTGGGGTTTTTTTTATTTGTTTGTTTGCTTTTGATTTTGTTGGATGAGTGTTTTCTTTGATGGGTTTGTTTGTTGGGCTTTTTTTAAGTGGCAGTATCACCCTGCATTCAATAGAGGCTGTGTCCATATTCCAAGGTGAAAATAGAACCAAAGGCTTGGTCGTGCTATAGATAGTAGAACTCATTTTCTCCTTTCTTGTCTGTCTGGTTTTGGTTAGATATTTTTGTTTGTTTTGTGGTTTTTTGTTCATTCTCCACTCACCCTTTTGCTGTCTTTGTTCTTAAAGTTAATCACATGCAAGCAAACTTTATTATAATACTTGAGTTAATTACAGGACTTGCTTCGTGCAACTGCTGGAAAATGTTTGTTTTTACAAGACTGAATGAATTTTTGTGGCATTGTAATACCTTTTCATTTAACATAATGTAATTGTTAGATTCATGTTTGCCTTATATTCTACAGTTGACAAGACTAAATAATATGTTGATATTCCCCCCATCCCTTTTTGTTGTTGCTCAGAACGATGCATTACAGCTATGCAATAAGATAAGCAGTGCCATTGATAGAGTTGATCACATGTTCACATCTGAGTTTGATGCTGAAGTTGATGAATCTGAATCTGCCACTTTGCAGCAATACTACCGGGAAGCCATGATTCAGGGTTATAATTTTGGGTTTGAGGTAAGGAAACAAAAAGCAATTGAAATTTCTGGTTTTACATTGGTGCAAATAAGGTAACTAGTAACTGTGAAAATACAAAGAATTTATGGAAACATTGAATTATTTAGGTTGGAAAAGACCTTTAGGATAATCGATTCCAACTGTTAACTCACTACTACCAGGTCCATCACTAAACCACGTTTACATCTACACACCTTTTAAATAACTCCAGGGATGGGGACTCACCACTTCCTGTGGCTTGTTCTAATGCCTGACCAACTCCTTCAGTGAAGAAAGTGTTCCTGATATCCAATCTAAACCTTCCCTGGCCCAATTTAAGGCTGTTTTCTCTTGTCCTAACACTTTTTACTTGGGAGAAGAGATGGACACCCATGTCACTATAACCTCCTTTCAGGTAGTTGCAGAAAGCAATAAGCACCTGAGCCTCCTTTTCTCCAGGCTAAACAACCCCAACTCCCTCAGCTGCTCCTCACCAGACTTGTGCTCCAGCTTTGTTGTCCTTCTCTGGACTTGCTCCAGCACCTCAATGTCTTTCTTGTAGTGAGGGGCTCAACACAGTATTTGAGGTGCAACCTCAGCAGTGCCCAGTACCATCACTGCCCCAGTCCTGCTGACCACACTATTGCTGATAGAAGCCAGGATGCCATTGGCCTTGCCCTGGGCACACGCTGGATCATGTCCAGCCAGCACCCTCAGGTTCTTTTACCCCAGGCAGCATTCCAGCCATGCTTCCCCCAGCTTGCAGTGCTACATGGGATTGTTGTGACCCAAGTGCAGGACCTGGAACTTGACCTTGTTGAACCTCATACAGTTTGCCTTGGTCCAGCAATCCAGCCTGTCCAGATCGCTCTGCAGAGCCTTCCTGCCCTCCCACCTATCAACACTCCCACTCAACTTGATGTTGCCTGTGAATTGACTGAGGGTGCCCTTGGTTGCCTGGTCCAGTCATTGATAAAGATCAGCACTGGCCCCAAAACTGAGTCCTGGGGAACCCCAATAGTGACTGGCTGCCAGCAGGATGTAGCACCACTCACCACCACTCCCTGGGCCCAGCCATCCTGCCAGATTTTTGCACAACAATCAGTGAACCTCTGTCCAGACCATGAGCAGCCAGTTTCTGCAGAAGAATGCTGTGGAAAAAGATATAAAAAGCTTTACTAAAATATAGGTAGATGACATCCACAAGCTTTCCCTGATCCACTGAGTGGCTCACTTTGTTGTAGGAGGAGATCAGGTCAGTCAAGTAGGACCTGCTTTTCACAAACCCATGCTCGCTGGGCCTAATCCCCTGGTTGTCCTGTACTGGATGATCCCTAACTTTCAGACTGAGATGTTTTGTTGTTTTCTGGATCCTCCTTGCAGTCCTTCATATAGATGGGCCTCACATTTGGTAATTTCTAGTGAGCTGTGACTTCCCAGTTTTAGCAGAACATTGTTAAAAAATGTGTTGCCTCAGAAATTTTACATGGAATTTACTAGACAGCAACAGATGAATCTGATGAATCTGCTAAATTAGCAATGCCTGGAAATCTAAAAAGCTTTTAAGAACTTGATGATTTCAGGTATAGTCTTGTAAGCCCTGCTGCTTGGCAGCATTTTAGATGATATCAGAATCATTAAGGTTGGAAAATACCTCCAAAGTCACATCCAACCTTCAAATGAGTGCCACCATGCTCACTAAACCATATCAAAAAGGGCCACATTTACTCATTTTTTGAGTACTTCCAAGGATGGTGACTCTACCGCCCTCTGGTTTAACTTCCTTCTCACAGTTTTTCAGCCTAGAATAGCATAATACTGTAATACTGTAACATGAGACATTCCTTCCAAGTTTATGGTGGTTCTGTGTACTCAAAAGCAGTGCAAGCTTTTGACTGCTTGCCTTAGAGTGCAGACATTCAAAATGTTATGTTCAGATGCTTTAACTGTTTTGCTGTTTGATTCCTGGGGGCTTTGTAAAATTTTTTTAAGATTGTGTCATACCCTAACATACTTCTAGGATAGTCTTATAAGATATAGCTGGTATTTGTTTGATTTTTAAATGCACATAGATAACTTTTTTATCCCCTAATGTTACTGTAATATAACTAAAAATAAACACTATTTTGCAGTTCAATCTCTGATTACAGAACCAAGTGTTTATGTAGGATGTTTCTTCAATGATGTGTGCACTGTTAAACATCAGCACATGCCTGATGCGCACAGAAGAATGCAGTATGGTTCAGTACTGCCTCTCACTGTAGCATATTTTGTATCATACTTTTCTTGATTAATTTTTTTTCTATAAATAGGCAACTGCTTGCATAAAATAATTTTGTCTAAGAATAGGATGTGACTGTCACCATACTGTAGAGTTTTGTTAGCCTGCAAATACTCCAGTGGATATTGTTCTTCTTATTAATATGTGAAAAGTAATCTTCAGTTTCTTACAGTACCATAAAGAAGTTGTTCGTCTGATGTCTGGAGAATTCAGGCAGAAAATTGGAGACAAATATATCAACTTTGCCAGAAAATGGATGAATTATGTGCTAACAAAATGTGAGAGTGGCCGAGGCACTCGACCCAGGTAACAGCCAACTTGTTACTGCCATGGTAGTTTTTGGAAGAGCTGAAGGGTTGGGCTCAAAAAATTGGAGTAAATGAAGTGGCATCTGGGTGGCAGCCAGTCACTAGGGTGTTCCTTGGACCTCAATTTTGGGGCCAGTTTTTTCAGTGTTTTTTATCAATGACCTGGATATAGGAGTTGTGTACATACTAAATAAGTTTGCCATACTAAATTAGGAAGCAGATATTGATTCACTCAAGGGCACAGAGACCATACAGAGAGAACTTAATAGATTATGAGTGCTGGACAATAACCAACCTTATGAAATCTAACAAGGGCAAATACCAGATTTTGCGCGTGGGGTACTGTAACTCTGGGTATACATATAGATCAGAGGCTGAGAGGTTGGAGTGCAGACATTCAGAAAGGGACCTCAGGGTTCTTGTTGATTGTAACCTTTGAGTCAGTGATGTGCCCAGGTAGTGGAAAGGGCCAACTGTATCCCAGGGTGCCTTAGGCACAATAGATCTGACCAGTTGGAAGGAGTGATTGTACCACCGTGTTTAGCATGGGTGCAGCCTCAACCTTGAGTACTGTGTGCACTTTTGGGCTCCACAATCTAAGAAGGACATAAAAATATTGCAGTGTGTCTAAAGAAGGGCAGTGTAGATGGTGATAGGACTAAAGGACAAGATGTAATGGGGAGTAATTAAGGATACTAGCTTTGCTCAGCTTAGGGAAGAGAATGAGTTGCTATCTGCAGCTTCTTCATGTCTTCTCTCTGGTGACAGGACAAGAGGAGATGGCTTAAAGCTGCATTTGGGGAGGTTGAGATTGGGTATTAGGAAAAAATTTCTGAGAGGTGATCAAGCACTGGAACAAGCTCCCCAGGAAAATGGTCATGGCCCCAGGCCTGTTGGTGTTCAAGAACCATTTGGACTGTGCTCTTAACTTCTGTGTTGCCCTGTGTGGAGTCAGAAGTTCAGTTCTGATGATCCGTGTGTGCCTCTTCCAGCTCAGGATATCCTATGATTCTGTTTGTATTTTGTAGGTTGCAGCTGCTAGTTCTAGTAGGTCAAAGAGGAAGCAGTGGGGGACAGCAAGTGGCTGAAGACACAACTCACTCCAACCAAGTTACTTACTTGTTTTACTTCACCAGTCTAGGCCATGAAACCACTGATGCCCAGTCATTACTAATCAGATAGTCGTGAAATCTTTAGTATCTTTACAGTCTTGTTTCATAAAGGAGACTTCAGGCAGGGAACGCAGTGGTTTGGCTTGTTGCTCTGAAACATACTATGGTTGAGTTGATGATGCTGTTCTGAAGATAGCACATATATGGGTTTAGATACATAGCATGGCCTGCTCACCTTATTTGGCATTGTCCTTGCTAAAATCAGTCTTTATCTGAATATGACTGGATACAAGGTAAAATTTTTATGGTTTATGTATTGGTCTGTTTTCTTACAAAGATTTTATCATATTTTCCAGAGGAAAAATTATTAACTATTATCTACTGTTCTTGGATGTGGTTGAAACTCTTCATGATGGCTTTAGCCAAAGAGCATTTCATTTTCTGTCTTTTCTTTTTCTTTTACATAGATGGGCAACTCAAGGTTTTGATTTTCTTCAAGCCATTGAGCCAGCATTTATTTCAGCTCTCCCAGAAGATGACTTCTTGGTATGAATACATTATTGTGCGGGTGTTTATTTGTAAATGCTTGTGAAGCTACTAGTATATGTTTTCAGGGATACTTTTTATAAAGCAACATCTGGACACAGATGCAGTTCTGAAACAATTGCTGTTGTATATCACTGTTGAAGCTGCTATCTCTTCTGTTTGTTAGATTCTGAAGAGAGTAGGTTTGTGACCATTGCCAGTAATAGTTTCAAGTTGCTGGTACTGTCTTGGGAGGCCACCTCCCTTTGTGTCTTGGAAAGTTGACAGCAGCTTTCTATAGAGATTAATGGTTGTCATAATGAATTCCTAAATGTAAGCTTCTGAGGCGTAACTAACACACAAATTCATCTGTGGATATGAATACACAATCACAACTGTTTAAAGATTTTTATTTTCAAATTGTTCCAACATGAAACAGACTTTCAGGCATCTTTCTTCTGTTTTTATTGTGGAAAAAAAAGAGTAGACTAAAGCTGTTTTTTTTGTGTGCTCAGTCTTCCTCCTTTTCCTCTGAAAATAAAATTCTGAGAATTTATTTCTCTGATCTTGGTACAATAAAACAGAGAAGTAAAAGCACAGTTGCCACAAAATAGCAGAATGTGAGTGTCAACACCTCTTGATTTTTACTAATTTCAAGATGTGTTATGAAATGCCACATGAATCTTGCATAATACAGAAATGATACGGTTTAGTCTTTTTCACACTTGTGTTTTTATCAGGACCTCTCTAGTAAGTTACGTGTTAGTCCTGCATTTGTGTTGCTGCGAAAGGGTTGACTGCCTTAATGACAGAGTTAAGCTGGTAATTTGGAATACTCTGATACTTTAGCTTTAGGAAGCAGCCCCTCAAATTCTTCTGCTTTGACACAGTTTCTAAAACAGACTTTGAACAAGTAAAGGAGAGAGAAACGGGGGGAGCGCAACACTGTAGCTGCATTTTTGAACTTTTTTCTTTCTTAAATGGGATTTCAGTTTTGGAGATCATCACTTGAAGCAACTTTGATTAATCTGTATAGCACAGGTCACAGTATTTTACCTGGAAAGGGCAGTGTCAATCCTGATCTCTTAGATACTACATCATGTCATGGAATAATGACGGTCTAGATTTAGAGCTCTACATTTCAAGATGAAATTCTAGCTCAGTCTGCATTGGTAAAATATGCCAGTCTCAAGCTCAACACTTAGTTTTATAATTTTGTTTTTTCTTAGTCCTTGAATTTCCTGGTCTTCACTAAGTTTTTGAATTTCTGGAAGATATTGGCTACTCTGAGTGACTGGCATATAGAAATGACCTTCACAGCAGCTCTACTAAAGAATATAATTTTACTACTTCGTGAAGATATATTATATCCCTGGTGTTCTGACAAGTAAATTGAACCAGAGGAAGATTTAATAACTTGTCCAGGGTTACATACACAGTGAATAGTACACCTAATAATTGAGTTCAGATTGCCTGAGGCCCAGTTCAGTGATTTTAACTATTAAAATCCCTTGCATGAAAGTTTTGTTAGCTTCATGGGTAGATGAGAAAAGTGTATTTCTTCTAATATGCAGGGCTTCATATTTTTTGTTACACAGATCTTCATCTTGCCATTCAGACCATCATATTCTCACCCAATTTTTTTAGGTGTTTCTTCTTGGGATGTGAAGGGGGAGGGCAGAGAAGGTTGTTACAGCTTTTTCCAGGAAGCTTGATTTTAATTTTATTAACAGTGAACACTAAGTTCCGCTACCTTTATATTTTGAAATGTTCTTTATGATATATCACTGTTCAGTTGTAACAGTTATGTGATTTTGACAAGGACAAAAGGCAAGACAAAACTAAGACTTCCTAGCTTTAAAAAAATCGATTAGGTCAAAATACTAATGTGGATCCAGAAGTTTAATATAATAGGTAGAATATAGGGGTGCTTATCTGACAGATTACATACTTGAATAATGTAATTTTGTTACTGTGAGCTTTATTGTGTGACCATCAACCTTCTTGTAACAAAACATCACAACTTTTTATGTTTGTCTTTTCTAGAGTTTACAGGCTTTGATGAATGAGTGCATTGGCCATGTTATTGGAAAACCTCACAGTCCTGTTACAGGTTTGTACCTTGGTAAGGCAGAAGTTACTGGCATTTGTTCTGGAGCTTTGCTGCTGCTGTTACAGAATTTTGGTTGTAAAGTACTTTTAAAGTGCAAGAAATACCAATAAAAGCATTTTCAGTCTTTTTGTGATTGTTGATGTGAAGCCATTATTGCCTGATAAAGTGTAAATTACCTGGTGGTTTTACTCAAGAAATTTCAAAGCTTTACAGATGCTTTCCTCTGATTTTGTCTTTCCTGTGAAGTCTTGCAGATCTTCTAGGAAAGGGCCATGTTGGGTAAAGAAATGATTTTAACATTAAGAAGGCAGTTACAGCTCCCTCTCCCAAACTTTCATTGTGGCACTGCAGTTATTTACACTTTGGCACTGCAGATGTTTATGCTTCTAATGGACTTTATATTATCAAGGACACACAGTTTATACATGGGGCTGTGCAAAATAGTTCTCTAATATAAAATACAGCATAGTGTAAAATACATTTTAACAGATATAAATGTTGATATCATTAGCGTGAAATCAACATATTTGATTGCGTATCTCGAGAAAATAATGTTTTGTCAGCAGTACATCCCTTTTACCCATTTCTTTCTCAGCACTGTTTCTCTCTTCCTCTTCTCAACTCCATTGACTAGTTTACTTTCCAAAATACTTTGTCATCTTTTTTATCTTGTTCCTGGTGTCCACTTCCTGGGCAGGCTTGATGATAGAAGACGTAAGGGGAGAGTAATCCGCCCCCAGCAAGAGGAGGTTTTCCAGTTTTTCAGGAAAGCTTGTTTTGATATAATTTTGATGAGAAAGTGTAATAGCTGGCAAACCTTTTGCAGTGAAAGTCAGTCCAATCCTTTGGAAAGAAGCATAGTGTAAAATCAAATTTAGCCAAATTCTTTACGGTGATGTAAAACCTGTACATTCACTTGTAGTACTGTTGTTCAGAGGGAGGCCTGTTTTAGGTGAATCACCAGTGTGATGCTGCCAAATTACTGATACTCATATAAACGCTATTGCAGACGCAGCAGATCAGACAAACTAAATTGCTCGACAGCTTTTGTCTCAGGGGCATGGGGAGGGGATGACACAGATCAATGCTGCAGTCTTGAACAGCAGTCTGAAACTTTAATACACGTGAAATTTAACATAAACTGTATCCTGGCTACAGATCTTGCAGATACCCATTCCTGTCTCCTGCTTAGGAGAAAAATTAGACTTCCCAGTTACATTTGCATACCACTTCGAAGGACTTAAACCCACTGTGGTCTTTACCCCTTTTCCCAAAGCTAACGATCCAGCTTTGTTCATGCTGCTGCCTCTAAACACGTATCTGTGTATCTCCTGGTGTTTTATCCTGTCTTTTTGCTTTGTGAAACAGCCTGTGTCTTCCTTCCTTGGAAGGATCTGCCTTTGGGTGTCCTGCTAGCGTATTCGCCAGTTACAGCAGGACAACCAACACCTGGCCCTGCTGGCATCTTTTGCTTGCCCTCGTAGTGCAAACAAGGCAGAAACTGAGCTCACTGAGAGGAACCTAGCCTGGCAGAAAGTGCTGACTAATGGTTTGGTGGGCAACCAGCTGTCTGGAGATGTGACTGCCACAGTATTTTTCTTACTAATTAAGGATGAGTTGAGGGCAGACGGTGCACACTGCTCTTGGAGGCACTGAATTAGGCATAAAGACGGTGACTACTCATTTAGGTTTTGCCCTGTCCATTTGTACCACTTCCTTGGGGCAGACTGTCATGGGGGGCATTAGTATAGGTAAAACTGTCATATGTGGGTTTTATCTACAGCTTAATTTGCTTTCCATTATTGTCTGAGAAAGCTCAATTCTTATGCAAAGGAAACACAATAATGCTGTTTGGTTTTCTAATTATTATTTGGTTTGTTAATGTTTGTTTTTGCAATAAGATAAATTAATTTGTGAAGTAGAAATAATGAAGTAGTTTTTATGAAGTACGTACACATTTTCTAATTGCTCGTTTTTAACTATCTGGAGATTTTCATTATTTTATGGATGAGTTAAATAATACAATAATATGAAAAGTGTTAATATACATGATTTATTTAAAGTTGAAATAATTTGTATTTTTCCTAAAGGATAAGAAAATACATGCCAGTTCACACTTAACTCTGTAAATAGGAATTTGTTTTAATTCTGTGTCTTGAAATGGCCCTAACAGAGTTTTTCTGACATCTGAGTACATGTGATCTGTTTTTATGTTTGCAGCTGTTCATCGAAACAGTCCCCGTCCTGTAAAAGTGCCTCGGTGCCATAGTGATCCACCAAATCCTCATCTCATCATCCCCACGCCTGAAGGCTTCAGGTATTTAGTATTAATACGGCATTTTAAACTGTTTTATCCTCTCCTGGCTATGCTGAATGTCAGTAATTGGAACACCTTTTCTTTCCCTTTGAGGGCAAAGCAACTAGGAAAAATTAGCATGTAAGTGATGCAGATTTTATCGATGTGCTTTTAAGGACAATACAAGTTTCCTATTCTTGCTGCTTGCCCACCCCCCTTTCTGTTGGTGCATGCGTTCTCACTTTGAACTCATTCTTTATCCCCTTTATCTTTCCTGAAACCAGTGTTTCAATGTAAAAAGCTTTAATTCAGTGAAAACTGCTCATTAACAAGACTTTTATTTCCTTCCCCACTTTGAATGCCTGCCTAAGTTCCTGTGGCAGTGCTTTCTGTAGTTTATATACCTAGAACTTAAAAATGTAGCATTCTGAAATATGGTGGCATTTCTGCGTCATTACCAACCTGCTGTGAATAAGTCTAAAACAGTGGGTCTTTCCTCCTGCCTTCGAAAGAGTTGACATGAGAATTAATGCAAAAATAGTTTAAAAAGAGTTCAAAATAAACATCACCATGCATAATTTTACACAGAGGGCCCTATTTTTCAAGAATGTGACAGCAGTGAGAAACTCTACAGTTGACATTTTTTTCAGAAGTCACTTAGCTGTTGGCAGAAACTAATGCTATTCTAAAGATTTGAAAATTTTTATTTTGAGGATTATTATTGCTGTACACACTGGCAACCCACAAAGCTTCTGAGACCCAGAGTTATTCCACATAAAAATCTGTATGTAATTGAAAAACTTCTAAAATCAGGCATCATTATACACGCTTCAATATTTTGTTTCTAAAACAAACTTTCAACTCCATACATTTTTTTCTTAACTGTTTCCTGAAGTTTTTCTTCTTGCCACAGCACGCGGAGTGTCCCTTGCGATGCGCGGAGCCATGGCAGTGTTGCTGTCAGTCGCCCCGCTCCCGTTGGGAGCGACTCAGGCCAGCCCAAATCTCTCAGCAGTGCAAATGAGACCAGGTAGCTCCGCTCCGTGACGTAGCAGACTCATCCTACCTACATCACCCACATAACTGTTTCCACATACATCCTAATAGATCGTTTGCACCGTGCTCTTCCCTCCCATCATGTCTTCCACTGGCTCCTTCATTCATGTTCGACTTGAGCAAAATCATGTGTCTTAGAAATTGATGATGAGGCCACTTTCAGATTCAAAATGCCTGAACAATGTGGTAGTTAAAGCATGCAGTTCTAACGTAGATTACACATTTGCTCATTAAAATGTCCATGAAATGAACATATGCCAGTCAGCTCATTGGTATAGCTTTAGTAAATAATCAGTACTGGTAACTAACACATAGAATCATAGAATCACTTTCACCAAGATAACTGTAAGATACAACTAAGCACAAGGATTTTCATTTTTTTCATGTTAGTGAACAGTTTTGGTATTGTTTTTGTCCATCATAAATGTTTTGAAATACTGTATAGTGGCGACTGCAAAATTAAACAGATGAGATTTTTAAAAAAATTATTTCTTGCTACACCTTTGGCTTCTTAGGGTGGTGCAGAATAAACTTAGTACAAAAGAAACTATTCTTGTATTAGGATATGTAACAGAAACCACTCCTGTATCATCACAAGTGACATTTCTTTTTTTTTTTTGGCAGACCTATGTTAGTATCTTTTTTGTTTTTTGACCTTTGATTTGGCTGTTGTAATTTTAGGCTGTTGGTATTTCTTCTTCCCATATTACAGTCAGACCGCTGACGTGTCTCCCAATTTTATTTTACCTTTTTTTTCCCCTGCACCCCAGACTGCGAAAAGCCTGCTCTTAACACAGTGGTGTTACCTTATGGTTTAAAAATAGCTTTTTGGATTCTTATTTCTATTGCAGAGTACTGAAAGTTCTCTGGGACAGAAATTCATATGAACGGATACACATATCCGACTATATCACACAGCTGGTAGAGGAAAAAAAAGAGGTGGTGAAGGAACAACAGATTGATGGTGACCAAAGTGAAATTGATATGACTTGATTATGAATTGTTTTGTAATAAATAATTTTCAACTGTGAGCCAGCAAACCATCATAGTTTGATGTGTTATCAGATGCATAGCAGAAGCATGCATTAAGCTGTTAAGAGGGAAGTAAATTGCCACTTTTCATATGCAATCTTTTCTGCAAGTTTTTTCAGTTTCTTTTTATTACAAAATGTGATTTGCACCTTTTACAGTAGTCTCCAGCTGTATAGCTTATGAATCTAGGCCTTTTTTGGTTGAAAATACATCTTGAAATTGTTGTCATTCAAACACAGACATTATTTATCCTTCTTGCCTCTGTTTTAAGCCCCCTCATGAAAAAGACAGAGTAGGCAGTAGTCTGCAGCATTTGAATAGCCCTTTCAAGAAGTAACATTCTAGAGAATTTTCACTGAGAGGTTCTGGTAGCTTTATAAGCTGACAGTGGGGTGGATAATTAGTGTTTTTTGAAGACTTGTATTTTTCTTAGAGTTCTCTTCTTTTATTTTTCTGATGGTTGTTCATAAAATATCCCATTATCTTGGTTTTTCTTATGCACTGTCTGGATTTTTAAGTAGCATTTAATACCTTGTATGAGCTAGGAATAATTTGAAGAAAAAATTTATGAAAGCAGAGACAGAGTTCTGTAGGCTGCTGGGTTTTTTTAGGGGTTTTGTTTATTGAGGAAGGCAAAATGTAATATATTTCTACAATTTTCTTTTTTTTGTTCTACTGTAGTTAAAAGAAAGTTGCAAACTTTGATGAATTGCAGTCTTAATTATGAATTTCTTTTATTTGTGCTCCAAAAGAGAAATGGAGTCTTTTGGATCGATGAAGTGTTTTGTGGTTTTGCAAAGTGTGGAGTCCAGTGCTGGAATAGCACAAAGACAGAAACTTTGTATGGAAAAGTTGAAAGTAGGAACTTTGTAAATCAATTGTACTAGGCAGTGCATAGTGTACAAATGCCACCATAGTTCTAGTGAAGTTTTTCTTAACAACAACAACAACAACCAAAAGAAAAATAGTCAATATAATATAAAAATTCAAAGCACCAGTACCTGACTGTTTACATTGAGCTTTCTGATATTTATACATTTACACTAGGTTCACACTAATAACTTACATAGATGTTCAATTTATGAGCTAACTGAGTTATTATTCATCATTTTATTATTTATCTAGGGCTGGAGCCAAAAATTATCAAGCATTCTTGTCTTTTACTGTAATTTTTGCCTAATAATGTGCATACTGACTTTCTGGATCAGTAGAAGGTGTGGGTGCCTGAGATGGGCCTGAGATGGGGTTTAGGCACCTGCATTCAAAGCTGTGATGCTTAGGGTCCTCTGTTCAGTTGCTGCCTCATTTTAGAGGTGGTGTAGCTTTGCTTGGTTTTAAGCATTTTGTACATCAGGAATTGTTGCTCTGTATATGCTGAGAGCCACCTTCGCCTTCTTGCTCATTAAAACTTCGACTTCCTGAAGAATAGTGGGGATTTGCACTAGTTTACTTTCAGTTCCTGCTCAAACTTACAAAATCTAGTGGGGAAGTAGAAGGAAGTGCAAAGCAAACATCATATGGAGAACATTTGCAAGGGAATAGGTTGTTTTCAGTTTTGGCTTCTGTTCTCAAGGTCGTTGTTTTTGTTCTTTTTTTCTTTTTTTTTTTTTTTAAACTCTTATTAGGTAATAATCAGATGCAATTTGGCAACAACTTAAGGACTGTAGGGTAGTCCTCTCATGGGTGTGCATACACCTTGTGAGGCCAGTTATCTTTCATCTTTTTGTAGTTGTTAGCTTTCAGTGAAGGATTTAACAATGTTGCCCACTTTTCAGTAATGTTTAGCTCATACCTCTAAAGCATTATGTTTAAGGAGACATCAGTCACAATTCTTCCCCATCAGACTTTAAAAATTGAAAGGGAGCCTTGTCCAAAAGGGAGTTAATGGTAGAAAGACTTCCACAAGGAATTTATGTCTCTAAAACATAAGTGGACTAATTGTTGTCTAGGGCTGGAGGAAGGTGCCTGAAGACCTAATAATTGAAGTCTTGTTTCTCTTAGTATTTTTTTCCTTTCTCTCCAGCCTTCTTATTCATCTGGCTCTTACTCTGAGGCATCTGATTCCAGTCTGTGCTGTCTGGACAAACTGGGGCCTCCAAGCGATCAGGCTGCTGTCATTTAACAGTGTCCTTCCTGTCAACCAGCTTGTGTTTCTTCCCACTGGTTCTGACTTAATGACTATGGACTATGACTGCATTTGCAGTGCACTAGGCACATATGAATTCAGTTACTATCTTTCATCTGATGATGTGGCTCACATTATCACCCAGCTGAATCACTTCTGATTGTATATCCAACTCTGGCACAAGTTGTATCCTGCAGCAGCTGTCTTAGTAGTAGGTTACAAGTCATGAAAATGGATTCTGTTGCTATGGGCAAGAAACAGTTTGAAGTAGTTTATGCTTTGGAAGCTTAGGTCTTTTTCATAGAGCAGCATAACTAAAATCATATAAAAAGTCTTCATTTTGGGGGCAAAATAGCATAGAGAGGGTTTTCTGTTTACCTTTCAGCATCAGTTTTTCTTTCATGCTGCTTTCATGGTTCGTATCCTAGGCTTCAGAGGTTCTGTCTCTTAAAAATTGCAGTTAAATTAGCATTGCACTAAATAAATACTAATGACAAGTTAATTAGTATGATGGCTCTTTTTAACAGGGGTTCCAGTGTCCCTGAAAATGATCGACTTGCTTCAATAGCAGCTGAATTGCAGTTCAGATCCCTTAGTCGTCACTCCAGTCCCACTGAAGAGCGAGAAGGTGATTGTCACAGTAACAAATTGTGACCTAGATGTGCAGATGCTTTATGTCATTAACATATTTCTCTCTGTTCCCAGTTCTTACCCTTTCCAAAAATTTTTTTCACCTCATCTCATTCCGAAATCTTAGATTTTTAACGTGTAGGCTTATATGGTCAGAGTAAGCCCTTCTGTTTTCAGACATATCCACTATTCTCTTGCCATTCATATTGTTTCTGAATTATATCTGAAGGGATTTCCTGGTGCTGTTCTAAGTTCTAGTGTTCAAAATGAAATTAGTAATACGATTTCTGAATTATATACCCCATTTGATAGTAAATTTCAAAACACTGTTAATGAGATATGAATTGGATCCATCAGGAGAGTGAAGTGTTTTCTGTCCAGTTCTTTATCCCTGCAGTATTCATATTACAAATACTTGCTGTTATTTGAATCCTGGAAGAAGGGACAGGATGTGTCACTTGATGTCCTGATCAGGGCTTCTCCTTCAGGTTTCCCCAGCCCCTGTACATGTGGTATTTATTGCAACAAATACCTTGAAAGATTGATTGTGAAAATTAAAATGAAGTACAAAATATGAAGCAAAATAGAATTGATATTGTGGTCATCCACACTGGATTTCTTAGAGAGAAATGCCTTAAAAAGGTGTGGGAGATTTTTTTCGTCTTTGTTAGTTTTTAAGCAAATGTTGAAAACATTGTCTGCCTCATGCTTATTCAATTTTTTTTTTTTGTATCTGTATGAAAAGGAAGGTGGCTTAGGTTGGAATGCATACTAATCTTATTCTAAGGAACCTTAGAAAATTATTTTTCTACAGATATTTTGCATATTTGATTCTGAGTGCCCTGGCTTAAGGTGCTCCCCTCAGTTGTGGAAGGAGATCTCTGTTTCTATATAAATGAAATTCTTTTTTATAATTTGTTTTCTAAAGAGAAGTTGATTTTGATTTCAAGAGCATATTTTTGCTTTACATGTAGGGTGTATTAGTCCTATATGTAAGATCTTAGCTTCTGCTGAATATAGTGACATAATCCTTAATAAGAGATAAAGCTACTTTGTGCTCACACTATTATTTCTCTAGAGCCATTGTATCCAAAAGGAGACTCAAGTGGTTCATCCCGGCGGAGTTGGGAGCTCAGAACGTTAATCAACCAGACCAAAGGTATGTGTTTAGGGTCACTGTAATGTAATGTCTGTTAAATTGTACTGAAAGGTTGGATTTTATTGTGGATTGTGAAGAGGTTTTCACAGCTTTATACTTAGGACAAAAAATAAAGCATTGCAGGTATAGGATATTGCTAACAAAATCACAAGAAGATCTTTCCCCAAGGTGGGATTTTTCTTAATTTGGGTATCTAATAGTGTGTGATCCCACAGTTTCCTAAATTGAAGGCTATTGTTTCCTAAATTGAAGACCTCTTCTTCTCTGTCCTACTACTGATTTTCATGTAACCGAAAGTAACTTGATTACTTCGGACACTCCTGTACTGTGCGGATTGATACATGAAGCTTGTCTGCACATACTGTGGCAGGGTAGAGCCTCATGAAAAATGAGAAAAACATTCTGTCACATTAGAAACTGGTCTCATTATGTGTCTTACACAGAACACAGGAGGAATTACAAATTCTCATTTTGAAATCTGGAAGTTGGAACATAAATACTGAAGGAATTTGAGTTTGTTTAAACTAAAAAAGAATGAGGGAAAACTTGAAAATTTCTAGAAGATTGCTGTAATGGGAACTGGTTTTACAGTCCACTGTGAATAAGACAAAGATTTTGTTTTGAAACTACAGCAAGGCATATTTAGTATAGAGGACGTACTATTAATTATGGGTAGGGGAGTAGAATATATACTTTGGGAGTATCAGTATCTCTGTCCTTTGGAGACAGGAACAGGTTAGGCTACTGGTGCCAGCAGTGACAGGTGTATGATTTTTGTGCTTTACAAGGAGGGATGCACTAACACTGCCCTGAGATCTCTTTGGTCTCACTAGGATGCTGTTTCATGACAAGACTTGAGAGCTGGAGTTTCTAATACCTCTAAATCTTTGAAATAACAGATGCCATGAGTCTTTGAAGAAACCTCTCATAATTCTGTAGAAAAAAACCTTACCTGTCCTTCTTTCCTTAGTGCTTTTATGACCCTGTTTCCACAATCAGAGGTTAGTTACAGGTCAAATGCAAACAAGTGTGTTGCATTTCATAAATGTGATTTCCTTGAATCAAGTAAAAGATGATTAGTAAAGTACCACTTCTCATTTTACTTTAGTTTCATATGTGATTGTTAAAATGTCTTATTCTTTTCCTACATCTTAATTAGACTCACAAAATAGTTTTCTTTTAACTCTGGTCACTTCATGTGTTATCAAAAGGTAACAAAATGTAACAGCGAATATTTCTCAATCAAGGAAATTGTTCATCACTCTTTTTAGATACGGCTTCCAAGCAAGCCCCGATGGAAGCTGTTCAAAAGTCTGTTCAGTTGTTTGAAGAAAGGAGATACAGAGAGATGAGAAGGAAGAACATCATTGGCCAAGTTTGTGACACACCGAAATCTTATGATAATGTCATGCACGTAGGTTTGAGAAAAGTGACTTTCAAGTGGCAGAGAGGAAACAAAATTGGTATGTTCTTTATACTTTTGTTTATCTAGCTAAATACCAAACTTAGTATTCGTGAAGGAAATCAAAGGCTCTCTTTAAAAATCTTGGGTCTCTGCATAGGTATTACCAGCTTTACTGAAATCAAAATGTTAAAATACAACATACTGTTGCAGCTAGGATTTTCTTAATGTAGCACTTCACTGAAGTTTTCATTGGTCAAATAACAGAAAACGAGGAGAAGGATTTGGTTAGGACAATTATGCAGGCATGATCTTGTGATATCTGCGTGTGCTTAACTTTATAAAATGTTTGAGTTCTACATTCGGAAGAACCAGAAATGGAAATGAGTTCAAAC
Organism: Corvus moneduloides; assembly: GCF_009650955.1. NCBI lineage: Eukaryota > Metazoa > Chordata > Aves > Passeriformes > Corvidae > Corvus > Corvus moneduloides. The sequence continues at coordinate 84,210,446 of NC_045478.1, read as the reverse complement.
TCTGGGATTTAGTTCACCAATCTTATTGTTTCCCCCATATGATCACTTTTTACTCTCTGGTTTGGGATTTTGGGGGAAAACGTATGTTCTTGAGAAGTTTTCTTTCAGGTCAGCAGATAAATGTTTTTACTTTTATTCAGCTTGAATTCAGGGCTATGAATGTAGCATTAAGTGTTACAGTTAAAAGCTACTTGGAGTTTTAAATTAAAAGAAAGGTAAAAAGCATTGGCAAGCTGCTTTCAGTGATGTTTCCTCATTGCAGTTGATGTACGTGTTGCTTGTTGAAGGTAGTGTACTGAATTTGCCTTACTCTAACTTTGCAGGTGAAGGCCAGTATGGGAAGGTCTATACCTGTATCAGTGTTGACACTGGAGAGCTGATGGCTATGAAGGAAGTGAGTACTGTGTCTACAAGAATCTCGGCTGCCCTTGTTTTTTTTCTAAACCAAATGTGGGTGATGTAGCAGGCATTGAGGGTTTCTGCACACTGCTGCTAGCTAATGGGGAAAGGATGGGAAGACAAATTGTGTCTTCATGTAGCTACAGCTGCTGTTAGCACTTTTTCCTCTCAAGTTGGTTTTCAGTTTATAAGTTTCAATTTAAATGTCTGTAAAATGGATGATTTTTTTTTTTTTGTAATCTCGTAGGGTGATTGTGAACTTAAATGAATTCTTGTTTAATATATGTGAGCTTCCATTAAGAGATCTTAAATGATTTTGAAAGGTTATTGAAAACTGCACACAAACGTATATTTTACTTCATAGTGTTTTGTCTCACATTTTATTACTTTTCTGCTCATTCCTTAGAGTAAAGATAGGAAGTGTGATATCAGATGTTTTTCAGCTTCTCCCATAGTGTGAGCTAGGTTGAGTCACAAAACTGCTGACTAACTAGGTGGGTACAGAAATCTAGTTTTCAGGATAGGAGTAAGTGAAGCTGTGTAGGCGTAGAGATCTGTTTCCCCTACAACACCTTGTGGTTGTTTTTCTTTTAAATTATTGTTTAGTTTTAATGCATTTCCGCATCTTTAGACAACTGCAAGCATTATCTGTTCACAGCAGTTACTGTGGCAGCCGTTGGATGTTGCAGCAGCTACATTTTACGTGCCAGTTCTTACACACACAATACATCTGTGATCTCCAAGGTGTGGAAAAGCAAGACTGGGCTTGTGCTTAACTTCTTGTACCATACTCGTTCCCTGACTAATACCAACACTTGAAATTTGCTGTTGTTACATTTTTTCTCCTGATGAAATAAGATTTTTCCCCCCCTCCCATCAGTAGCACTCTGTTTCTGTAATTCAAAGTTGCTTTCTAGATGCAGGTGCTGTTTACAGATTAGCATGTGTGTGCTCTTTAGCAGAAGCTGAAGTAAGCTCATAAATAGATCCTGTTTGACAGATGTTTGTTTCACTAGGCTTGAATGCAGACTACTTGCAACTTCCAAATAAAAGGCCTTTCTGGATTTCTTTAAGAATGACTTGGGGGAAGATAGATTGACTTTTTTAAAAATTAGTTAAGAACACTGCATTCCCCTGCCCTTGCACCAAGATTTCTTCACACTGTGTTACCTCAACCACAGTGTCATTAAAATGACTTCAAATTATGGTGGTCAGGCTTACTACAAATACACAATATTGCAACTATGCATTAGGGAATATGTAAAATACTTAAATATCATTGTCACCTTTTTTAATCTTCATGTATTTAATTTTACCACTGTTTGAATACAAACTGTATCCTGGAATTGTTACACAGAACATAACAATCATAACTTCCTAGCAACTGAAGGCAAAATATGTGCATTTATTTCTTTAGCAGTTGTCCTGCACTCAAATAATGAAGCTTCTACTTTCTAACAATATGATAAAAGTAGCATCTTCCATGACTTGCTATTCATCTTGCTTATCTTTGTGTGGTTAGAAGCTTTAAATCAGTTTTTCAGAACACCGATAATGTTTTTCCTCATTGAACAGTCCATCACAGCATATTGTAGGAGAGGTAATGAAAACCTGTTTCTTTCCTCAAAACCTTTGACTGTATTTGTTCCATGCCACACCTTTTCCTTGCAGCTGCCTTGTTCTCAGTGAAAAAACCCCTCAAAGAGATCCCTTAGACTCTCAGGTGATGAAGTACCTGGCAAATAGTCTTTGTTGAATGATAGCTCTCTCTGACATTGCTTTTAGATTCTCTTGTATTGTGTCTGTCTACCACACTTAAGCTAGAAGGCAAGCACAAAAGAGATAGATATTTGTGCACACGTGTATATTTACACAGTTAAGTAACAGCATTTTGCTCTTACAAAGTTTATAAATCATCATAGTTGTAGGTAATTTTCCAGAAATAGCTTAATGTGCTTTATTTGTTTCAGTTTGGATGAAACAAACCATCAGAGGATGGAGAGGGGTATTCTGGAGCTTTGTGTGATGATGCTATTTAACAACAGCAACAACAATACAAAAAGAGCTTTTTGTTGTGTTTGAGTTCAGGATGGGTTGTTTGCTTTTTTTGTTCGTTATTAATTTGAAATATCAGCAAAATAATGACAAATCTTTCTTGCAGATAAGATTTCAACCTAATGATCACAAAACTATCAAAGAAACAGCTGATGAACTGAAGATTTTTGAAGGCATCAAACACCCTAATCTGGTTCGTTATTTTGGTGTGGAGCTCCACAGGGTAAGAAAACATGAATTATTGGGGCTTTTTTATAAGGCAAAGAGAAAATTTTAAAAAGCTTTGCATTATTGGAGGTTTTTACATGAGAACATTTTAGTTAATCTTGTCTGGTTATCTCTGTGAATAGCAGTGTGTCTTTTTTCCTCTGGATATCGAGGTCTCTGAAACATAATTTGGACTTTTTGGAACTGGTACATAAACAGAGAAGGCTTAAAATAAGTGAATAGAGTGAGTAATGCTGGAACTATTCTATGCTGCTACTCTGTTAAACTGGTCTAAAAGCAAGTTATATCATATATGGTATGGTAACTTCTGTATGTAGATGAAGACTAGACAGGCTAAAACCTGTCCCTGTTAGCAGCAAAGGTTGTACTTGTATCATGTTGATTCCTGGAAAAATTTTGTGCTGGCATTTAAATCTTGATGCCAGACAAGTATTGGAATTCAGCTAGCATCTCTTCAGAAGGAAAAAGCAAGTTTTCTTCCTTGAGCAGCAGAACTAATGAAATGTATTTTTCTATGGACTTGGATTCCAGAGTTGTGTGCTGAGATATCCAGCTTTCTATTACTCTCTGCTTCCCACAAGCTCTTCCCACTTGTGAGTCTCAAGTCCTGATGTCTTGCTGAAAAGTGCTGCTTGGATTTGACCGATTTGCTCAATATGGAATAAGTTGTTTGGTGACCCATTGCTGGTTTAGAAGGGGACATAGGCTGCTTTCTGCATTTCTCTACTTGGAGACACAAATTTGGGTGTCTGTGCCACTGGGTCATGGCTTTCTCGGACTAGTTTCTAAGAACTTTGTGTCTTTGCCATCTTTTTATATTAATTCAGTCTGGCTGAAATCAGCTGGGCTTGAAGACAGAGTGGGAGCAGAAACCTAATTTTTCCTTAAAGTGAGTTAGAGTTGGCATGGTTGTTCAAGCCACAGCAAAGAACAAAAAACTTGCCCATCCCAAGTTATCAACACATGATACTGCAGGAAGTGGCACAGAGAGAGGGGATAAAAAACAAGCCCAAACCATCATTTTGCGCCTTTTTTTCCCCTCCTCTAAATGAGCAAAAAATCTGTTCACATTTCTGTGTAATATGCCTGCAAGATCTCTGAAGTGTCTTTTGGTTGATGCCAAAGCACTGTATTTTTATACCACCAAGTAGTATCAGTTATGTATAAATGATGCAGATAGATAGGCATGTAGCAGAGCATTTCCTAGCTGTGCAATAGAATATGTTAGGTTGCAGCATGCTAGAGAGAATAGAGTTCTGAGGAGATGATTTATTAGATATTTTATGGTAAGTGATACTTTCATTAAGACATTACATGATACCTTTATTACTCGTTTCATGAACAATGAAGCATGTAAGGAAAACTATATCTTAATTCAGTGTTTAAAGTATAAAAAATGACACCCAATGAAATCTGGTTTGGTTTCCACAACAGGAAGAAATGTACATCTTCATGGAGTACTGTGATGAGGGCACTCTGGAGGAGGTATCAAAACTGGGCCTTCAGGAGCATGTCATTAGGCTCTACTCAAAGCAGATCACGATTGCTATCAATGTACTACATGAACATGGTATTGTTCATCGAGACATTAAAGGTAATGTTAACCAAAAAGGTCATGTTGTTGTTTCAGTGTGGTAGATGAGAGCAGGGGGAAGGATGGGGGGGATGTATTTGCATATTTAGTGTGCATTATCTATGCAGCCATTATTTGTATAAAGCCTTCCATTAACTTTTCAGTTTACAAGTTATTGGCTAGTTTCATGCTTTTTCTTTTAAGTGTAGATTGTAAAAAAACACTCACAATTGTCATTTCAAACTCATAAATTTTGCCCATGATTTATATAGTTTTTTTTAGAGGTTGTTAAGATTACTGGGGTTTTATCTAAACTCAATTATTAGTCCTTGCATTTTTAGTAATAATGTACTGAGTTATGTAATACTGTTTTCCTTCTTGTCTGTGCAAACAAGTGGTGTTTTCTGGAGCTGACAGGCAGTGTACAGTGCTAGAGTTGTGCATCAGAACTTTTCCTTGTGATTCCATTTTCCTGAAGAGTTTTAGATTTCGGATGAATGGCTGATTAAACTTAGTAACAAAACCATTGTTAAAAGAACTTATTTTAGGATATCCCTTTATCTAGTGTTTTTTTTCCATACATATATCTTCTCATGCCTGGCTGTCAGCATTTGCTTACATAATTAGCAGACTGAAACTACAGTAACCAAAGGGGGGTTGGGTTTGGCTTTTAAGATATCCAGTGTCAGTCCTCATTTCAGGTTCATTTTTCTTTTTCTGCGCCTTCCAACAACATCCTCCATGCCTGGTTATCTTGGTTTTGTTAGTCTGGCATATTTGGCTCACCGATGGCAGGAAACTTAGGTGAAGGTAGGGGAAGCAATGCTCACAATATGCCCTGTGAATGCTCATTTTGTGACAAGGCAGTGCAACCCAACGATGCTGGGTTTCTATGTCCCTCTTGCTCACAGGGTTTTGAATCACCGCAGCAGTGTAGGAGGTTCCCAGTTGCTCTTGGTCCTTTGGCCTCGTGCTTCTCATTTGGGAAAAGAACTATCTACGATCCAGAGGCCTTCCACCCAGGTAGGCCACTCTTGAGTCAGTTTTGACTTTTTTTTTTCCTAGAAACACTTTCCCTCACTCCCATTCCCCAGCAATCTTACCTTTTCTGGTTCTCCTTCCTCACCAAAGGTTTCTCTCCAGTTGTGGATTTCCCTTTGTGTTTTTCACAGTTCTCTCCTTGCCCTTTTCTTGATCATTCCTTGTCCAGGTTCTGCTTAGCTGGATTATGCTCTCCTGGAAGCTCGTTGTGATCAAAATCCAAGGCTGGCTGACAGGGATTTCTTTTGTGCTGCTCAGTGTCATTGCTGATATCTGGATATGTTTCCAAATAGGTCTTCTGCTCTTCAGGGAAATGCATGGAGTGAGAAAAGCTGTTTAACAGAACTGTAACATTGTGTTATCTGAGGGCATTTCTGTCACAACAGGTTCCTTACATCAAATGTTGGGGTGTTTCTTGAGAGTAACAGAAGGTCACTGCAGGCACATCTGTGTATAGACCTTCCTGAAACTCCATGGCAGAATATAAAGACAGACCACAGAGGTTATATTTATAAAGGTTACCTGATGCATTGCATTCACTGCAGTTTTGCTCATTGACTTCTTTTATGCTAACATTGCATCCCTAAGTTTTCAGGCTAACAGCAGTAAAGAACACTCTAATTTTAATTTTATCTCTCATGTAGATTGGTACTCTTATTTTTCTGATAGGGAAAAATGACATTCAGACTGTTAAAACTGCTTTCCTATGAAAACCTCGCTGTCAGATCATACTAGATCTCTCAGGGCCAGTTTGCTGAACATCACTGTGGATCTATTTCTTTTACCAGCAGATAAGCAAATCTTATAACGATTGTTTATCTGTATCCTGGAAGACACCTGTACTCGGTGTCTTCAAGTACCTTGTGCCCAAAAATAAACTTTTGGTTAACAGTGTTCCCTTGTCCCACTGTTGTCTTTCAGATGCTATTATGGCATCCAGCTCTATGAGGGTAAAAGACAAAGCAAGATGCAGCTGCCAAAAATGTTTTTCAGCCTGTGGTGGTGAGGGCAGATGGAGGGTTGTGTTGGCTGGTTGTTATATTTGGCTGCACTGCTTTTGCTTAGTCTGCATCATTGTGAAAAGTAGGTGGTGCAGGTATGTAGCACGAGATAGTCTCTTGTGAGACTCTTTTAATTTCTCTTCTGGGTATTGAATTTTAATTCCTGTGGCTAAGCCCAGTTTTCTTGGTTAGAATTATTTAACTTTTTGTAAGGAAGCTGTTCTGGTCAGTGATGGAGAATGATGGAATATTTAATGCTGGAGGGAACCTGTGGACATCTCTGAGCCGTCTGTCCTAAACAGGGCCAGCCTCAGTATCAGATCCAGTGTCAAATTAGATCAGATTGCTCAGGACATTGTTGAGGTGAGATATACATGTATCTCCAGGGATGGAGAGGCCCTATTCCAATGACTGACCTATCCCCACTGTGAAAAGCTTTTTCCTGATAGCTCCCTGGAATCTGCAGAGCTTGCTGTTGTGTCCATTGCTGCATAACCATTTCACAGCATGCTTTTGAGGGAAAAGTCTGTTTCCACAGTCTTGCTATCCTCCCATTACACAGCTGAAAACAGCAATAAGTCGTCCCCCCCCCCCACTCCCGCGAGCATCCCTTCTTCAAGCGGAACAAACCCATCTTGCAGCCTTTCCTTGTAGGTCGGGTGCAGCCCTCTGAACATCTTGGTGCTGCTCTCCTGGGTTTGCTTCAGTGTGTCATTGTCTCTCTTGTGCTGGAGAGCCTAAAAACAAGAGACAGCACTCAAAGTGTGGTCTCACAAGTGCTGAATTGAGAGGAATTAAATCAATGAGGCCTGATGGGTTCTCTTCAGGAGAGGGCATGCTCCTGAAGAGTGCTTGGATGAATACAGAAAATGAAAGGATTGTATCTGAAGCTTTAGTAATTCAAAAACCTGTGAATGAGATGCTCCATACAAAAAAGTCTTCATCAAGCTGCTACTGTATTATTGTCTTCTTGTTAACCTTGTTGTTAGCTCAAAACTTCTGCCATCCTGCCTTCCTGATGAGCACAAAGGAAGGAAGGTCGTTCAGCAAGAGATGGAAAACTCTGCAACAGGAGACTGTGGGCATGTGCCATGGCTCTCTAAGAGACTGAGAAAAAGAGTATGTGAAAGCTGATTTTCTCATCCAAGAGTAGCATTTGGCCTGCTTGTTTCTTGAATTAATTTGGCTGTTGCACTGCTTAAGCACTGGCTGTGGAATGTCTGAGCTGCCTCTTCTTCTGGAATTACAGCACAGCCTTTAGTGGGGCTTTTGGTGCTGCTCCATGGACCCATAGAATTTCCACCAAAACATCTGGACTATCACGCTAGTGCAGTTTTCACAGTTCTTACTATGGGGCTGATTTGGTAGAGGTACAGGGTGTGAAACTTGAGTTTAAATGCTTTAGGTTTTGGCTACCCTAGCAGGAGTGTGGCTTTTACTTGCTCTTTGCTGTGTGCCCAGGAGGACCTGTGGTGTCACAGCAGGAGGGCTGTGCACAGCTGGGCAACCTCCTGCCTCTGCCCAGTGCATGCAGTGACAATGCTTCAGACAGTGTATGTGTAAGGGGAGAAAAGGAACAGATGGCGGGGTGGTCCCTTTCTGCTGTTGTACTCATGGTCTTTGGTTTTATTTTGCCTATTAACCATGCAGCTATGTAGGTATTCTGTTACACTCCCAGCAGTGTTAACTGTCAAAGGTAAAAAGCATCGGGCATCTTCAAAGTACTGCCCTCTTGTCTGTTCCTCTTACACAGGTCCTGCTGGATTCTGTGCAGGTTTCATTTAACAAGGAGACCCTTTTTAAAGACTCCTTCTGCAGTCTGGTCTTGGTTTCTGAACAAGCAGTTTACAAAACAGGCTCCAGCAACAGCACATCCATGGAAGCTGACAGAAAGTGTCTGCAACATGAGTCTTCAAATGCTATCTCTGTCTTCTTGGTGAAACTTTGGTTCAGTGCTTTATTCCCTTTGACAGTTCCAAGTGCTTTCAGGAAAAGGGCTTGCAGGAGCTTTCATGGTAACACTTAGGCTAAATTGTCATTACTTTTTATTAAAAGGGACAAACTCTAGTTGAAAAGGCCTTGGAAGAAGGTTCTGAACTGTACTAAACTAAAATATCCCAGTAGCCTAAACTCAGTCAGAAGAGAGATTGTTGCACTTCAGCACTGCCAGGCTCCATCCACTGTAGTAGTTGAAAACCACTTTGTAGCCTTTTGTGAAATTTTCATGTTGCTTTCTTGAGGAATGGAAATACAAGTTTCCAAAACATCCTTGAAAAAGTGTTTGCTAGTGAGGACTGTTTTTCCTAAGCTCTTTGTGGAGGCTAAGTACGCCTACTTCGTATCTGACAAGCAACTGCTTGAAACGGTTAGAAAAGCAGTTGACAGTAATTCAAAGGAAAAAGAAGCTGTCACTCTCCTAATGCATTGCCCATACTTAGTGTCCCATCAAACAGCCTTCTTGTAGTGCTTTGTGTCTTTCTGGATCCTCCTTCATTCAGGAAGCTGAGGGATGGTCTACCCATCTCCATTAAACACACCTGTTCAGGGTGACTGTGAACATAGGTCCCACTGATGGCAAACTGCAGAATCCAGTGAAAGAATTCTGGAGTATGTGCAAGCATCTGAATGCCAGAAGTGGAAAACCACTGGACACAATGTACAGAAGAGTTGTATTCCCTGAACATTAATTCTTTCAGGACTTGTCAAAGCTACAGTAACTAAAGGTTGGAATTTAATTCTGTTAATAATTTTGGTCACCCATTAATTGCAGTTCTGTGTAATACCTCTTGGACTAAATAGTTACCAACTATTGTCAGAGTAGTCAGAGAGTCCTTTGAGAAATGGGCAGAGTTTTGGCATCATTGACCTGCACTGCCTTTTTTTGACTTGAGCTTTTTGAGGCTTCTTTGTATTCTCTGTGAATATCTTGGGGATGCCCAACCAAGTGAATGGGAAAATGTTATTAACCAAGACAACACAAAGGAGGAGCAGCCAAGAATTTCTGCACTGCTCCAGATGGAACACAAGTGAGAAACTGTGGAAGGTTCTATTGAGATGAGCCATTTTTGAATGAATCTTTCGTGTGACATGGGCAGACGCTATGTGTAGTGAAATCCTCAATATCTGCCTGCTCCTAGAGTAGGTGAGTAGTTTTGTTTTGTGCATACCATCCATCTTTCCTCCAGAAAGATCACAGCTGAAGCTCTATTTCTGCCAGCTGATACTTGCAACCTACTTGTGCTTTCATTGTCATACTTGTAGAATCCAGAATGTGGCTTGACATAAGGAGCTCCTTCTGCTCTACCTGTTTGCTGTTGCTGTCAACATGAGTATTTTGGCAGGATGTTGAATGAAAGAAAACCATAGGTTGTCAAAACCACTTGGCTTATTTTGCACTGTTGTGTTGAGCAACTGACTTGAAGCCATTTGCAGATTTCCCTTGGAGATTTTGTAACTATGCTAGGGAAGTTTGTTCTAGTGCAAGCTGCCAGTATAGCCAGTTATTTTAATGGTAGTCCTCCTCCAAAAATTACTCAGGAAGTAAAGTGCAATGGAGTAGGCACTTGGTAGTATGTGTAATAAAAGGCTCTAAGCTCTGTTTTGCAAGTCAGCTGTGACCACAGAGTCACTAAGGTTGGAAGACCTCCAAGATCAAGTCCAACCTTTGACTGACCACCACCATGTCAAACAACTAAACCATGGCACTGAGTGCCATGCCCAGTTTATCTTGAATACTTCCAGGGGCAGTGACTCCACCACCTCCCTGGGCAGCCTGGTTCAATGCCTGACCATCCTTTCAGTGAAGAAATTCCTCCTGATGTCCAACCTGAACCTCCCCTGGGATAGCTTGAGGCCATTTCCTCTTCTCGTGTTGCTGGTTGCCTGAGAGAAAAGACCAACCCCCACCTGGCTACATCCTCCTTTCAGGCAGCTGTAGAGAGTGACAAGGTCTCCTCTGAGCCTTCTCTTCTACAGGCTAAACACCCCCAGCTTCCTCAGCTGCTCCTCACAGGACTTGTGCTCCAGACCCTTCACCAGCCTTGTTGCCCTTCTCTGGACTTGCTCCTTCTTGTAGTGAGGGGCCCAGAGCTGGGGACACAACTTGAGGTGCAGCCTTACGAGAGCTGAGTACAGGAGGATGATCCCTTCCCTCATCATGCTGGCCACACTGTTTTTATTGACAAGCACGGTATCATCTGTCTTGAAGAGATACTAGTGGGGGGCACACAGCAATGGCCTCTGCCAGGAAGCAGTTTCTTCCTAATTCAATGCTCACAAGGAGAAGCACTGGAATTCCTGAAGCAGTAATTTCTTGTAACAAGCTTGTATGGAAAGCTGTTTAATTTGCCTGCCATACTGCTTTTTTTGGGGGGTTTTTTTGGTTTTTTTTAACACTTGTCAACTTCCAGTACACTTCATGTTAGCACAAACCCACCAGAACATCTTTAATGCTGTCATATTCCACACTTAATTCACAGGTAAAGATCTTAAGTGTGAATTCAGCTATTACCTACTGCAACTTCCAAGGCTATATTGAGAAGCCCTCATTGCTCAATTCAGCTCTGGCTTAAACAAGTGTTACTGTGTTTCCTTGTGTTTCCTAGGAGCCAACATCTTTCTTACCTCATCTGGACTGATTAAACTAGGAGACTTTGGCTGCTCAGTGAAGTTGAAGAACAATACCCAGACAATGCCTGGAGAAGTGAACAGTACCTTGGGGACTGCAGGTAAGGAAGCTTGTGCTAGGCAGGTACTTGTCTAGTTACCATAAAAGAAGATACTTCTGCCAGAAGACTGGGCTGGAGTAAAACCATCTGTTTCAGGGAAACTTGACTTTACCTTAGCTAGTTTTGTGCTTTACATCCAGAAGCCAAAACAATCAGTGAATGATATAATGTGAAAGATAAAATTGTATTTGTCTGTAACTATAGAGATGCTGGGGCATGTGTTTTCTGGGGTTGTATTTTTCTTTGCAGCCTTACTGAAACAGTACTCTTTTCACAACAGCTGCTCAATCAATTTTCATAAAATGGCAGTAACTGAGAGTATGTACTGTAACAGCATTTTCGCCATCCCTTTTCAAACTGAAAGACAGTTGTGCTGAAAACAGGGCAAAGAACAAGAAACCAGCAAATGGCAAAACTTAGCGAGAAAACCTGCGTAGTAATTCATGGGGTATTTTAAAAAGCATTTGGTTTACCCAGTCAGTCACTTGATGTGTACTGTTCCTTCTGCTGTATGAACTGATGGCATAATATATGTTGTTTCAAAGCGTACATGGCTCCAGAGGTAATCACTAGAGCTAAAGGAGAAGGGCACGGACGTGCAGCAGACATCTGGAGCCTGGGCTGTGTTGTCATAGAGATGGTCACCGGCAAGGTAGGGATGTTTCATGTACTGATGAAATGCAAACTGTTCTCAGCAGTTTTTCTGCACATTCTGGTCCCACTCTCAGCAATTTGTCACACTAAAGTCTGCAAAGACTGGGATGGCTTTTCATTTCCTGGAGTACAGACATACATGCTCTAGTGGGTAGAAAGTTGCTCACTAAAGCTTGCACTTAGCAATGCTGTTAACTGTTGCAGAGGCCTTGGCACGAATATGAGCACAACTTCCAGATCATGTATAAAGTGGGGATGGGTCATAAACCTCCTATTCCTGACAAAGTGAGCCCAGAAGGGAAAGACTTCCTTTGCCACTGCCTGGAAAGTGACCCAAAGATGAGGTGGACGGCCAGCCAGCTTCTCGATCATCCTTTTGTCAAGGTTTGTCTGATGACTTTGGCTACAAAAACTGCAGATGGGAACTGGGAACAGCTTTTAGTCAGCTTCTCTGTTTTCAGTGATGCCACAGGGCTTGGTACCATGGTGAGGGGCTGGTAGCAAGTTGATGCTGTCCAAGATACATGGATTGGCAATTTTCCAGAAGCCTGTGTTGTTCTTAGCAAGCATTTGACTATAGGACCTGGTGTGCACCACACATTAAACTCTCACTGCTGTTTTGAAATGCATTATCTTTATGTTAAAAAGACAAGTCAGGCTTCAACTCAGTGGTAGCTAATTGGATCTGAAGGGCTCTGCAGCAAAAACTTCAGCAAGTGCAAATGCACAGGTTTTTAGAGATAAGGACCCCCTCCGTAAAAAGTGAAACCAGCACATGCTTGAGAACTCTTCCATTCTTCTGTGCAAGGGGCTGCTTTTCTTTTAAGCTCATACTTAAGGTCATGCTGAATGTCCTATCTGGCAGCTGGTGTAACAGTCTGCAGTTCTTGCATGAACTGTGGTGTGATGCTTTACTTAACAACAGGCAAATATTCACAGCTACCAATTGAGCTGTATTAGTAACTTCTTTTTTTGGAGAGGTGGGAGCACAGTAGGTTATTGAATTCTGTCCCATTTTCCAGCATAAAGTTGATCACTTTGGTGTTCTGGTTCAGTGGCAGTGTGTTTGGGATCATCACCCCCCCCCTCAGCAGTGCAGCTGTAGCAGATCCCATCCATCACGGAGGTGGACACTGCTTTAGGCACCTGAACGATGCACGGTGACAGTGGCAATGTCAGTACTCCCATACAAACACTTGTAATGCATTATTGTGTAACAAGGGAGGAAAAAAAAGTTTCAAAGATGTGAAGGTGCTAAAGAGATTGATCATTTGTAATCTTGCTGCAGGAGGGAGATGGCTGAAGTAATTGCCTTTTGCTTCCTTCACAGGTTTGCACAGACGAAGAATGAAGTTACTCAGTCTCTGGCCTTTTCTATTCTGACAAGATTTGAATCACTACTGTATGTAATATTTACATAAAGACTGTGCTGAGAAACAGTATAAAAGTTGACCTTAACGAAGACTGCACAAGTGACGGTGTCACTTCCTCTGCTGCTCCTGTACATTTTACTCGGCACGTGTTGCTCACGTGGCGTGTCCGCAAGTTGGAAGAAGCTGCATGTTTCAGTGAAAGTGCCATTACTACTGTATATGGACCATACCCTTTTTGTTCCTTCTCCTGTTTCTCATTTGATTGAGAACTTGTAATGTTAATATGTAGTATTTTTGAACTTTCTAGGTTCAGAAAAATGCTGTAGTGTTATCAGGCGTTATGGACCTTGTTTTTTAATCTGTTTGAGTGCACTGACTGTGAACTTTTACTGGGGTTTTTGTTTATTTGTTTTTGGCAAGCTTCAGATTTGTTATGCACAAGGCTGATTAATGAAATTTAAAAAAAAAGGTTTTTCTCAATAAATGGTTTATTTTAGGAGATGTTGGTGAAGGGTTTTTCTTCCAAAAATAAATGTGGGGCTGTGTTGCTTTTTAAACTTTTTTGCAACATTGGGATAAGACTGCTAAGCTGACCTAACTGGAATAAGCTGCCCTTATATTGCAATAGTCAGTGTTGTGTCAAGTTTCAAGATCAGTAGTGTGAGATGCTTCTTACACAAGTGGTAAGAGAAGTAAGGTTCCCTTTCATCGCCCTCTCAGGAAAGAGAGTGATGGGCAATTTCTGACACTGCCTTTTATCTAAGGGATAACTTCCTTCTTGAATGTGTGCACTGTGAACAGGGAGTGCTCTGCATGGCCTTTCTGTCTTCTAGAAGAGAACTGTACAATACGATTCTTGTGTTCTGTTTGGCAAAACCAAGAACCTACTTTGAAAACTGACTTCTGATCCTGGGCTTTCATTTCCCCACCACACCCCAGTTGTCATCAGCCCCAGACAAGGAAGAGAGATTAGCAGTGGTTAGCAATTGAAAGAAACAGCCTGCAATGCATGATCTTGTTGATTTTTTTTTTTTTTTTAACTTGCTATTACAAACAGGTGACTTAAAACTGTTACTTGTAAACATTAATGCAAGCTTACATATTCCTGTTACAGCTTTAGACTTAAAATAGGTAACTTAAAACTTGCTTTTAATATTTGGTTTTATATTCTGGTGTCTTGTCATCTTAATCCACAAATCTTGATTAGTCACAGGTGTGGGGTGAGCTGTTCAGGAGGTACCACAAAATCTGACATTTCTAGAAAAATACGAGCCTTGCTGTGCATGTCACCTGTGCGTGTATTTAGGCTCTCAAAAAATATTATGCTGAATTCAAACACAGACTTTCCCTCCTTTTCAGTTCTCTGTTTTCAGTTCTGTGATAGGAGGGGAAGTGTGTTGTCATCCTCAGTAAAGGACTGTGAAAGTACCTGAGGTGAAAGTGTCCCCCCAGCCTGCTGTGTGCTTCACTTTGCAGTGCAACAGAAGTGTCTGAGTGATGTGTGTCCTCACTTGCCTTGCTTCAGGTGCCCTTGAACACAAACAGGAACTGTGGACAGCCTTTAGGAGTCAGGACAGAGGTAACAAACTGTTACAAGTGTGTTCTTCCCAACTAAAAGAAAGTCACTGCATATCAGCTTTTTATACTTTTATTTTTGTATAAACAAACATTAAGACTAATTTTTGTTAAGGCAGTTGTAGAACATACAGTTGCTTGTGGGGATGAGGGGCAAACACTGCTTCCTAATGATCTATGTCATTCTTTTAATACAGTGAACTGGACAAGTTTAACTTTGGCAAGGACCATTAAGCTTTCTCTGTTTGTCCATGAGTGCTGGAGGGGCCTCAGTGGTGTGCCCGGACTTGCAGAAGTGCTTAGGAGGATGGATCCAGGAGTGGCAGGTTTGGCCCTCAGCCTGTTCTAAGGGTTGGACCCAGGGAAATGGGTATGAAATAATCCCTGCACTCTTTCAGAAGTATTTACTTGTTTGGTACTTTCCTCTGGGAGAAGTGGCACTGCATGCAGGTGGAGGGGAAAGGACTAAGATTCATAAGGAATGCTAAATGTCTTCCTTGCTGCATGTTAAATCTGTGGCTCTTATGAAGGTAGAACAGCCATTGTCATTCCAGGAGTATGTATTTGCTGCTCAGAACTACTAACCCACCACCCTGAGAAAAGGCCACTGGACCTGCCAGGTAATGTTTACAGTAAAATGCTACCCTGGAGAGGCCTTTCCTTTCTCCCCTGCCACCCACTTTCAAACTGTTGGGTACAGTGTCCTCAGGTCTGGCTTGTTAATGTGCCTGATCATTACTACAGGATGTAATACTCAGTTTTTCACTGTTAGGAGTGTTACAGCAAATAGAGTGCAGGGCATGTACTATTATTAAATAGCATTGTAAATATTGCAGTATTTTCTACTCTTTGGCTCTATTTCATGTGTTTTCATGAACAGAAACATGGGCTCTGATGTAGTTTTTCCATCATACACCCTATTCCAGAAAGCTTCAGAGTGTAGGGAATGCATGTGTACACAAGATGTGTGAGGAAAAAAGCCCCCAAAACCAGTCTCTCACACTTCCCATGGTCTGTTCCTTCTTTCATGTTGTAAATTTTACTGCCTCCACTATCCATAAACTTATAGCTCCATGCTAAGAGCACTACTTCACCTGCTTTTTAGGTGTTGCCTATTAAAAGGGTGAGTTTCTAGATTATCTGATGTACTGAATAGCAAATACATATTCATGGAATGATTCAAACTGTTGTATTAGCCTGTTTCTTCCAGCCTCAGTTTTATTATATGACAAGAGAAACGTTTTTATACCAGCTGCTAGAATAAGACTGCTCGCTTCCTTCACTAGAGACTGTCATGGTTTAGTCCTGTGCCTAGTGAAAATGGACTGTCTGTGAAAGTGCCAGTCACAACCTCCATTACTCAGAGTCAGGATCTATCAACTTTAAAAAATTGGGATTTTTTTCCAATCATAATTGCTGTTAGTTAATGTGCCCTCTTTTCCTTTTTTCCTGCTTTAAGCAAGTTCTTTCTAGTAACCTGCAGATCCTTAACTCTAGAGGTTTAAAAACAAGAGGCAGCTGCCCTGAAATCAGTACTGGGAATGTCACAGCAACCCCACCTTGCTCAGAGCTTGATTCTAATTTTATTTAATTCAGACAGGTGTCAAATCAAGTTAAGACATAAAATGAGCTATACCCACTGTCCTAGGTCTCCCTCCTAGTTCCCCTCTCCTCCCCTGAAGAAAATAATTTACTATTACTTAGGCTGACTGTTATGAGGCACCAAGTAAACTAATTTATCAGAAAAGACAAACAAGCAGGTTAATTAGGATCACAACAGTATGGGTGTGGGGCATACATTTTAATGCACACGTTGCATTTTTTCACTACACCATGCCCAGTTATTTTCTTTCCACAATTGTTAGGATGGCCTGGAATTCTAAGTAGCATTTAAAGCCTTGGATGTATGGCCTCGGGAAAGAGATGGCAGTGGGTAACTTAGCTCTGCTCAGGCCACAAGGCCAAATTCTGATCCAGGTTATGCTACTGCCAGGCTCTGCTGCCTGGATGTGCAGGGTCTGGCTGAAGTTTTGAAGGGCCCATGTAGTGCACACTGTGGGAATAAGTTCTGGATGTACAAAAACTCTACTGTAGTTCTGCCAGTTCAGCAGAGCTGCTTCAGTCCAATACTGCTATAACCAAGCACAGCATCCTGCTGTACTGTATTTAAACACTGACAGATTATGGTTGTTAAACTGTGTGATCTACACAACTATCAAGTTTAATCATCTTGTAACAGTCTTCTGACAGACATTAAAGCCTGCACCTCTGGTTAGTTTCCAGGTAGAGTCTCTTCATACAAGCACGCTGGAATTTATTTTTTTTTCTTCAAAACCTAAGACACTTCATAGGAAAACAAACCAACCACACATGTGCAAACCTGTTGTTGAGGGCAGATGCAGGAGTGTATCTTTCCAGCACATCATCCAGCCCAAACCCCCAGAAAAAAACAACAGGAGCACAAATTCAGATATGCACAGCAATTACTCATCCTCTGATCTCACTTGAAGGACCATGATCTGCACTTAAGAGTTTTCAGCAGTTGCATTTGTTCTCTTTGGATTGAAGCAGTCTCTGGAGATGCTACTTTTGTTTCTGTTTGTTGTCGTTGTTGCCATAGGTGGAGCCCTTGTTAATTTCTGTAACCCCGATCATCCATCTGACACCAACAGAAGCTGCAAAACAAACACAGTTAAAGCTGCTTGAGGCAAGGCCTGAAGATCTGTCCTGGTTGTAGCATCATGAAAGAGACCTTGGATCAAAGGTGCATTTGATGCTCCCGCACCTCCACATCAATTTATTGGCCTGTGGCATCTCATGAAGGAAGAGCCTCAGGCTGGACACGTCTGCTCCCATCAGCAGGGAAGAGGCTACAAGGAACCAGGATGGGTGTGAGAGGCACAGGGGTGCACAGCCCTGTGTGCCAGGGGAAGGGAATTCTGCTGGCTTTCAGCAGCCCCGTGGCTGGAAGAGCACAAGGGAACTTCAGGTTTTGATAAAAAAAATGTAAGTTGTGGCATTTGTTAATGACAGCTCATGAAAAAGGCCCTTACAAGAAACCAGGTTAATTTAAAAGACTTTCATAGATGATTCTGTGGTAATAATTCACCATGTGCAGGGATTATTTTATTTATTTATCTGTAGCACTTAGAGTGACTAAGTTAAATGCAACTTAACTCCTTCCCTCACACTTTTGGTTTTTTTGTAAAGGGGCTCAGCTGCCCAAAATCTATTACTCCTCAAGCTTCTGCTCAGCTACTGTACATATTCAGAACTGTCATGCTTCTTTCATGTCCGGAAGTCACAAACATCTTCCCTCTGCTCAGAATGCTTTCCAAAAAAAAGGAACCCAAACCAAACAAACCCAAGAAAGCCACAAACCTCCCCAAAGCCTCCAAATCCTACTGTCTTTCTGAGCGATGCTGGAAAGGCCCAGTAAGGTGAGGTGCTCTAAATGTCTCAATCTCATGGGTCTTTACTTCTTAAGATGAGCCTGGACAAACTCTCACCAGCCAAAGAACTCTTTATGGTTAAGTCAGTGCCAGATATCACCAAGAGAATCCAGAGGCTTCATCCCACTACCAGGCTTCCCTTGTGAACAGCAGGGGTGATCCAACCCCGTGTCCTGGCATTTGCTGCTCTTCAGCACTGGCAGGGGAGGGGGCTGCCAGCCGGCAAACAGCACTGCCCTGTGCTTGAGCAGCTGCTGCTTGGCACAACAACATCGGCCACAAAGAGCTGTCCCTACAGCCTCGAGCTGTGTAGGCTGACAGTAAATTGGCAGTTTTCAGAGTGCAAGTGGTAACTGGATACAGGGATGAGTTACACATGATGTGACAGCATGGCTGGACACTGGGAAGCTGGTCTACCCATGGGGCTGCCCTCAGGTCTTGTGGGTGCCAGGAAAGCAGGGCCCTCTCACAGGCAGAGCTGTGCAGTGAACAGCCCAGAAAGGGAGCAGGCTCTGAGGGCACTCACTGACACTCCACTGTCAGCCCATGAATAGAAACACACACCAGTGAGACAAGGAAAGGGCTTCACTCTCACAGACAGACAAGAAAGAATACCATCTCTGACATTTAACTGGTCCTGAGCTGGGGAACACAAGAAAAAGATCCAACATGTAGGCCGTAGTCTGGGATCATAACATAATAGTAAGCATGAGATCATTAAGATTTTAACCACAAGGGATAGAAACAGCATCTGCAGATGGACACAGAGCATAAATAAGAGCAGCTGTTACAGCAACCACACGCCATATTGGAGATTTCATCCAGTTCCAAGAATGCCACTGCCTGGACCCACAAACCAACTAGTTCAGCAGTTGAGATTTCTTCTTTTCTTCCTTTGCTCCCTGGCAGAAGCTGCCACTGCCTTCTGTCCCCGTTTCACCCTGTAGCCCTCAGCACCCTGGGGGAGGTGGGGTGCAAGGAGAAGAGGACTACTCATGTTTGCCAAGGTTGTGGAAGCAAAGTGGGGTAAGGCTGGGCTGCCTCACTGGCCTGTCCCTGCACTGCCTCCTCGCCACAACTCTCCTGGAGTCTCAGTGCAGACCCGAGTGATACCATTGCACTTCCTGAGTGATACCATTCACTTATTGTTTTACACACAACTGTAGTAAGGGGAAATTCAGGGTTTTTACTTCAAGAAAGGGGAGAAAGGGAGATCAAGCAGTAACTAATCAGCAGTGTCTAACTTAATAGCTGTGAGGGTTTAAGTCCACCCTGAGAAGAGCATGAGAGAAGCTATTGGCTGAAGCATCCGTGCGCTGCTCCATGGCAAACAGGTAACTGAGCTCCTGCATCCTTCTGCCCACCAGTACTCAGCATCCAAAAGATGTAGGAAGTTGCTGAGGACCTGCTCTGCCTGCTGGAGTGCCAGGGGCTCAAGGAGGGCTGAGCTGACACAATCAGGAGAGCCAATAATGTAATCTCTTTCTTGGAACACATTTTAGCTCCAAGAAAACCACCACCTCCACACGTAGTATCTCAGCCCTCAGCAAAACCTTAGCTCAAAGGATTTCCACCTTTTCGCTTACACCTCAGGATTTTTTCTCATCTGTTACCCTGCCTTTATACCACACAGCAAGTGCTATGAACAGCACAGCAGGCACCTGTGTTATATAGGTTATGCATTGAAATTAAGAGTTGAACAACAAAAGTGTATGAATGGTAGACATTTCCATTGAGGGCCTATCCTACATACTATGAAGAAGAAACAAGCATCACACAAAAAAAGCAAACAACCCACCCCAAACCCCCAATTTCTAGGCACCAGGCTGAAAGGCCAGACTGTCTGGCAGCTCCACCAGAAGGCAGAATCAACACAGGCACGATCCTGCACATGGTTTGTATCCTGTGTTAAAACTTCCTACAACCCTGTTGGCTTGTCCTCTCCTCACCTTCCATTCATCTCAGCCTACAGGCATTGCCAGCCTCACTGCCCAGGTCACATCACGCTCCAGCCCTTTGGTCCACACTCTGCTCTTGCACACTGTGACGTGCCCAGGTTTGCAGGGTGATCCCATGCACACAGAGCACAGCACACACACAGCAGCTCCCATGGAATCGGAGCTGGCTCACTGCTACTTGCACTCGGTTCAGCTGGAACACTTCTCTCGCCTAGAACTGACACAGAGCTGCTGGCCCTGTGCCATCAGCTCAGCTTCCACTGTGCTTTTAGCATTAAACATGGGAGAGCTGCTGCTCCCTTTAAAACCCCTCTCATCTTTTGCAAACATTCCCCTTTTAACTGCTGTTGACAGCTTTATAATAAATTACCTCTAGAGCATGGAGGGTGGGTGTCCTCCTCAACACAAGTTATCAAAACATGAAAGGCAACCCAACACTTGGTTCTTTGAAGCCAAATCAGACTGGGGAAGCAGGAGGAGGAGAAAAAAAAGAAGCTGCTGTCAAATACAGATACTGACATTTGACAGATGTGCTCACTGCTTCAGCACCAAAATATCAGCACCAAGTTTTAAATAGCTGTTGTGAGCTAAGTACCTAAATCTCTTTCCATGTGTCCTGTGAAATTAAAGCTGGTTTTCAAAACACTTTTGTACCTCTAACTACTCGAGGATTTATCCTCTGGAGCAGTGACTGCCTTGTGTTGGTTCAAGTAGTCTCACAAAGGGCTTCCAGTCCCAGACCAGCAGTAGGTATGAGCACAGTGTGATGATTGTTGGGAGTATAAACAGCCAAACTGCTGCACAGCAAAGCACAAGGGGACAGCACTCACAGTACAAAGAGGAGATGTTATTTATACAGGGCTGAAAGAGTTTGAGCTGAACCAAGCAGAGCCACACACACACTGGTTATTCATTCTTTACATCTCAGGGTCTGAGGGATTACAGTCCTTCTGCTCCAGCTTGAGTGGAACATTTTTCTTACGGCTCTTTCCACCTGAACAGCCAGTTACTTACAAGCCAGTCAGTGTTTTACTGGAGAGCACAATAAGCAGAAACTATCCAAAGGACAAATGACAGTCTAGAAACAATGCAGAGGGTACCAGGTAAAAGGACCTTCTAGTTACTCTGCTCTATCACAAAAAGTTAATTTTGTGCTTATCTGCACCTGTATCAGGTACTGAAACCCACCCTTAAAACCAGCAATATACTACAATGGGCTTTTAGGGAGTAAAGTTCCTGATCCTGGAGTATCAGGTGAGCTGTCAAAGTGCCATAGAAAGAAACCAAACCACTACCCATGTACTTCAGTTACAAACAGTGAGAAAAGGTCTGCTAGGAAAAATGGGAAAAGCTGGTTTTATCATCTGATAAATCCCTCCAGTCTACAAAAAACCCTTCCTTTTACACTGTTAAGCCACCAGGTACCAATTACCACTCCCACTGGGAAAGACAGCAAACACATTCCTCCCTGCTTTGCTGCAGACTGGCTGTGCTGGGCAGACAGTTCCAGCTGGCACCAAGAGCCACAACCTCCAAGCTGCGTTGGTGTCCATGCACTGCTGTCTCCCAGCCACTGCAGGAGCCACCTCTGGGCCCTTGCCTAAAGCTGGACACAAACTGCAAAATAAAATACTGGTTGCTCCTCTGTCAACAGATGGCTGCACTACATCCAGAACATTCATGACAGAGATGCCCCTAGGGATACAAAGCACAGTCTGGGGAGAATGGCCTTGCTACAGAAACTCAGCTCTTGGCTACTGAAGTCAATATGACAGCTTGGGCTGAGGATTTTTTCTGCTTCCACAGAAAGAGACCAATTATTCCCAACTAGCAAGAACATTGGTTTTAAAGGAATATGGTAAAACAGAAACAGACTAACATACTAAGGTAACTGTTGCTCCCTTGGCACATAATGACACATCCAGTTTTAAGTGACCACGAGAGAGACCAGCTCTGCGTTTTGTTTGGTTTGACTCATGGCTGATCTTTCTTCCACTCCCATGGATTCTCTTCTCTCCACAGTGGCTGCTATCTGCTAATAAGTGACATCATCTTTCTTACTTCCTGCTCATCAGCAAAAGGTGGCTGAGTCTGACCGGGCAGCAGCCCCTCCTATGGGTCTTCCACTGCAGGGCAAATCCCAGGCAATTACGGGCGCGTTGGGATTTGTCACACTACGTGTGGAGTGAGGACTGAGCTGCTGCTGAGCACAGAGGTGCTGCACCAGTTGCAAGCTGCATCAGCCCACAGGTGGGGCAGCTGTCTATGGGGCAGCAGTGCACATCACACACCCTCAAGGTGTTCTGCTGGGCTTTGGCAGCCTGGGAGCTCACACCCAATGCTGCTGTTCATTCTGGCAGCAGGCTGCTGCTGTAGTCTTCTGGTAGCTCCACAGTTACAGATAACCTGAGAATAAATCCTTTGGATTATCACTGCATTCAAGAGATGACTCAGGGCAGCCTGCTTATTAACCTTTCCTTGTGGCTCGAAGCAGAAGAAAGCTAAGTGGGGAGTAAGACAGCAAGAAAAAGGGAAAAAAAATGAAAATAAGGGCATTCTTGCTGTCTGTCCTTGGTGGTATCATAGCTTTTATCCTTTACAGGTTCTTTCTCTCACTTCTTGATAGAGAAAGACATGACCTACGTGACTAATGGCAAGATTGTATTACACTTAGGGGTGGAGGGTGAGTGGTGTGGTGTCACTCATCTAAATTAAAGAGGGCTAAATCCAAAAGCATCATAAATGCTACAATGCCAAGCAGTAGAGCAGCTGGCCCTGAGGTTAAACTCCAGAAAACCTGAATAATGGTGTGAGGCTCCCTGTGGAGGGTACACAAGGCATAAAGCACTTTGGAATGGCCCCCAACCAACCAGTCTGCTGAGTGGAGAAACTGAATTAGGAGGAAAATGCTGAAGGAAAGATGAGAAATTCAAACCATTTTGCAACAGCTACATTTCAGTGCACCATTAGGCCATCATTCCACATTCTAGCACCAAACAGACTATGCCAGCATTTCTCCCAAATGCAGAACAAATGTCCCCTTGAGCAAACTGCCAGGCAGTAGCATTTGCAATGGTGTCACACCTCATCCCACCCACTGCTGTTTACCCACTCTGAACAGGAGCACAGGGGAGGCTGATCCACCTTTCTCTGTCAGTGACAGGGATTGGAACCCATCACCTCCCATTCCTGAGCACAGCCCAACCACAGTGTTCACTCTATACTCCCATCCTCTTCACCAGTCAGAGAAGGGGAAGGGGGCACTGCCTGTGACTTCCAACAAGTAAGGTGGATGGAAAAAGAAGCTTTTAAGTTGTAGTTGCTGCTCCAAGGAATTATTACACATTTTACACAAAGCATTCCCAGGGTAACAAGCACCAGCAATTTCTCCAGATGAAGACAAGAGCACAGGATCCCCTTCTTTTTTTCCTCTACCCTGCCCACCTAAGGTACCAACTATTATGCTGGACCTTATCCTTGTTTTCCTTCCTCTGGCTCAAAGCATCATGAAAGAGATTTCCTGCCTGCACACAACATGCACATACACAAGTTGTTCCTTCTCCAATTTTCTTTGTAAGAAGCATCAACAAGAGCTTGACACAGCATTTGTTTTGGTGGGTACTTTCTCAAAAAGAGTATTGTGTGCTTACCACATCAAGCTCTTCACAGGTGGCCAGAAGGACTTTAGTTAACCTGTCTAGCTCAAGATTCAGACTTCTGAGAATGCAAAGAAATGTTATGTGCTAGGAAAAATTTTCTGGGTAGAGAGCAAAGATCCACTTCTGAGACAAGAAAATGCTCCATGTTTTCGTATTTCCTCTGTGTTGCTATTCTGGACATGGCTTTTTAAGTCAGATCTGTATCCAAGTTCTCTCAGAGCTAGGAAGACTGTGAAGTTCTGTTTCTTGTTTCCATGGTTGTTTGTAATATACACGGACATGAAGGTGATGATGTCATAAATACCTGTGATGGTCAGTGCAATCACAGAGAATATTTGCTTTAAAAATGTATGGCTTATTCTGGAAGGCAACTTGCTCTTCAAACCACCACACAAGCACAGGCACCCAGATATGATACAATTTGCCAAACTGACCCGGTTCCTGCTTCCATGAAGAACACCAAATGAGATCACCCTCCCTTTCTTTGGGCCAGCTCCTTGTTTTGTTTTCCTTCCTCCTGTTACATATCATATTAATTGAAATACGAACCAAGGCAATTCAGAACTGCCACAGGACCTGTAGGAATCACCTGTGACAGTCCATGCCCTGTGCTACGTAAGTCAGAGTAGATGGTCACAACAGGCTGTGCTTAAATCACGAGTTCATGGATTACCAGTGCGTGACACATCAAACTATGATTAGACAAAAGCATTCTCAAAGGAATAAATTATCCTTGTGCCTCTCTTCTAAGCATTTAAAGTAGAACACAGCAACACAAGAAAAGAAAGCCTTTTGTAGGCAACCCACTGAGAAGTCCTGAATTCCACAGAAATAGAAAATTTGGTATGCAGCTCTTACAAAAAATGATCCAACTACACAAAAATAAACAAAAAAAGAATCTTTTTAACTTGGTCCAGAGTGGACATATTGGATGGGGTTGTTGAATTCACAAGTCATTTTTATATTTAGCAAATCTCAATAAATCCTACTGGACAGTTATGCTGTAAGTAATCTTTTCATATCAGTAAACTTACCTATTATAATGACAAATGCAAAACTAGCCAGTGTCAGTGATGAGCCACTGTTGATCATGTTGATGAGCAGCTTGAACAAAGGATATAGCAGCAATAAGGCCCAGAAAAGCCAGTTCAAAAGTGTCCATGGTCGACGGGGTGGTATTATAGGGACTGCTGGGTAGGTTCCTGTGCGGTAATATTCTTCCTGGAATGCATCCTAGTAGAACAAAGGAGGGCAACAATTAAATCCCCATCTGCCAACAAAACTAGCCATTCCTGGCTTTGATGTTCCTCCTTCTGGAGGCTTGTAACCACAGGGGAAGATCAAAGACCAGCTGATGGCTGGAAAGCTTGTACTTTGAAGTCAATGAACAGAGAGTCAAAAAAAAAAAATCAAAAACCTGAAACAAAAAACGGCGCATACACTGATACGTGAATACTTTCTTTCTCCTACACACAGCAGCCTGAAAAATGCCATACCTGGAGAGTATAACAGCCTAGGAAAACAGGAGGGATGATGGGATGTACAGTCCTGCAGCAATGCAAACATCACTGCTGAACCTCCTGCAGGAGCCACAGCCACTGCTCAAGTACTGCAGATAAGCCAGGGAAGTGTCTGGGCTACCTACTCAGCAGCATCCTCTGTTCCCTCATGTTTTCTCCAACCACTGCTCTCAAACAGTACCCACAGACCTGTCAGAAAGGTGACCAGACACCATCTCGTCCCACACTCCAAAGAACACCACCCTCTCCTGTCTTTGTCCCACGGATGTAGTCTTGCTCACCTTGTTCTCATGAAGCTTGTGGAAGGAAGTTTGGGTGCTGAACCTCTTCACAGGCAGCTGAGTGTGCAAACAGTGCACAAGCTCTCACTAGCTTTGAGCAAAGGACTCTAAGTATAATACAAGGAAGATAATGGAGTAGGGGTTGTTTTTTTCTGTTTTGTAGCATCTGTTTTTTAAAGCACAGAGGACTTTGAATTCAGTACCTTCCTCCAGAGCCCACATGGCTGAAACGCATTGCTTTTAGTGAACTCATCAATCCAAGATATCAAAAGAGGGTAGGGGAAAAAAAAAACCCTCTCTCCTTGTTTAAAAGCAAAGATTATTAATCTGTTATCTATTACTCTGTGTTATCACAAAAAAAAGGTTAATAAATGAAGTTAGCATTAGATTGACATAAAAAAACCCCCCTTAATTTAGTCAGAATGAAGTATATTTCTTTAAAGAAAGGATTTTTGGTTTCTAAAAATTCTAGCAAAGCCAAGACTAATCAACCAAAAGACTATTTGTTCTACTATGCTATGATTTTACACTTACTTATACTCCAGCTGACACAAACAATTCTTTACTTGCTTAATAGCAACTTGAGCAATTACAAGCTGTTACCATTTTATCTATTTCAAAGGGAACATTCAGCTTTTAAGGGATTATACAGTAATTAAAGCACTGCAGTCTCTTTACTGAGCTTAGAAAAATTGTGAATGTTTTACTCATGTGAGCTGGATTGTAGTGGGATCACTGTGGCCAATTACTGAGCCATCTTCAACAGAGTACACAGCATATGACGTTTTCTTCACAGTGCAGCGAAGACTTTTGTTTATAACACAAAGCTACTCATCATCAGTAAACTGAATTTACTAGGTACAGTTAGCTTTCCGAACAGTGGTATTACCCAGGAAAGCGAAGAATTCCCGACTATTACTGGGCATTGCCATTAGAGGGCCTACTACTACAGAGAGCAGGACAGGCTTGCTTGAAACAAGCGCAGCAGGGTTTTCTTTGTTGGCTCTGCGCGGCGTGAGGGGCAGCAAAACCACAGACCATACCTCACTGAGAGGCTTGAGACAGATGGAAAACATATACAACAGGCAAACAACGTCAAGGCCAACGTCCCCAGCACATTTCACACTGCTGTGGGGAACAGCTCTTCAGTTACAATTCCTTACCCTTAAATACATTCACTTGCAAAAGACATCTGTGTGTTTATCTGTCTTGTCAGCTTTTCAAGGGTACCTATGACACCCACCAGCAAGTCAGGCTTTAAAATACATAATACACCTCAACATTTCCCAAAATCACCTTACCCACATTAGGTTCCTTTCATTCCTCTGCATACAGAGCTTTTTCTCAGTTTGTAATAAATTCCATCCACGCAGGTATCACATTCTGACATGGAAACATGCTCCCTCTATTGCCCCCACCGAACTTATGTTACTTCAGACAGGGTGGGGGAGGGGTAATGCAGTGAGGAGAAATCAGGGAACATCCATCTCCTTGTGAGAGGCTAACTGGATTCCTCCTCCCTGTTCCCACCAGGAGGTCTGATGGCAGACGTATGCAGCTGCCCCTTCATGAGGAAGCCCACAAAGAGTGAGTATCCAAAAATACATTCTTTGTTCCCAAACACTGGAGTTCTGTACACTTCTCCTCTTCAGTTATGCTTTGCTGATTCCCTAGGGCATTTCTGCATATATTTTCAGGCCCTTTTTCCCAAGCTTCTCTTACAAGCAAGAAAAGTTAGACGCTTGCTCTCTTTTTAATGGGGATTAAGATTCTCAAGCAGAACTTCTATTTCAGGCACTGAGGGTGTAAGGAGGTAAAAAAAAGAAAACAAACATGCAAGGACTAGCAGAGTTGTGACTACTACATTATCACCTCTTCTGACCTGGCAATGAGATCCTCAACACAGTCTGTGTTAAAGTCAAAGGGAGCCTTTCTAGCAATGGCAGTTAAAAAAATGAAAGAAATAAAAAGAAAAGGCAATGTGCAACTCAAATTGAACCTCTGCTATAATTTGGAATTAACTGATACAGTGCTGGCCATATGTGGAAGGACAAAATCCACTTCCAGTGAGGAAGAAGCACATGGATATGGTACTTACTGTAAGCCTGGAAAAGGAAGGAGAATGGTGTTTGGTTTAGAGCAGCAGCACAATGCCACTGTTTATCTGGCAAGACTCTGTTCAACTGTGTTTGCAGCAGTGACTAAGCCAAAGAATGAAGTGATAAGTAGCAAGAACATAAACACGATGGGCTCCCAGGGAGAAGTATCTCAGATTGAGGTACATGTAGGTGAGACCAGACAATGAGGTAAAAACCAATGGAATAAGCTTTTCTCAAAGACTCTCACTCCTTTACTAACGTCAATATGGGGAAATAAATAAATTGGAAAAAAAAAAAAAACCAAAAAAGTCATGTCTCTCCATGTCCAACAGCTCTGCAATCCTGATCGTCTTCAGAGCACAGACCTTGACCTCAGTGCTCTCCAACCACTAAATCATGCTACTACAGCCTAATTCAGCACACTATGTGTGAGTCTTAGGAAACTACTGCAAAATTATTAAACTCATTGAGAATAAGCAACAGCGCAGGGAACCATAATGCATGATAAAATAGGGTCTCTGCTTTGCAGCAGCACGCACACCTTGTCTTACTTTGAAACAGCAAGTGAAGCACTGCAACCAAAACAGACAAAGCAGGAGATGAGTGTGTATCTTGCAATGAATTACTACCTTTTGAATAACAATTTTTTATATTTTATCATAAATATTTCCTGACTGAAGACAATCTGAAACAAAATTAATTTTTGGAAACAGCACCTGGGCGGCACTGCTGCTTGTTATCCGACCTAAGAGCCTATTATCTTTTTAAGATGCAGGGCAGAAAGGTGAAACAAAATTGTATTTTTACTCTGCAGGTGGGCTTTTATCATCTCAGAACTCTGGAAGAAGTTGTCCCTGCTCTATATTCTGCCAGTATGATTTTACAAAGACATGGGCTTCAGTAAACCAGGAATGACTGCAATGAAATAAGTTTCACTAACGTAAAAGAGCTGGAGAAAGAGAAACATGCTGCCTTCAGAGAAAAACAAAAACCATCACCAAAAAAAAAATCAAACCAACAAACAAACAACCCCCTCAACCTTAATCATTCAAAAACACTCCACATAACCAAAAAAGGTTTTAGTGGAATGGAAAACTGAACACACTATACTTTACTCCTGGATGTAAAACCTCACTCCTATACTTAAATAGGAAGCCAGAGATTTAACCAGCCAGCAAATGAAGTTGTCATGAAGAACAGATATAAAGAATACTATGATATATTGTATAATATAATGTTATGAAGGATAGATGTACACTCTGGTTGCACTAGAAGCAACTGAGTGTTTGCCAAAGAGGGAATAACAAAAATCTTGAAGTGAATAACTGAAACGATGTAATAAAGGATTCAGGAAAACAATCACCACATTCACATTTATGTTCTTGTCTTGCAAATGTCTGAATAGTTCTCAGGGACATGAAACAGGGCAACAAAGTCATAGCAGCAGAAAGTGGACTTCTGCAGTGTTGAGCAAAAGGACCATTTGCACGTACATGCCTGTAAAGCAAGCAGGGCCCGTGGGTAACATCCTGCCTTTCTGCGAAGGTGCTGGGGGTTGTGCCTCAGTCAGGGGTCACTGGCACAAACTGTGAGAAGGGGGATCAAAGAGAGTAGATCTACAAGTGAGGTCTCAAGACACATTTACTTTCCACATTCCTGTAAGCAAGCTGCTTAGAGGAGCTATGAATGACACCAGAAACAGTCATGGTTTGAAACTGAGAACAGCCAGGGCAGAGTTGATACAGAAATACCAACGTGGTGTCCTGGGTAGAGCACGACAGATGGCACAGCAGAATTTTGCTGTCCCAGTGAAAGGGAAACAGAGGATAGCTATATTCTGTCACTTCTAAATCCAAAGCACTGCTGCATTCCAGTCTGAATACATAACTTTGATCAAGGTATTGAAGCGAAGTGAACTGCCAGGCCCTCATGCCATGCATACCTATGACTCCCACTGATTGAAATGGGAGTGCTGTGTGCATTCAAAAAGCACATCCCCCAACAGCTATCTCCATTATTCATAAAAACAGCCCAGAAGAAACAGATTCTAAAAGACTGAAGGATTCATATGAAAGCATTTGCAGGGAAATAAAAAAAAGAAAAAATAACCCCACTGGTCATCTACAAACACAATCATTATTATTCTCTCCCCATCCTATGAAATTAGGAATCTTAAGTGCATGCCTTCTATACCCACAGTGTGAAAACAATTTATCAGCATGTCCTTTTAGTGCTGGATGTTTGTCTTGGTAAAAAAGGCAGGGTAAAACAAGGGACAAAAATTCTAAGACACTAAAGAAAATATCTTATTCAGCCCACAAATTAGTTCTTGATTTAGAAGGTGCCTTCTAGGGGACAGGGGTCTTTCTACCAGTCAGAAGGCAGTTTCGATTTTTGTATCCTTATGCACCTTTCTAAAGAAGAGGCTTAAAACTGCTCTAGAAAGGCTTGTTTAAGCTTTCTTCTTGTTGCTCTATGTACAAAATGAAAGCAAACACGACTGGCAGCACAAGATCAGTTTGTACGTAGAGAAACAGAGCACTTACCCTGAAAACCAAACAAACCAACTCACCCCAAGCCTCCAAATTAGGACACTACACATGCACACTGTAAAGGTCTACTAGCACTATAAATAACCGAGCACTAGTGGCTCACAAGTGCTGTCTTGACAGAAAAACTAACCTTTTCTTGATATAGTTTGTGGAGCCAGGTAGAACATTCCTGCTCATCTTCTGGGACGTCCTCTAGTGGAATCCGCCTGCCAATGGTAAACAACAGAAATTGAACAATATTAAATACTTTGGCTTCCGTGAACAGCACTTGCATTATACAGATTATCTGACAGAAGACTCACTACATTTTTCACCTTTTTTTAACTTGTGCAACACCTTCAGCACTTCAACAAGCAAATATGGAGGATTTTGAAGAAATTTGTGATAGTTTCCAACTAACTGCCAAAACAAATTTAGCCATGAGGTTTACCCTGCCTGTAAGAGCTTTTCAGGATAGGCAAACAGCTACCCTGAGTCATGAAAAGCAATTTCTGTACTCTGCCAGACTGACTGCAGCAGGCTGGAATGGTGTAAAGCAAGACACAGCAAGAGGAAGCCCTCTGCTCTGCTGGAGCTGACTTACAAAGGCAGGGCTCCGTGAATGCCATCCAGCCAGGCTGTGTACACCAAACACGAGGACACTAGGCTGAGCTACCACATGGGAAGAGGAATCAAGAGAAACTTTCTTTTTACCCTTGGACAAAAACAGTTCTGAAAAAATACTTCTACAAACAGGCAGAAAAGGAGAAGTAAAAAGAAAAGGTCACTCTATTCCACTTCATGCTGGTATCCAGGATAAAGAAA
The DNA here is from genome assembly GCF_009650955.1 of Corvus moneduloides. Classification (NCBI taxonomy): domain Eukaryota; kingdom Metazoa; phylum Chordata; class Aves; order Passeriformes; family Corvidae; genus Corvus; species Corvus moneduloides. The sequence goes on along the minus strand of NC_045478.1, from coordinate 84,179,495 downwards.
CAGGACCAGCTCACTGGTCCACTATAGCTCTAAAGGGGTTATGATAAACTCCTGATCACTTGCAGCATCACTTCTAGGCTCCTGTGCTCCAACCCTACATCATCACATGCCCTGGGTGCCTGTAGCATAGGTGCTGCTGGTAGAACCTCACCTGGGAATTGGCTCTTTTCCATTAAGATCATGGGAAGCCATTGGGGTATTTGTAATTTATAGAAACATTAATGAAAAAGAATCCAGGTAATGTTTTCTTTATTAAACAACCCCCTTCTTGGTAGGGAGGATGCAGCAGTCAAGTACATCAACAACTACACCAGCAGATAGGAAAAGTCCTGAGCCCAACCTCCACCAGAGGAGCTGGAACTATCTCTGGAACTCCTGTGTCAGAGACAGGTATAAAGCAGCTCCACCTTAACACTTGGTTGGTGTTTGGTATTCAGGCCACTTGAGTGAAAAGAGGCCCCACTGCTGCTGCTGAGCTAACAGACACGCAAATGAATAGAAAAATAACAACAAAAAGTTCTGTAGACATTTATGGGCTCCTCATGTACTTATAATCACAGAACTTTACTAGAAACAGAAATGAATTTTTATCTGAAGGTCTGTGAAGCCAGGTTGGTAGAGATCTGCTTTCTGTTACCCACTTGAAAACATTCCCTTATTTAACCAATTGTGATTTCAAGTACACACTCCTAAAAAGGAATTAAGATATGGATTACTTGCCTTACATATAAATCTGCATGATATTTCTTTCCATTTAGAACTCCCAGCAATGTTGGATTTTCATTATTTCTAAAATTAAGGGTAGAATCATAGACTGCAGAAACTACAAGAAGAGAAACAGGTTATGTGCTTACTGTAGTAATACAACAGAAATAAGTCATTCTCTCTCAGACAAGGAGAATATTTAAGTAAGTTATCAGCAATAGCACCACAGTTTGAGCTGTCACCAAGGAAAAAATGACAACAGAATATTCAACATACATGTGTTCAGAAGCCAAATAACCAGTGACTCTTTCAGGAACTGCACCAGCAGAATGGGAAGGTTTGCTCTCCAGCCACTCTTACCTCCTTCCTCATCAGGTGCAGAATGATGGGCATAGGAACACAGCTACAGCTTCTGACAGAATACACCTAGGTCTTCCTAGGAGTCAAATGGTTGCAGAACTGTTACCTTTTTCAGTTCACTGTGAATCAACAACTGCCCCCTAAATCTGAGGAAACAACCAGGCAGATACACATTTCATAAACAATAAACAACACACACCCTTTGACTAAGAATAGGTAAAGTGTGTGTGTGAGAGACATCCTACAGCAGGAGGGCTTAGTACAGACATAAATCGCTGGGGTCCAAAGCAGCTCCTGGTTCACGTCCATTGTCTGGTAACTCAGACACTTGCTATGGAGCAAAGGCAGAGAGAGAATGGCACACCACATCTCATGTGAGCTGGCTGCTGTTGTGAAGACATGCAGATGTGAGGAATGTAACATGAAAGTTCTGCTGAACAAAACTGCAGCTAAACTTGCAGCACTGAGAAAACTGTGCACCTCAGGACTGAGCGGGAACAGTAGAACCATTTGCAAAGGCTGATGGCAGATAAACTAAAAGAGCAGTAACAAGCAGTTTCTACAGGAAAAGCATTAAAGCATTCACTTTAAAACCACATGAAGCATTGCAAAAAAGTTTATTTGAACACATCCTTAGATACGCTATTTTCCTGATGTCATAAAATTACCTGAGAATGATTCATTTTCCTGAGACTGAAATCAGTTGTGCATCATGGTATGAACTCTAAGAGCAATGACAGCAAAAAAACTTGTTTATTTTTTGTCACAAAAGTGACTAAGATGCATTTTCATGTGTAGCCTGTTGTATTTTAGGTTTTCTGCTCTAGAGTTTTGCAATAACGAATAAAAATGCATGTGGTGAAACTTTATTGTGAGAGCTCTTGACCCACCTAAGACAGACTTATTACACAGGACAGATTTGCTGTTGGTTTTGAAACCTCTCTAGCTATGAGAGATAAATATGGTTTGGTCTCAGCATTCAGCTCCCAGAAACTCACCACATCATTTGTTACTGCAAAATAGAATTCATAGTGCAGAACAGAACAGCCTGGCTTCAGTGCTGAAAGGAAATCCTGAAAACAAAGGCAAAACCCCTGTCACTGCAAAAAGACTCTGTCCCTCACTAACAACTCCGTTCTTTTCCTACTACAGTTGGGTTCTTAGCTCAAACTCAAAACAAGCCAAAATCTACTTCAAGCACACTACTCTCCTCGTACAATACAAGTCTGAAATTACTTTTTTAAAAAAATAAATTATCTGCCTCCATTTTTAAGCTTCTTAGTGTAGAAGGATTTTACTCATTTACTCTAATTTACTAATCCAATGTAATTGAAGGAAAATGAGAGCTCAGTTTGGTTTATACAGTGTAAGCTTCTTAGTTTATTCTTTAATAGCATGAGATTATTCTAACAACAATAGGGATGCAATAAAGCAAAGTATGATATACACAACACTTTTCCTTCCATCTCTTACAAGGCATCTACATTTGGGTTTTTATATGAATTGGGTTTTTGTTGAGATACATTGGAAGACAGTTCTCATGTTATGAAAAAAACTTCTGTGGAGATGGACAGGAACATCCTTATGTGCTGACAGGCTCACACAGAGTTTTCCTTTTCTCCAGGGAAAAAAAATGCTATTCCAGGTTCCAGCTGGTCTGTAGTTTGACATTCAGTCCAGTCCCTTTTACTAACACACTGTGATCTTTTGGTGCAAAGCAGTGCCAAACCCAAGACAATGACAGCAATGTGCAGGAGTAAACAGACTTCTGTTATCCAGATATAACTGAAGATAACTAAAGATTTTAGCTTTCTCATTCTGAGAGTGCAGGAAAAGAACAACAATGAAAGTGTCCAAGAAAAAGACTGCATGAAATTAAAATTTGCCAGAAAGGTTCCACAGTAAAAGCAGGACTACCATGCTGTGTGACACACTGGAACTGGTTATCATTAAACATGGATTTTGCAATTGCGTAATTAGAATTGGGCATCTCATGACTTTCTCATCCAAAAGCTGAAGAGACCAGAAAATTCCCATTCTAAAACAAGTAAGAAAACCAACTCCATAGTATCTTGAAAACATTGCAGCTGTCTCACTCTCAGGCTAATATAAGCAGCATTTGAGAAGTTTTGCTTCAATTGTGAAATATTTTTTTCGAAGGAGTTGTATCTTAAAACCTCTTTTTCATTAAAAACCAAGCAGAAATATTTGAATGCCTTTTATTTCTGTCAAAAAACAATTAGGTTTTTTGTTCTGTTTTCTAATCTCTGCCCAGCTTTTTTTTCATATCATTAACTTTTGGTTCCTTCTACAGCATTCTGACAGAGAGCTGTACTTAAGAATTTAAGATTTAATTTCTTAACTTCAACCTAAAAAAATCTTCGGATTACATATCTAGAGAGGATTTTTCTTACTCTGACTGTCCTCTTGAATTTCACACATTATTTTTTGGCCATGGTGGATTATGCCAGGGTGATTCACTTACAAATCAACATACAGGCAATGAGTATGGCTACATGCACCTTCATACGAGCACAAAACAATCTGAAGATTGGAAAAGGGAGGGGAAGGTACAGTGAAGTTCACTGTACTGCTGATGTGACACCATCTTGACACAATCCTTTGATTTAACACTTCATTAATCTGGCCAGCTTGAACAAAAACCACTCATCCTCTCCAACTTGGTAACTTGCTCTGGATGATGAAGAGAAACCCACTTGAAAAAAAAAATCCAGGACTAAAGTACAGCTCATGGGAAAAAAAAAGTCATTGCAATACCCCAAAACTGTCATATTGAACTCCGCAAAAATATCATCCTGGAATTTATTCTCATGCATTCCCTCTAGGACAACAGTTCCCAGGCATGCACAACTGGAGGAAAAGGTACAAAACAAAACCTGGGCTTATCTACAATCCATCATGAAAGATATTTTTAAGTACAAGCCTTAACTAAATAAAAGCAGCTGAAAGGAACTGCCTGATATGCAGCCAGGCAATAAAAGTAACAGCTAAATATATCTTTTGCAGTATTTATGACATCTACTTTTACTGTAAGTAATGGATGAGTGTTTGAGAAATAGATTTGTATTTGCATTTGCTTCCATGAACAGTACAGGTAGCAAACAGCAATTTATTAAGACAGTGAACAGCCTCTAGAAACTAAGTTCCTGGGGACTGCATCTGTAAAACCATACTGGTAGGGATGGTCACTGACAAAAATATCAGAACAAATTCAGAAAATATTGAAAGCATTTCTTTAAGAATCAAATTATGTACCGAGATCTGAATTTGTGAAAGTCAGTCTTGGAGGAAAAAAGAATTCCATTATCACTTATGAAAGAAATTAGTAAGGAGGGAAGGCTCTTTCCTTGTTATTTTGCATGAAAGGTATTTTTATCCAAATACATCTGCTTATGCTGACAGATATGGCATCACTGGTATGGAGGCAGCTTCCAGTGTATGCACATTAAATAAACTCCTTCTGAAACTAAGCTTTTCAGAACAGATGGGCTTGCCACTCTGATGTCACCAATGTCTATTTCCAACTACTGCAGAACTACTTCAGAACTTCTTCCAGAGTGACTGCAGCAGGTAGCACTAAGAGCTGATACAAAGGTTTGAAGAGGACCAGCCTGGGATCACTGCTGCCATGGGTGAATTACATCTACAGCCAGAGAAACCAGCATCTACCCATCCTATAATATTACCGGTTCTGACAAGTTGAATCACATCCTTGTCAGAAAGGAGGAAAAAAAAATGGGACAGCAGCTCTGTCCCATGCAGCTGTGAACTGGTCCCAAACCTGTGACTTGGCTTCACTGCTACATCGTGCTGCCCCTACACCCCTCCGCAAGGCACTCCAGCCAGGCCCACCACCCTTGCGGGAGAGCAGAAGGTGCATTAGCCTAAATGGCAGAGCCCAAAATGGGACAGGCAGCTCAGCACTAGTCTCTCACTTTTAAAGATGCACAGGGATATGACCTAATTTCTAGAGAAAAATAAATTAGAGATTAGATCATGGACTGTCAAAAGAGACTCCCATCACATTCTCTATTCAAAAAAATCCACGGACTTCCTTCTTATCTGTACATAATAATGCCACAAGGAGTTCTAAAAAATAAGACATTGTTTTCAGATGCTCTTCACAGGTACCCCTTATCTCTATAGGAGAGAAACAAGTAGTAATCCAGGCAGTAACACTTCTATCTCCCTCTCATTGCAAAAAGTAACAAGGCAAGTAAAGCAACAAACCTAGAAGAACCTGCAACACCAATCTGGGGGTCATCAAACCTTCAGAGGTTTGTTGGTTGAATTTTTAAGATCGACAGTTTTTGCTGAAACTCTATATAAGAAGTTATGACTCTGCTTCTCCTTGAACCCTCACAGGGAAATTCTACCTTCTTACTGGCCTTACACTGCTTGATCCAGCAAGTCACAGCTTCTGGATTGAGGTAGTGACATACTCCTCTAAATGAGTAAGTCATCTAGCAACTCAGTCTTCTTTTTCTGAAGGTTATTTCAAATATTTAGGGTACTAGTAAGTGTTATGGTAGTGTGTCACATGAATGTCCAACACTTTATATAAATGTCACTGGGGTTCCCTAAAATTGTTTCTTTTTGAAATGTTTTCCCACGAATCAGTCCACCATCACGCCATATTTAGCTTGCATTATGCAGAGCAGTGAAAAGAACAAAATCACCACCAAAATAACCTGTTTCTGATTCCCAGCTCATGGCATTAGAGGCCGCAGAGTTTTGACTCATCCCTTCTTCTGTGCCTCAAGTCTACTACCCCCTGCCCTCAGCAGAACAGTCACCCTTACTCAAAAGGCAAGGCTAATCCATGCTCTTAAGGGGGTTGCTGGATGCTTCATGTAACTTACCTCTTCTTCATGGATCAGAAAGGACCCAAGCTATGCTATCCATCTTGGGGGCAGAAAGTTGTGGGTGCCTGGGAAGCTACAATAGAGGTATGATCTACCTGGCTTGCCAGAGGATATGTAGAAGAAATACGAGAGACAGCAGGCGAGCTGACTGGGAAGCTTTTAGACAGCAGCTATCCCAGATATGCCACGTGAAAACATGTCTTTCAAAGACAAAAGAAGTTTTGACATTAACTTCAGTCAAGCTGGAACATTTTCTTCCAAACCAAAAACCACTTTTGTCTTTCTCACATATCAACCGTCTAACACACAAATCTACCAGACCCCAAAGACACTGTAACATTATGGCTACTTAGCAGTGTCTTTCCTTTGCCCGTGAAAATACACAGCAGAAGACTTTGATAGATAGTATTAGTCAAAGAATATCACTTCAAAGGCAACATGTACAATATTCTTACTGATGTCACTTTGAAGCTGGCAAATGCAAGTAACCAGAAATAAATGGGGAACTCAAAACAGTATTAACAAAGAGAAAGTTACTCATGTTCTGTAATGTAGAAATTGTTTATAAATTTCACCTACATGTATCTTCTGTCAAGATCTACTCCCCTTCCTCAGCTTCACTAAGAAACTCTAAAGAGCAAATCTACACAGAAATTTAAAGTAGAATATTTTTTGATTTAAAAATTACATTATTTGAGGTAGATATTTACCACAAGAAGATATTTTAAGACACACTGCCTCAGATTCTCTACTGATGCATTTACTTTATTTAGAATAGAATTGCTTAGCAAATACTGAGAAATACTATCCTTTGACAACAGGTACAAAATACACAACAAAATATGTACCAATGGGTACAAAATACGCAATTGAGATTCCCCAACACAAAGTCACACTTAACACAACAAAACAATAATAAATTAAAACCCAAAAACCCCAAACAAAAAAACTCCCACAAAAACCAAACCAAAACAAACCCAACCAAAACCAACCTCACAAACTGATCTATGATTTTGTTACTAAGACCAAAGGCTAGTGAAAAAACAGTCTGAAAGCATCCCAGGATTTTTCTGCTAGGACACACGCTACAGGGAAAAGAAAAGCATGGCAAACTGACAGCAGTTAGAGGAAATAACCATTTAGCATTGTCCCCTGTGACTTTCCTTACCTACATTTCTCAAACACTGCACGGTGACAGCAAATCCCTTCGTTCGTGGCAGGAGGTGGTACTTGAGCTTGGGCAGACCTTTGGCTTTGGCTACCTGCATGCTGATCTGGTGCTTCTGTTCTGTGAACCTTGTGCCCTCACAATGAATCAGGAACTAAAACCAAGAGAGAACTACTGTTAGACAGAAGCTCAGGTCTTCTGCTGACTGAGCAGAGGTCTCTCTAATTCTCACCAGCAGAGCCCAAATTAACACTGCTCGCAGGGACAGGTGTAGCCACATACACATTTAGGTAATTTATTTGACTGAAGTAAAAAATCCCAACCAACCAACAAAACCCCCCAAAACCCCAAATCCAAACTTGCCATCCAGTTTGAACTTCAGCCTTTAGGCTTTAACATCTGCTCTGTTACTTGCCATCAGAATGACTTGATTTCTCTAAATGAGTCACTCCATCTCTAATGAGCTGTTAGAAAACACTCAGAACATACTCCCATTGCAAATCTCTGATGGTGAAGTGTTCAAGTATCACAGCATCTAAAACTTGCTAAGTGTATAAACCAAACACATTTCTAGGAAATGCTTCAGTGCCCAGCTTGTTTGCCCTCACTCCAACTTGCTTGCCCTCACTCCAACTTGCTTGCTTTCCCTATGGCACACGAGGTCCATGGACAACTTCAGACAGTTGATGCCAATGAGAGAGTTGTTAACAGACATAAGGCAGCAGATGCAGGACAACTGAAAGCCTCACGCTCTTATGAACTATACAGTGGAAGTGCTCAGACATGAATAATTACAATCTTGCCACTGGCAGGCTGGGGAGAGCACACAGATCTTTGGAGATTTAACACTTGCTCATCTGCTTTCTGCCAAGCATGAAGGCAAACTAACACACCAGAGAGCACTGCCAAATCACACAAAGTAAGTCCTCATAACCATAGCAAAAATGGAGCCAAAAAAGACAGAGAGATTGAAGAAACTAGCTGAGCAGCCAGCTTCAGTTCTAGCTCATCCAAGAGTGCTTTTCCTCGTGTATCGCAAGCATAGTGTTATTCAGATTGATGAGACATAGAGAAACTGATGAGAGGACCTCCCTAATTCACTTAGCACGCTTTGCCTGTCTACCCTTCCAAGGTGCTATTGTTGTGCCTTTTGACATTATGTCATCCTACAAAAAGAAATTAAAACTCCACACTGCAGTAACTCCAGGTGTGCATCAGCAATTATCTCCCTTACACAGGTATAGCTCCTTTTTAGCAATCACTCTACAGGAGTATCTACAGGATGGTGGTGGCTTGTGCTCATTGATTAGAGTTGAACTGCCTACATGTATAGAAAGTCACAGAGCACAGGCAAATCTCTGGAGAGAAAGTGAAACTAAAACCGCAGAAGCACCCCTTTGCTAGACCTCCTGTCACTGAAGTCACTTAAACATTGAAGCACAGAAATTAGTTTTGATTGCTTAGTACTCATTTAAATCAATGACAATTAAAAAAAGAAGTTTGTTTCAGAGTATGAAAAATACAGCATATACATCTTCATGAGGAAACAGCAATAGTTTCTGTAGGGACCAGGGAGGCTGCTTAAGACACCATTTCTTTAACCGAATTGCACTCTTGCCATCACTAGCTCAGAAGAACTACAATTTTTATGATTTCTGAGAAGAGAAAAAATTCAAAGACTTTTCATTCTCAGATAAGGAAATGCCAGGTGGGGTCAATACTAAAAATTATGGTGATGCAAAAATTGAGTTTCTTGTTACTGAAAAGTGACACCAGTTCTCTCCCTGGAACACAGCTGATGGCTCCAATGGGCCACTTCTCCGATCAGGTGGCTTCCACTTCTACTAGGCCATGTCCAACCAAACACCTTCACAGGAATGACAGCATCACAGGAAGGAAAAAACACTAGTATGAACTCTGCAATCTAAGGTGAGAGGGGAGCTTAGGTAAAGAATATAGCTGATGTGCTTCAATACAACATTGTTACATGCATCTGTTACATAGCCATGAACCCCTGCATCTACCCCTATCCAGCTCCTGTATTTAAAGGACCACAAAATTTACTGAGTGGATCACAGTGCAGGTATTTTTGCAGTAATATCTGCAGGGCTCCATACTACAGAGAAGAAAACAGACAACATGGTACATGGGAAATTCCAGAGAGAATTCAATTGAGAGTATTCTCCTGATACTCCCAAGGAAGTTAATGAATCAAAGTCTCAGGAACAACCTGGTAAGCATCACATATTGCCTGTGCCCCTTATTCCTGCCAAGCACTATGGCACCTCACACTCCATTTGTTAGTCATCACTCACCCAAAAGTTTTCAGGGTAGTCCCGGAGATTCAGCAATTTCTGTACAACTGTTTTCCGATCTTCCTCCCACTTGCGCTTGCAAAAGACTATCTCTAGGAAATACCACATCCAGCCAATGATAGGCATGTAGGAGAGCTCCTTCTTTGCAAGCACTTTGGAACTCTGCAAGACAGAATCAAAACAAGTAAAACAGTGTTAAACCACTTCAGAGTTCACTGTGGGTACGACACTTGCACAGTTAGACACTAACATACCGATTCACTTTGACCAGACCCAGTTTTAACACCAGCATGAAAGCAAAACAAAAATAAGTTTCTCTCGTATGACAGAACAGTCAAATCTTATCTCAGGTATCTGCATGGAAGACTTCTAGAACTAACTATATATGAGTGTGTGTTTCTCTATCCTACCCAAATGCTGAAATCCAAAAGGGAAGCCAAATTCCTTCAAACATGGAGGAATCCATGCAAACAACCCAAGCCATATCAATCAAAACTATTAATTCAAGCAGATTCTGGCATTGGCAGCTCAAGTTCCTTTAAGATACCTTGAAACTATATTTCTCCCCAAAGCAGGGGCATCTCATGACAAAAAATAAAAAAGAAAAAAGAGAGAAGCAGCATCTCAGAGCCATTGCAGCAGAACATACTGATGCTATGCATACATGGTTCACCAACAGAAGAAACTTAAAACTAGAAACAACAGCAGCAATAAGAATACTTCATTTGTGTTTAGTTTTGTTTATGAAAGGGCAGAAATACTTACAGTAGTGAATTTCTCTTCAAAGTATGCTTCTGGAGTAGAAAAAAACAAAAAAGCACTCTTCCTGTCTCACAGGTGTGACAGACACTGAAGTGACTGGTCCAGACACTCCACAAGAAGGCTGTGATTTATCAAGCATTCAACATGTTCTGTAAATTAATCCTACTCCAGAATTTAACTTTGTGATCATCTCAGAGTAACATCCCCTAGGGCAGGAGAACTGATTCCATGGGCTCCTTTCCTGTCTTCCAAGCCAGCCTACCTTGGTGAGCTATCTTACATTTCACTTGGTTATTTAATGAATAAAATGGCACGTGTGTGTTGTGTTCATATAGAAATTGTTGCTTCAGCATTTCTTAAAAAACAGTGACATTTCCTTAGAAGACAGATAGGGGTAATTACAGTCCAGTTTCTGACCATGGTATCATTATAAACTAGCCCATCAAAATGCCCTAGATGGATTCCAGGACATGGCATTTGACTAGAAATTACTTACTGGTAGAAGTTACCATCAACAGAAAATATTTACTTTTATTTTTTCAGTCACTCTTGTTCATTTGGCTGCTACAGGGAGAGACTTGACCTAATTCTTTATCTCAGCTCATTTTTTTTTATCTGCTCTCCTCCCTTGAGAAGGAAAACACCTTAAATAATTAAGCTATCTAAAAGCTCCTAAGACTGGAAGGCAAAGGCAAATCACACAGCTTCACTAGCAACTGTTACACAGAAGCAGAACAGAGGATGACAGTTCCATTTCTAAAAATGCAGGAACCATCTCTATCAAATGATTTAATGCTTTGTAATAAAAGTGCTCCCTCTTGAGCATTTGAGAATTTCATAACTTCAGTGATGGGCTCAGATCAGGATTCCAAACCCCCTGCTCCCCTGAGAAGCAGCTGTAGTAATTTCAGTTTTGAGCTGTGTTCTACATTAGTCCCTATTACATGACAGCAGCAACGCTGAGCCCAGCCTCCTCTTTCAGCTCCCCAAACTGGGCAGAGAAACAGGCTCTCCTTTTACTACTTTCCAGCACAATGAGGCCAACAGCAGGCCTGTCACCACCACCCCACCACAAAAGAGGAGAAACCTCAAAATGTTCTTAAAGTTTATTTACAGTAAGTGTTCAGTATCATAAGAACTACCACAAACTAATCTAAGTGTACCCTGCATAGAGTGCACAAGGCCTCCAGAGCACAGTGTCAGAACAATGTAATAGTCCTCCTGCAGACTTTAAAATGCAGGAATTATAATCCAAAAGGCTAGCTAAAATGATTATTTCACCATACCTATTTTCTACTGCTTTACATATTTTAAGCCGAGCATGAGTTACACAAGAGGCAGGAGAGAAGTTGTCATTGCTTTCCTACACCCCCCTCAGTGAAACCAAGAAATGATACTGTGAGCTAAGGTGTTCCATAGCACAGGTACAACCACAAAAGCACAACAGATGCCTGGACTCCTCCCCGGGGCATGTTCTTATTCTTTTACTGTGCTGATGCATTTTTAAAATTTAAGAGCGCTCTTTCAGACACGTGTGAGTATGACTCCTTAGATGAATATAAAAATAAACTAAATCACCTCATACTATTTTATGCACCCATCTGTTCTAGGAGTAGAAGGAAGGCTAATGACAGAATTAGAGAAAGGAAACTCCTCAGTGCATTATGCTGGCAAGACTGTTCTTGTGCAGGAGGAATACATTAGGCCTCCCCTCAGAAGCTGCCATACAGACTGAGGAATGAGATGCTGGAAAGCAGCACTGGAGGAAGTGACCTGGGGGTCCTGGTCGATGTCAGGGTGAACATGAGCCAGCAGTGCCCTGGCAGCCAGGAGGGCCAACCATGTCCTGGGGTGCCTCAGGCACAGCATTGCCACCGGGCAAGGGAGGGGATTGTCCTGCTCTGCTCTGCACTGGGGCAGCCTCACCTCGAGTGCTGGGGCAGTGTTGGGTGCCACAATATGAGGATATGTAGCTATTAGAGAGTGTCCAAAGGAGGGCAATGAGGATGGTGAAGGGCCTTGAGGGGAAGCTGTATGAGGAATGGCTGAGGGCACTTGGTCTGTTCAGCCTGGAGAAGAGGAGATCTCATTGAGGTGAGATCTCATTGCAGTTACAACTTCCTCATGAGGGGAAAAGGAGGGGCAGGCGCTGATCTCTTCTCTGTGGTGACCAGTGACAGGATGTGAGGGAATGGCCTGAAGTTGTGTCAGGGCAGGTTTAGGTTGGATATTAGGAAAAGGTTCTTCACCCAGAGGGTGGCTGGGCACTGGAACAGGCTCTGCAGGGAAGTGGTCACAGCACCAGCCTGACAGTTCAAGAACTTGGACAACACTCTTGGGCACCTGGTGTGATTCTTGGGCGTGGTGCTGTGCAGAGCCAAGAGTTGGACTTGATGATCGTTGTGGGTCCCTTCCAACTCAGCATGTTCTGTGATTTTGTGATCTCTCCTTCAATAACTAGAGCTACAACTGTTTCAGTCATCTACCCATGCACAGCTCCCATGAAAATACCAGGGGGAAAAATGCAACTATAGTTGACTTCAGCCACTAACTTCTCCCTTACTAAAGTGCTTTGGTAAATATGTGACACTTACCAATAACCTTCAAATTCAGCTTTTTCAACAGTAAAATAATCATTAAAAAGTGCTCATTTATTCCACATAAGATGCCTTCTTAAAGGAAGACAAACATTTTCAGTGCTCAGAACTGTGTAATTTCAACAGATGTTTAATGAAATTACTGCTGGACAGGGACAACTTATCTACAATACTAATGTTTTAATCCAGGTTAATTTATTTTGGCCAAGTTTGTTCAAATGAAATACCCATTCTCCTTTTGTGAATGACTGCACCAACATCACTTTAAAAAAGTATTTTTACAAGCTTGCTGTAGTGCATTTGCCCAACTATGCTGTCAAAGAAAGAAAATCTTGATTTTACATGTCCAGCCTCAGTTATTCAACACTTCTTGTTTAAAGAACACAACAAACAGCATGAAATCAACGTGCAAGCTGAAAGTGTCACACAAAATTTGTTCCTCAGTTTTAAAACAAGTTAATTGTAGCTGAAAACCATTAGCAGCAGCAATTTGCCTCGTAAGTTATTTTCTCCCCAGGCTGCCCTCAGCACTGACATACTTTTGATGATTCTGACTGCTCTACTTTTGAAATATACCACTCCTTCATATTAAACTCTCTGGGACATCATGATGACAAGGTATATTTCTTTAGTCCCTCAAAGCCATCATTCCAGAAATTTAGTTATGCTCCTAATTCCTCAGGTTTCATATTGAGTTAAACTTCTCCATGTTGGAAAGGTAACATAGCAATATTTTGGAAGATATGTGCCCAAGCACATGCTAACATGCTGTGATAAATGCAAATAATAAAGTACTTTCATCTGCCTACAAGAACAGCTACATATTTTAGAATCACAGAATCACTTCAGTTGAAGACCCTTATGATTATCAAGTCCAACCATCATTGGCATCACCTGGCACTGCCAAGTCCACCACTAACTCATGTCGCAAGTGCTATGTCTGTGAACGTCTTTTAAATATCTCCAGGGATGGTGGCTCAAGCACTTCCCTGAGCAGCCTGTTCCAATGTTCCAATCTAAACCTCTGCTGGCGCAACTTGAGACCATTTCCTCTCATCCTATCACTTATTACCTGGGAGAAAAGACCAACTCCCACCTGGCTACACCCTCCTTTCAGGGAGTTGTAAAGAGCAATAACATACCCACTGTGCCCCCTTTACTTCAGGCTAAGCACCCCCAGCTCCCTCAGCCACTCCTCACAGGACTTGTGCTCCAGACCCTTCCCCAGCTCTGTTGCCCTTCTCTGGACACACTCCAGCACCTCAACGTCCGTCTTGTAATGTGGGGTCCAGAGCTGGACGCAGCACTCAGCGTGTGGCCTCACCAGTGCCACGTACAGGGGGACAATCCCTGCTGTGGTCCTGCTGGCCACACTATTGCTGATATTGGCCAGGATGCCACTGGCATTCTTGGCCACCTGGGCACATGCTGGATCATGGTAAGTGGCTGTTGACCGGCACCTCCAGATCTTCTACCACCGGGCAGTTTTCCAGCCACTCTGCCTGCAGCACTGCATGGGATTGTTGTGACCCAAGTGCAGGACCTGGCACTTGACTTTGTTGAACCTCATACAATTGGCCTTGGCCCACTGATCCAGCCTGTCCAGATCCCTCTGCAGAGCCTTCCTGCCCTCCAGCAGATCAACACTCCCACCAAGCTTAGTGTCATCTGCAAACTGACTGAAGGTGCCCTTGACCTCCTGATTCAGATCACTGATAAAGATATTAAGCAGGACTGGCCCCAAAACTGAATCCTGGGGAATACCACTTGTGATCTGCTGCCAAGTGGATTTAATTCCATTCACCACCACTCTCTTGGCCTGGTCATCCAGCCAGTTTTTTTTACTCAGAAGAGTGCACGTGTCCACACCACAGCAGCTGGTCCAGTGGGACACCTTCTCCAGCTGGCTCTTTCACCAGCTGTATCAAGAGGTTATCTTGCACACACACCAGGAACCTCCAAGACTGCTTCCTCTCCACTGTGTTGTATTTCCAACATACGTCTGGTAAGCTGTAGTCCCCCAAAAGAACAAGGGTTACTGATTGTGAGACTTCTCCCAGCTGCTTATAGAATACTCCTTCTGCCTCTTCATCATGGGATGGGTGGTCTGTAAGAGACTCCTACCAAGATATTTGCCTTGCTCGCTTACCCCCCATTCTTACCCATAAACACTTGACTTTTCATCACCACTGTCCAGATCTAGACAATCAAAACACTCCCTTACACACAGGGCTATCCCACAGAGCTTGCCTATTTCTTCTGAAGACCTCATAGTCATCCACTGCAGCAGCATTCCAGTTGTGCAAGTCATCCCACTGTGTTTTTGTTACTGCAGGTACATCGTTTTCAAGCTGCACAATGGCTTCCAACTCCTGTTTATTACCTACACCATGTGCATTGGTGCAGATGCACTTCAGTTGGGCTCTTGATCCTGGCACCATTTTTTTGGGGAGAAGTCCCAATTTCTATGTGACCATTATCAGGCACTTCCATGGCTTCTAATGCATCAACAACCCTCCTGCTTTTGCTGCAGCTTTGACATCCTCCACCTCCATGGAGACATCAGACCAAAGAACCTCACTAGCACACCACCTCTCAAGCATTGGCATGCCACCCCCAGACTTATCTCTAGCAAGCCCGATTTTGTCCCTTTACCACTTCAAATCTAATTTAAAAATCTAATAATATATTAAAATGCACAAACAAACTAAAGAACACAAACTACTGTGCTCACACACCTATTAGTCCCATACAATAACATAAAAAAGCATCTTCTCACACCTACATCTAAGGTCACACTCAGCTTTTTCCAACAGCTTCAACATAAGCAACTCTTAAGCAAAATTAAGTTTCCTGACATATGGAACAGACAGTTAAGGTTAAAACCAGCAGGTTTAGCTTTAAAGCGCAGACAATTTTTGCCAATATTAATGTCTTCATCTCAGACAAATGGTTATTAAAATTACTAGAAAAGCTATTTTATTGCTGCTTCATCAGACCAAACAACAAAGCAGTGAATCAAGGCAGGGAGCATATTAAAGTGCCTTTGGTGAGAATCCTGAATAACACCTCCCTCCTCACAACTTGCCCACGTCCTGATTTTAAGTTCTGGTGTCTGGCGGGTCTTTTTTCAACAGGATGGTTAGCAACACACCTTGAAGAAACTAAATGCTACTAATGCATTTGAATGGGGACGAAGTGGCTAGTGACCCCACTAATAAGGTAAATCCTAGGACTGGAATGTCATAGACAGGAAAAGGGAAGGACACAGCAGAGAGCAGGGACCTATCACCAAGACCACGCTTCTATTTACACAACACAGCAACACACAGACACCAGAGTCAGCATCCCATCCAGCCATTGCACCAGCACGGGGTGGAAAAACAGAGCATCCACAACACATACAACACATCCTCTGTGGCAGGAGGAGGCAGGATTCAGCTGTCCCCACAGACATCCATGCTGCCCATGGCAGCATGATGCTGACTTGACATCAAGGATCCCTACGCACCCTCCATCCTGCATGCAACACTGAAGTCTGGCAGCACAAGGAGGCGGGTACGGGTGGTTGATCGGTGTCAAGGACCGGAAACAAAACAGCAAGAACCCTTCATAAAAACCCCACAAGTGGAATAGAGATGTAAGTGAATGATTGTTTGGGCTGAATGCAGGTTTTCCTGAAATCCCTCATGACTTTTAGTTTTTGTGAAGTTTGCTTCCTTCTATTTTCCAACAACAACTGACAAAATCATGTACGTTTTGGTGCTGCAGAATTACACATCTATAACTCCAGCTGCACAGAATCCAACAACAGCTAGCAAGATTCTCAATAGCTACAGCAACTTGCAAGAGTAAAACCGAGCATAGCATTGCTTCTTCATGGGATTTTCTCCTTCTCCACTACAAATGAACAGATCTCTGGCTCTTACTCAGTACTGTCAACCCTGTGCGTCCTTGTCTTTTCAATGGGTTCTCCAAAAAGTAGCATACTAATGAAAAAAACCTAAAAGTAAAATAAATGTAAGAACTGTCATTCTTTTTCTTTCCTCTTATTCACACATACTTCTCAAATTCTTAGCACTTTGGTTCTTTTTGCTAAATTTTCTTCCACAGCCAGTAAAAACCCTTCATGAAAGCAGAGAACCTCATGCCAGACAAGTGCAAGATTTCAGTCCTTAGAACAACACTCAGGTTCACAAACCTAAAAACAGGCAAGAGACTCTGCCACTTCCACTCCATCTCCCAAAAACAGCAAAAAACCCCCCCCCAAACCAACACTGATAAATTGAAACCACCCTGATAGAGCTTTATAAACCTGTAGAGATTATGGCAATTTGGCTTTAAGGAAAAAGTCAGTCCAGGAGACAAGAGATAAAAGAAGGAACAGACAAATGCACAGATTGAATGTTTCAACTAAGACCAGGAAGGGCAGTTTTCAAAAGGGAAAGACTTTTTTTAGGAACCAAAGGGACAAGATAGGTTTAAGGATGTTTAATACTGTTTTCAAATAAACAAAAGCAATGTCTGGATTTCAGCTGGAATAGAGTTAATTTTCTTTCCAGTAGCTGTGCTTTGGGTTTAGGATGAGAATAATGTTGGTAACACATGGATGTTTTAGTTGTTGCTAAGCAGTGTTTACACTACATCAAAGACTCTTTGGCTTCTCACCACCCTGCCAGAGAGTAGACTGGCGGACACTAGGAGCTGGGAAGAGACACAGCAGGACAGCTGACTGAAACTAGCCAAAGGGATATTCCATACCATATGATGTTATGCTCAGTATATAAACCACGGGGAAAGATGGCTGCGGGCTGCTGCTCAGGAACGGGACTGTGGTGAACAACTCCACTGTGGATCACTCGTTTTATATACTCTGATTCTTTTACCACCATCATCATTATCATTATTTTTGCCCCTTCCTTTTCTGTCCTATTAAACTCTATCACAACCCCCAAATTTTGCCCTCCCCCAATTCTTTCCCCATCCCATGGGGGGCAGGGAGTAAGCAAGTGGCTGTGTGGCGTTTAGCTGCCTGGATGGTTAAACCATGACAACTAAGCAAAAAATTACAACATTTAATGGCTTCATTAAAGAAATGTTCAAGCTGTAAAATACTGAGAGTTTGAACACATGCTTGTGACACTCTTAAGAGCACTACTGTTGTCTGCCAGAGCTGCAGGGCACAGCTGAATGTCACAACAAAGGCATTCTGTCTGCCTGCTGCAGCCAAGCACAGCCAGTTCCAACTCCTTTGGCTCCAAGCTGTCTTCACCTTTTCCCTCTTCACCCTCCCCAGTCATCTCTCCTTTCTTCATTGGATTAGTTAAGGCAGAAAAGAGACAGAGAGGTTATCTAAAACATTGCAAAACAGGGTACACAAACATCCTAATAGATGCAGGAGACTACATGTGCAAGATTTCCTTTTCAGCTGCAGTAGACATGAGATCAGCTGAGTAAGGTGTTGGCCGATACCCAAAGTTTGCATAGAAAGTTCACGGAGTATACAATTAAACATCATTAAATATAAACACCCATTGGCTCACAAAGTCCCAGAGCTGCAACACACTGGAGGCTGTGACACCTTAGAAAGCTCTCTGTATACTTGGCTCATTCCTGTAACTCTTTTCCTAAACATCAGCCCTCAACATAATGGTTCTTACATTCCTAATTGTGCTGCCACACCATGCCCCAAAACTTTGCACAGTGGAAACTCATGTAAGGCAGCACAAGTCAAACCAACCTACACTCCCCATCACTGCACAATCACCTACCCTTGCACTGACCCAAGACAAGTACCAGTATACCAATACAGACAATCCAATTAGGAAAATGACTGTTTGGCATTTTCCATTCCTTACGCTTTTTATAACATGGCTTAAGATGAACTTCGGCTGGTTGCATCAAGAGGGAAATGCACTGCTTTGTTGAGTAAAGACATTTATGCAAATGAGAGCGTGTGGAAACAACTTCTTCCAGGAACAGTTTCTGGGAAGAAAAACCACAGTACATTACTCAGGAGTGAAATAGTTTTGTGTTGGTTTTTGGCTGGTTTGTTTGGTTGTTTTTTGTTGTTGTTGTTTTTGTTTTGTTGTTAGAAAATAAAAAAGCAAAAAAACAACCAACATATATCAGCTCCTAAAATAATCCTAAAATTAGCATAAATGCAAACTGAGTAGTAAATGCAAGCAGCCAAAAAAAGGGAAAAAATATATTCAGTGCAGCACAGTAACTTCAACAGTTGTTTCTATGTTGTGGTTTCCTTACATGTAGGGAACAACATAAAAAACTAAAACAGAATCCTGATTAACTCGGAAAACCATAAAAAAAAAATTGCATGTAATGAGATTCAATTCAACCACACAGCAACAATGTAAAACAAGGTATTTTTGACCTTGTAGGCCCCTATTACTTTGTACAGAAACAATCATTCCATTTTCTACGTTGGTATTTTCTGAAGAAGCACCTGGCCTTCAAAAACACAGCTTTATTCAGAGAACTGAGGCCATTTGGCTTACAAAATTAGACAGACTATACTACAGAGTCACTGTTTTTTGCACTTACATCTGCCTGCTAGGAACAGATTTCCCTACATCTCCTATGTTCCAGCCCATCCTCCAGCTCTGTGCCAAAGTCCTAGGTAATATGGTAGAAGTGTTACTCAGAAGCCAACAGCCATTTTGGTTACAAAAAGAGCCTGTAATGCTTAGGTTTACTTTCCTCCACTTTTAAGGCCCCTTTTTATGCTTTTGTTAAACAGACTGCCATTACTGTAATATGAAAGTGACTGGAGTGGTGCCTAAAAGTCCAGAAAATGCAGAGTCCAAAGGAAAGGCCACAAAAAAATCAGAGGTTTACACAATCCACGTCAGGACTTTTGACAGTGGCAGTATCAAAGCTAGAAGGATGCTGCAGGACGCTGCCAAAATGAGTCATTAGTTTTCTTTCTTATGAGGGAGGAACCCTTATTTAAATCCTTTATAGACAGAGAATATCTTCACCACCACAGAATGAAGTCAGGCTGATTTAGGCTGGGCCTTGAATTATCCCCATGATCTGACAGGGGAAACAAAAAAGCATCCCTGAAAACAAACGCAAATGAACTCCTAGCTTAATGTAGCAGTGTATTCAACAATGAATAACTCATTCCTCCCCCATCTCTTACTAGCTCTTAGCTGGTCACTGCTTTCACTTAAGATGGCTGCTCTTCCATTCTGAGAGAGGCAGGCTACATCATTCAAACTCTATCTGTGGATTTGTAGGATTACACTGGAAAAAGCGAACAAATTCTGTAATTTAGTGGGAAAGAACCACAGGATAGCTCATTTTTCTGCAGCACAATGAACTGCAATAGTTACTTAGTAAGCACACAGAGAGTAATAACTGTAATGATCTCCACAGGTTGAGAAAATATCTTCTTCATCAGCTTTAACTGCAATGTTTTTAAAATTTCTGTGGTTTCCCAAGCCATCCTGTCTCCACATACTTGTACTGCACTGCTTTAGGTTCACCTCTAATTCTGGACAGCAGCTGGGTGAAATTTGAGCACGGATCCATTAATTCAAAAACACAATTAACTTATTTTGGACTTTTTTTCACATCCAAGGAGATTTATTTTAAATACTAAGTAACTCACCCCCAAGACCCCAAATCTCTCACAAAAGTTCCAACCACAGAGAAAGTCAATTTCAAAGTTGTGATTAAGGATTACGATGGCATTCTCCTTCCCGTACTTGTGGTAACTCTCTGGGTCAGTATAAAGGGTGCAATCGGTGCCTGACCACCATTCCAGCAACATCACCATCTCTGAAACAAAGAACAAGAAATACGTGAATGTACACAGTATATGCAAAACCACAAATTAGTAACATGTTGAAAACATCAGTCACCTCAATGGCAGGTGGCAAAGAAAGGGCTGTAATGAAGAACACGCAAGAGGGCTGTTTAAAACACAGCTAAGCTGTGTTTACAAGCTGGAAAGTGGTTTCTCAGCAGTATCCTAGTGACTATCATATGCCTTTCATTTCCTATTTGCTTATCCCATTATCAAGCACAGGCTTGTATTGTAGGCTTTGTATTTGTTTTGCTTGGAACTTTAAGTCTGACCACAAGACTTGTGAATCAAACCTTTATTTAGCGAAATCACTCTGGTCTGGGGCACAGGAAGTTGAGGTGAGTCAGTAAAGCCAAGAAGCTCAGAGAGCTCTATCTCCATGGAGATGGAAAAAGAAAATCTAAAAGCAATGGCTCTCCTCAAGCAACCCATGTCTTGAGCTGGGGGTACCATGGGACTAAATGAAAGCTGCATGTCTAGCACTGAAAAGAAGAGGATTTAAGGGACACGTTTGCTTCCGGTCAAAGCTGTCATGGAAGTTCTGAACCAAAGCAAAGGTCTAATGCAAGGGGTTATTCTTTGTTAAGTGAAACGTATCTCCCTCTCAGAGCAGAGCTGTGCCACGTGAATGCCTCTGCTGGAAGGACGAGACATCCAAGATGCTCTCCTGGCTTAAAACAAGCCTGAAGGCACCAAAAATGCTCATTCACCTCAGGGAAGATCAAAACCAGGCCAGCCTTTGAAACACATTTGAATTCCTTTCCATTTTAGTCCCCTACTGGTCACAACTAGTGACAGAAAACAGAAACCAGCCAGGAACAAGTTCACATTTTCAGCCATCATGAGTAAAATTAACTGCCTGAAGCTCTTGGATGACATTCTGCTGTACACTGAAGAACAGGCATTAATGACATGAATGAATTCTATCTAACAGTATTACAGCCAGGCTAATAGACAATGTCTTTTGATTTGATTAAGATAACATTACCTTAATATGATAAAAGTATGTTTATGGTACAGATAAATGACTGACTTGTCAGTCCACCTGCTTATTTCTAATCAGGGAAGGTGACTACTACTGAAGCAGAAGTATGTATTACTCAGTGTAAGTATATATTATGCATCAAACAATAGCCTGAGATGTGGAGGGAGTCCTGAACTGCCATATGCTAACCAGGGAATGGCAGATTTCACTGACTGCAAACTAATTTTCCAGTGAAAGCCAAAGATATCCACATCTCAGTGAGGCAGCTATGAAGACACAGAAGCATATACCTTGAAGACTTCCCCTACAAAGAGCTGCCTTGTGAAACACACTCAGTGTTACAACTTTCTAAGGGTGTAGCTTTCTATTAGATTTATATTGGAAATAAAAGCCCTTCGCTCCCCAAAACACAGCAAAATTGAGTAATAGCTGAGGGAAAACAACCCATGCCACAATGTAATTTGCAAACATTTATGGAATCCACAGTCATATCCTAGGGCGGAACACAATAAAGAAAATTAGTGACAGGATTAGATCTTTTGATTAACTAAGAATCCAACTAAGAGAAAAAAATGACTGTCACATGACTTTCCTTCTTTTTAACACCTACTGCCATTAAATCTATTCCCTAAAAACACACACACAAACAAACAAACAAAGGCAGAGATGATGATGGTAAGGCTCTCTTAACAGAAGAGCCAACTTTACCTGAGAAAAGTCATTCCACTTCAAGTGTGGATTTATTTTGTCTTTTCCTAAGGAATTTGAACAAAACTACTAATATATCATGAATCTCACTATACAGGTGTGCCACATGCATAGAGCTCTTCAGTTTTATATATTCAGTTTCAAATACATTCCAAAAAAGCATAGGCAAAATTATTTCTAGATGTACTTTGATTTTTCAGGCTTCACATGAGCAGGATTTTTGTTTGAATAAATACTGCAGAAACAGGTCCCCATCCCTCACCTCACATGCCATCTGTCACTGGTGTGCTCAGGCAGTTGCTGCAGAAACACAAAGCAGGCACTGAACACCGTTGTATTTAAGTACAGTAAATACCATCTGCCAGCCTCTAATTTCTTAACATGTTTATTTCCCTCGTCTTCCCTACTCTTTCTTTCACCTTCTTCCCAGCCTCCTTTCTCCTTGTGGATCTCGAGCAATGATAAGTAGTGTCAGTTTGTGCTACTCTTGCATTGTGTCACCAGCTTACTTCCACAGCCTTCCACGGAAATTTATTACCCAGCAACTCGCTGTGGTGGCTTAGCCACACAAGGTCACTCGTTCACACTCTCCTTCCCCCCTTCACAGGACACAGATGATCAGAGGAAGTCTCCTCCTTTGTACACCAGTCATACTGAATAAGCAGAAATCAGTTGCATACTGGGAAGAAAAAAAGATTCTTTTGCTCCCAACCAGGGCTGGTCTAAGATTTCTAAGGCTTCTCCACACCCCCTTTGATGAGGTTTTGGAGTTTCAACACCACAACTGAGCTGATAAATACATATTTAAGCACGTAATGAGGGTTCCTACCTTTCAAAGCAATTCCTCCAGTGACACTTTCAAACAATTAAGGCAAAGGAAAGAGAAAAACCAAAGGAACTTGAAATCTCCACTCCCTGCTTTGAAGGCAGAGTCCTTGCAGAGCATTTCAAGAAGAAGCTGATGGCAGAGAGAAATCTGCCACATCTGACTTCAAAGACCTAATATGGGTACCCTGTGTACTTACAAATTTTGAGGTTTTTTTTACCTTTCTGAAATAAAAAAAACCCCCTCATCCTGTTTCAAATAATATCCCTACCCCCTGCAAGAGTAGATCATTTTCTAGCCCTTCACTGCACAAATCTGAGTTGCTTCAATGCCTGCACTTCTAGAACAAGTAACTAGAAAAAAAAATCTCCAAGGCAGAGCTGAACTATAAGTCGTTATATGAAAAATAACATCTAAGGGAAGAAGGGAAACACACAGACTTTATTGAGACTTCCACCTCAAAGTTTTGCAAGAATGAGTCATTAAAACAGTTAACACTGTTTTTCTGTAGAAGGTGTTAGTAATTCCTTTAGCTAACTACTCTTGATAAGGACCAGATGACCTACTGTGGTTCCTTCCAACCTCATCCATTCTGTGATTATGTGATAAACCATGGAAACATTTGCTTACAAGACTAACTATTAATTACCTATTTTAAAGTGCCATTAAAAGCATAACTCTGTATTGACTCAAAACGTACAATAATTTGAAGATCTCAAGTACGTGCATAACTATTTAAGGAGCTACAGAGCTGCTTCCCTCCATGACACTCTTCATTTCCTTTAATCTCTTCATTTTCTTTAATCTATCAAGGCAACACAAGAAAAAAAAACTCAGAAAATTCTTATGGGAATACATGGTAAAAGCACAGCAAACTCTCCAAAACAAATAAAAGAAAGACAAGTGGGCAAGCTGTGACCACCAGTTAAAAGAGCAGACAGGGTGAATGGCTGCATGATGAATGACTGCATTGCAAAGAAGACTGGGGAAAGCGTTTTAAAAAATGCAAAAATAAGGCTTAAGACAGACTGACAGACAGCATAGCCTAGAGTCCATGCCTGTCTGTAAGAGAATGACTTGCAATAACTTACTACCTTTCCAGATTTTCAGACTACACCTATTAGGTGCACTTCCCAAGCATTTTTCATAGAATGAAGTCTACAGGTAACTAAGAAAAGCAAGTCTGTATCTTCCCCTAGACTACTCAAAAGCCCTTTGTGTATCATAGACAGGGTTAAACCCCTGAATGACACCTACTACATTACCTGCAAAACTGCCTGAGAGGTTTTCAAAATACTTCCAAGTATTCCTTACACAGGCTATTCTAGTGTTGCACTCCGCTGTCTAACCTCACCAGGCATTTATTTCTGGTCTCTACTTCCTTCTTCTCTGCAGGAGCTGCAAGTAATTATGAGGGAAACTTGAAGGCAGGAATTCTGCTTGCATTGATTAGTACATGAAACTGGAGCTCAGAGATGGAATACTGCTACATGTCTACAGGAAAAATTTTCAAAGTAACTTATTTTTATAAAAAACCACCTTTCCTGTGAGGGGGAACCAAAACTAGTTCTTGGGGGGAAAAAAACCCTGCAGCTGGAAAGTCAAGCAATGCCTCTCCCCCTTCCCCAAGATCAGTGGGAGGTCATTCAGGGAGCCCAGACAGACAAGGCATCAGATTTCCAGCTTCAGATTCTCTTCCATGCAGGTGTTGCACCAACAAGCTATAATGGAGTAATCTGGTTCACTCCCAGACAAACGTCCTGGTCTTCAACCTGTAGGAAAATTCTTAGGATGACTGGTTTTCTGTAATTCTGTGGTTTTCTGTGATTTTGTGGGCTTAAACAGAACACCAAAATCCAGCCCCCTCTTTCCTTAGCACCACCACCACGCCCCATTCCCTACCCCCACCATTTACCGCAGCTGGTGGCAAAACCACTGGTATCTTTGGACTTGTTTTCCCCTCCCTTGAAGCTGTCTTGCAGCAAAAGTGCTGGCTGAAGGCAGGGAGGGGTTATGAGGAATCAAATTTAAAAAGAAAAACAAACAAGCAAAACCCTTCTCTCTTGCCTTCAGGTCTGGTTTTGCAGATTTTTGCCCCATTCTCCATGAAGATCCTATAAGCAACTCCTTTGAATAACACTTCAACTAATTACATGGCTGTGCTTTTAAGAGAGGAAGGAAGAAATGGTGACTTTTAATTCCTCACTCATCACAGTAAGTTACTGGATGTGCTTGCAAGGACAGAGATAAGCACAGCACAGTCCCTTCATATATTCAGGTTCCAAGTCACGTTCATTTCAGCATTTGCTTGCAGGAAATTATTTTAATGTACTTTTCTTCAACAATCATACATTCCAACACAGGCAATGTGCTGCATTTGCCACAAATGACTGAGGACAATATAGCATATGCTTATCAAAGTAGTCCAACAAACAGTGAAAGAAACATGCTGCTTGGCAAGTTCCTACGACACCAACATTTGTTTTGTAGGGGTGTGAAATCAAGCAGTTGTACCTCTTCCGGATGTGGTTTCTTGTTGTCAGAAACACCACTGGCTTTTTCTACTCTGTGCAGAAGCAGCAGCACAGAAGAACTGCTTAGCAAAGAACAAATGGTTACAGTTCATTCACTGCAAGTCACTGTGCAAAAGGAACACCAGTCTCCTTCCAGTGCTTTCTTTTTAGCAGTTTCCTATACACATGCACACACCCCCCAAAAAATTATTTTTTAATTTATGCATCCTTGGCCTACTTGTAGGTTTTATTATTTTAAGCCTGCATATCTTTAAAAAATACTGTTCCTTCCAAGCTATTTGAATAAACCATTCACTGTTACAAATGGTACATTATGATCAGTAGGTTTATTATGGAGACCTCAACATTCACTTCTTCATGGGAATTAGTTATCAGTAGAAGGGAGATGACAGCCTGAAAGGAAGGCTAAAGCTACCAACCCCAGCTAGCGGGCGATCCTGAGAAGCTTGTGGGAAGAAGCGACTGACCCTCTTAAGGTAGAAAGTTAACTGAGAAGAAGAAACACGTATCTGTCCTGAGCACACATATATGTTTTCCATGTTGGTGGATTCATATGAGTAACTTCTGCTTCCTCTCAGAAACAGCCTAATCTCTAAATACTCTAAAACCAGTCAGAAGATAGCTGGAAAGGATTATTATGAAGCTATTGTTTATGTCACCTCCACAATGCCTGTGTACCTACATGATAGTATTCCAGAGACAATTCTGTCACTGTCTGTTCTGTATCCCTACTCTCCCTAAATACATACGTACCAACTCTCTTTCCTCTGACAGGCTAAATGGGTAAATAGATAAATTAACCTTCAATTTAATCTGAATTTTATCTGAATATTGCAATTTCTCTTTTAAACTTGAGGGTGGCTTTCTGCATGCAATTCCTTTCCAGTTTTTCAGGTATGTCACAACTGGTCTAATAAAAACAATACTTTTGACTACAAATCCTTTACATTATCCATTTTCCTTAACCCTTTCCCAACTGTGCTTAGCCAGACAACATCATCCCAAATAGTAAAGACCAGACATGCTGCAGCCTCTGGTTAACCGTGAGGACAGTGCCTGTCACAGTACTTCATGATGTCTAACAAACAGCACTTCTCACAATTCCCACCACACCCACAGCCCGTGGAGGAGCCACACAATGGAGGAGGTGGATGCCTGCCTGAGAGGAAGTTGTGACTCCATGGGAGACCTGTGGAGAGAGGGACTGTCCCTGAATGACTGCACCCCATGGAAGAGTAACTCATGCTGCAGCAGTTTTGGGAGGACTGTCTGCCTGTGGGATGGACTCACATCAGAGAAGTTCACGGAGAACTGTCTCCTGTGGGAGGGACCCCACGGTGCAGCAGGGGAATGACTCCTCTCCCTGATCAGCAGGAGAAACCACGGGTGATAAACTGACCATAACCCCCATTCCCTGTCTCCTTGTGCCACTGGGGTAGGAGGTAGATCTGGGAAGGAGGAAGGGCTGGGACAAAGGGTTTTTAAGGGCTTATTTTACTTCTCATTATCCTGCTCTGATTTTGTTAGTAATAAATTCACGTCATATCTCTAAGTT
The DNA here is from genome assembly GCF_009650955.1 of Corvus moneduloides. Taxonomy (NCBI): domain Eukaryota; kingdom Metazoa; phylum Chordata; class Aves; order Passeriformes; family Corvidae; genus Corvus; species Corvus moneduloides. The sequence goes on along the minus strand of NC_045478.1, from coordinate 84,152,263 downwards.
GAGCCTGTTTTGCCTGTGATGGTATTTAATGAGTGATCTCTCTCTCACTTCTTATCTCAACCCATGAACACTTCGCTGAATTTTCCCTCCTCTGTCCAGCTGCAGAGGGAAGTGAGTGAGAGGCTTTGGAGGGTGCTTGGCACCTGGACAGTGTTACCCCATGACACATGTACATCAACAATATGTTCTGCTGAGGGGGCTTGTTAGGATGCAGAAGGAACTCTGGAGAGTTATACTCTGAGTTATACTCTGGAGAGTTATACTTCAAGTGGTTATGTCACAACTGCTGTGTGGGGTCTGCACTATGAAGCGGATTTTCTGAATAAGAAATGTACGTAAGTCATATAATGAAGATTTTTGCTCTGTCCTTAGTAGAAGGAAACATCTTATCTCAGTGAGCAGTAGCTGGTGTCAGATTTCCATGAATATTAGATTATATTTTTTATTAAATTATTCAGTATTTGAGGTACAAATGATGAAGCCTAGTACATTCATCTGTACAAGCACAGACAGGCAGAAGAGATGAGTGCTGAGAGAAGAAACTTGGAAAGAGTAGGTGAGAAAACTTAAAATAAGGTGTTAAGTGCTCTGCAGTGACCAGTAATGCAGCACTTGATAGCCCTTATCTGATTAGTTTAGGCTTGCACAGCAACCACTTTCTAAAGAGAGAATCAAACAACTTTCATATTCTGGCACACAGACTCACCTTGGACAAAGCAAAACACCACCATCACACATCTCTCTCCTGTCATGACTTCAAGTATGGCCTCACATCATGCCTTACCCCCAGGGTAACTTCTGTGTCCCACTGATGAAGCTGTTGAAGCAATGAAGCTTAAATGAACATTACATATGATGTACTCCAGTTCTCATTTGTATGGTTAGGGTGGAATATTGCTGTCTAAATCCGAAAACAGAAGCTTAAATGAAGGCAGGGTGACCTACATTAAGCTTAAGTAAGTGCCATCTTAAAATAATAGAATCAAAAAATCAAATCTAGTAATTACAGAGTGGTTATAAATCTGGTCTCATAAAACACCAAATAAATGAACAAGTACTTGCCATCAGGTATTCAAATTTCTACAGTTTCTTTTCAAATATTTTGGTGATACCAGAAAGGCCAGGAAAAAAAAAGGGACTTCAAATCTAATACTTCCAGGCAATGTTCACGTAGTACAATAAAAGAAATTCCTATTAATAAACTTTGTGGATGATACAAAGTCAGAACAGAGCTTAAGAATTAGATGACCTTGAAAAGTAAGGTAACATAAATGGAATTAATTTTGATGGGACACATCATTGCATCATATCTTGCAGAACTAATAAAAATAGAGCCTCATAATTTGGAAATGACAGAGAAGAGAATTATCTGGGAACATTATTTTGCCACTGAACATTGCTGCTCCATTCATATTATAAAGTCCTAAGAAGGAAAAAGATGGCATTAGGATGTTTGTTCCTGGAGAGAAGGAATCACGCATTGCACTGAGAGAATCTCTGGGGCAGCACACCAGTACCAGACATCCATGCTCAGGAAGGAAACACTGAAACAAAGCAGATGCAGACCAGGGCTATCAGGACAACCCAAAAGGAGGAAAGTTTGGCTCACTGGAGCTTTCAAACAAATGCTAGAAGAGGACTGGGTGGGCTCCCCACGAATATGGCTTATGGATGAGGAAAGTTAACAGTACGGAAGAAGAACAATTTAAGCTAAATACCACTAGCACAAGAACATCCATGTCTAAAATGACTGAAAATACAGGCATCCAATATTCTGAAGATTCTTCTGATTACTTTGTCAGACAAAAATGCTTAGCAGCTCTGTAAATTGAGTAAGAATCATCTTAAGAAGACTGCATTATATCACTGCTAGAAAGTCAATGATTCAAGAACTCCATTCTAGTCCTATTTTCTGTAATTAGGAAAAAAAGTGAGATTTTCCAAACAGACTGCCTTACAGACCTCTCTCCTCTCTTCCATCACTGCTTGAGATACACACTGCAGCCTGAGAAACACTTTGCTACCACAGGCTGCAATGACTATTCACTGGACCAGGGGGAAAGCAGTATCTTGCAGCAATGAGCAAAGGCTCCTGTTTAAGCAGGGTAGCACCAGACAGAAACCTTTCCCAAAGGAGTTCTCTGTTGAAAATCACCTTCCAGGAGGCCAGGACTTCAAAATTCAAGTATCCAAATAAGTAAACATGAACCAGTTAATAGATGTCAGTCTTGTATTTATTGAATCACAGTTGACTTCTCTGACATGAGTCATTAGCATGTTCTTAATTATAGGGCAACCAGCATTGTCCATACTCAAGTCTCATGCTTTCATGCACAACAGAAGTACACACACTCATGAGACTGGTTTTATTTTGCCATATGCATTAGGGAAGTTATTTGACTCAAGTGAATCATGTTTAATCCACATATTTAGTAAGAAGACCCGGTCTCACATAATTTTTCTCCTTCTTGCATGTGATCTTGCAATAGCCTTAACTTCTATATACAGCAAGTTTATCCTCCATAGTTTCAAATCAAAAATCAAAAATTTCGGCTTTAGAAAGAAAGCATTTCAGAACAAGAGAGAAAATCCCATTATTCTTGCTGCTCTAAATCCATGCCATCAACATGTTTAACCTGCGTTTTCAGCTACTGACAAGAAGAGACACTATTTTGTCTCTGAGAAAACTGACTGATGATACAAAAAACTATGAGTTGCCAAAGAAAGCAATCTCCAGCATGAATTGGAAGAAAAGTGAATCAGGAAACGGAACAAAATGTAAATTACATCCTAAAAAAATCTACAATGTTTTTAAATAAAGCCTCTAGTTATCAAGAATTACATTTCACAGAGGTGCAAATACATAAAAAGAAGGAACTATGGTGTCTGCAGAATGGCAGAACAAGAAAACCAGGGCTAATGGCTTCTAAGGTTTCTGTACTTTTCCAGTAATATTTAAATTTGGCTTTTGATTTCAGGTAACTGGTAAGCTCAGGAGAAATATCTACATATTTCTGGATATAATATGCTACAAACGATTCATTTTTTAGACTCAAGTCAAGTCATCTAACTTCTACTCAGTCTTCTTATGCACAAGATATTCTATCTGAATTTCAGTAATGGAAGAAAAAACAGACCAAGTACCTGTATCGTATCATCAGAGTTAATGGTGAATAACCACAGAACCTCTATCACTGAGAACACTGTTCAGAACAAAACCATTACTCATTTTTCACTTGCATTCTATGAATTCCCTCTTTCTGCCTGTAATCTTACAGCATCTCATCACGTGAGGTCTTGAGAGACAAGAGCTATGTCCCAGTGCTTATTTTAGCTTCTTAATCCCTATCAGTGACTTTCACAAAATGTTCTTTAGAGGGACAATAAGGTCAGAAACTACAAATCAAACAAATGGCTTTCATGAATTAAAAATAAACTACTACAGATCAGATATACCTATCAAGTATTAAGCTGTGATTTTTGTCCTGGGTGCAGTCTGTAACCCTTCAAGATGATGTTATCCAAATACCTAAATATACAAAAATCCCCCCTTTTTCTCACTGAAGAATGTAATACGCATCAGAAAGTGCACATTCTATTAAGACAGACATACACCCAAAGTATACAACAATATTACACCACACATAAGGACACTAGTGCCTCTCAATTCACATTTAGTTTGATTATGCTTGCATTTCTCTTTCCTCAAAGCTTTTAGAAAACTAATCCACTGCTGGAACACTGCAACCTGCTCAGACAGCCTGCAGATCATGTGCTCCAGCAGGTGAGGATGCAAATGGACCGTTTGCTTGTCTAACCTCTCACTGCTCAAACTGAAAGGGTATCCACAAAAAAAGCATTACTGTCTTCCTGGTATGTAGTCCCAGTGGCTCAGTCCAACATGGCAAAAATTCTGCACAAAGAGGTAATAAGCTTTTTATTTTTTCCTATCTGTTGCAAGCAACAGTGTTGTACTCTTAGAACTATTTGTGTTGAATGATCTTCCTAGAAAACAGAGGTTTAGCTTACACAGTACATGGAAACCTTGCGTCATCAACAGGCTCCAAGTTTACCCTCGTCTATTCATTTTCCAGAAAGACAACTTCTGGAAGTTACAAAATGCAGGCTGTGCTTCCCTGGTAACCCAAGACATTTTCCTATTCAGTGCTTTGCAAATTATGAAGAGTAGCAGCCAAACACACCATTTCAAGTCGGTACAGGAGAAACAGTTATTGCTTCTCTTAAAAGGCACAATCTGACTTGTCACAGCAGTAGTAAAATAAAGGCCTGTCATACAAACAAGTCACGCATGTGTCAGGAGTAGAGAAGTATCACAAAATCATATGCATATGCACTACTGGTATTTCTGTCAACTTTATCACAAGTATTTCTGGCACCACAGAAAACAAAAAAGGAAACTTTTCAAGATTTAACAAGGGCATACAATATTACATAAAGTATACCAGGTACCAAAATATATATCCCATGATAAAACTGATCAAAACTGTAGAGAAATCCCAGAAAAAAAAGGCACCCTATTGCAAGTCATTTCCTTGAATTTAGCTTTATTCCTTTCTGAATTACCTTTACCACCTTTGTTGCCTCAACTTTCTCAGAATGAAAGACACACAGGATCCATGTGACTCACCAATTTGGATGCAGCATTTATCAGCTTGCAAACCAATGGAGGCTTCCCACCTTCCAGGCCACAGACACTACTGATTTACTATGGATCAAAATACTCTGCTTTAACTCATGCAGGCTGACACTTCCTCTTTGCTAAGGAAGACCTACAGCTTTTTAGAAACAACTCTTCTTGATGGCCATCCAGACTTCTCACAGGATTTCACACATGCAAAATTAAGAGAAGCACAGTAACAGCATCAGTTCTGGTTGCTCTATCAGACCTATCAAGGGCAGACTGCACCTGTTAAGCTGCCAGCTAGCACTGTGCCAGAGGTCTTTGTGGCTCTGTGCAGGCCGTTTGGATCTCCTCTAAAGTCTTGCCTAAAAAGCTGGAAAGCAGAAAGTCAGTGCAAATAAACACTATTTAGTGTTTGAGTTTACTGAACTGTATTTGAAAGGCTTAGACAATAACCTCCTCTGGTATCAATACTGCTGATTCAGTGTCTTTGCAACATCTTGCATCACAGTTGAACTAAGAAAAAGGGACAAGAAGAGCCTTGATGTCCTGTCTAATTAGGGGCTTGTTATTTGAAAATGGTGTAATTTTTACCAGTTCAAATCTTTCTCCAAGTGGAATTGCCATGAAACCCAATAGCAGTGGAAGAAACATCAGCTTGTTCAGCTGAAGGACAGAAATCACTCATGTTCTAGGTTGCTGTGAGCATCATTCCTTCCAACTTTTTTTCTGACTGCTAAAGGTGTGACTGAGAAGCTTGTGAGACAAGCTTCTAGCTTCTGCTAGGGGTCACGTAAAGGTTTTTCCAACAGCCTGCCTCTGTAGGAAAAAGCTTGCATGGAGGCTTCCACAAGGAGAAACTCAACTCACAGTCTTCCAAATCTAGATGTTGCAGCATATCAGATCATTCCTTGACATAGTAAAGCAGTGCGCAAGCAAGCAGGTCTCAAGGTTCAACACGGAAGACTTTGATTTATGAACTTTATGCAAGAGGTACATACTCCTGAAGAGCAGAGCTTCTACTGAGGGTGCAGCCCCAGTTCTGAAGAGCAAATTTCTCTCTGCTCTTAGCTAAGAAAAAATAGCTGAACAGTAAAGAAAAAATAAATCTAAAACAAGATTCAAAATGCTGTTCTAAAATACACTTCATTTTTGCAAATCAGAGCTGGCCATTTATCAAAAAACTCACACAACAAGGAATGTGGACAGGAAGGAAGGTTTCACCGGCCATCTACCATCCCTTGGAGGAGGGGACAGAGGGAGCCCTAGGCTGGCCAGAGCCCACTGCTCCCCTGCTAGATGTAGAGAGCTAAGGCAGGGTATGAAGTGTACAGAATCAGTCTTCAGGCAAGCATGCAAGGCAGTGCTCTTTTACAGAGCACAGGGCACACACAGGCTGCTGAAAAAGGAGCTCACTGATAATTGCTCAAAGGCATGCACTGCACAGAGGCAGCCTGTGACTAGAATGATATGCTAAAAGGAACACTTCATAAGTGTGTCATTTTGAAAATTGAAGTACAAACAAAGCTTTCACTTTGAAGTGGTAACAAATCACCTCCTCCCAACACTTACTAATTTGTCAGCATAACTTCAAGATAAAAATTACAGATTAGGAAAAAGGCCAATATGTTATGCTTTTAAAAACCAAACCAAAGACTGATGGTGCACAGATTTTTTTCCCTTCACTTTTCTTATTTCCCTCAAACATACACTGACATTTACTTAAGTTGGCCAGATCGTCAACTGGCATAAAAATAATCTTTTTCTCCTGTCTAATTACTGTTAACACCATGCTGAGTTACACAAAATAAGGATTAGACTCATCACACCTACTACAAAGCTAAAAGCTTTATCTGTGCTTTGATCTTCTTGGCAATTTCACCTCAATAGCTGCTTAGTAACATAAAATTAAAACCTGCATTTACATGTGCATAAAGTGACTAATGTACTAAGTGAAAATATGTTGCTTTATTAAAACATTATGGCTGTGATTTTGAAGGCTGACATCACACAATGATAGTTCTGGCGCTTGCTGTGTCTCGGCTCCTTGACCAAGATCCATTTGATTTTTTTACAAGATTAAGACAACAAAACACTATTGATGAAAAGGGGATTCACCCTTTTTGATGCATTGTCATCAGTGGTTTCTCAGATGAAACGTACAAAACAAAATAAACTACAAATAGTTTAATACGGCCAAGCCAGCATTCCTGTAACACAGCCACGCTGAAATTGCTTTGGGAACCAAGATCAGAACCAGATCTAATGCAACGGCATACTGAAAGCCAGAGTGGGCTTTCCTCATAGGGGCTATGATAGGAACCAAAAATTAGTGGGTAAGACCAGTAAATGAAGGCATGTCTCTAGTATTTGAACCAGCATTTGGTCTGGGCACAAGCCTTGCACAGGAGCCTTCCAGTTACTGCATGCGTTGTGGCACACCACCTCAGTTCCTAGCTTCACTCCAGTTCCCATTCCCATAGTGCCTTCTCTCTCAAAACACATGCAGATAATTCAAGTTTAATCAAATAGATTCTCTCCTTCTAACATAACATCCACAAAATGTAAAATCTATTATTTCTTAAGGTGAAGAACAAATTTTAAGTCAGCATATGTAATCTTGAAAAAAGTTTCAAGTGATCCTTCCTTCTCTAGTGCAATTCTGAGCTAGAGAGTGGAAGAACATGGAAACAAGTTTTGTCCATTTCTTTAGCCACTGTTTCTTTTAAACTATCTCCATGCTCTAAGTTAGAAGCAACCCTCCCTTCAGAAAAAAACAAAGAACAGCTGCACACTTCAAACATTTAATTTCACAGCTTTTTTCTGTCTGTTATCCTGACACAATCTGCCTACAAAACAGCTTCTTCTCTCCAAGTCACACAGTGTATGGAACAAAGCCAGCCTCACAAGTACAATGGATTTAACACACATACAGATCTGAAGTAGTCAGTGTTTTGAAATGCTCTCTTCAAATCCTTTGGGAAAATTAATTATTTAACAGCCACATGTCAGAGATATTTGTCTCACATCTGAAGGCTCCTCTTATCCTTCTTCCCCAAGGAATTTAGCAGTACTCCCACGTTTCAACAAACCAGCAGTTCCTCGCTTGGTAACAGGACCAGTCAGTGCGGATAACAATCAACCAGGCACCTCCTGCTCCTTTGTCCACCTGGACAGCCCCCAAAGGTCAGCACAAAGCTCTTTGTTGAAGGCCTAATGAAGCAGTGAAAGGAGCAGCAGGAATGACCTTCCAAACATAATACCCCAAATCAGTAAAGGTGCCCTTCCAGACAGACAAGTTGGTCTTACAGGTTTCTTCTACTAGCATTTATTTTTCATATCTCAAGAAAAAACATCCTACAGAAGTACCCACCTGCAATAGGAACTGCTCACATATGAAAGCAGATAACCTTCCTATTCCTTTTTTTCAGTCTTCCTTGCTTAATAATACAATCATGATTTCAGGACTTTTTTACAGCAAGAAATCAATGACACGAGTTGGAAATAAAGAAGAGACTCCAGCATCCTGACTCGATATGAAGGTCAAAGACAGTATTATCATTCCCACACTATTTGGGATAAAGTACTCAACAGTATTTTCCACTTTCTAACATTGTTCACAGGAACCACCATTGAAAAACAGTCCTGAATATTCCTACAGCACTCCAATATCCTGCACAACACAGGAAGAGCCCAGCATGCCACTGCTCTTAAAAGAGGTCCAATTCCCATCCCCATCTTTCCAACACAGAAAAGGAACTTTTCAAGGACTTATTTAATTTATGTGGCGCATACACTGAGCAACAGCATAGGACAGGTCTTACCCAATAATTTTAATTCAGTAAATCCCAGTGTAACTCACACAACTTGGGCTGCTTCATGCTGCAAACACTGTTTGCCATTCTGCTCACCTGCACTTGGCTAATTATCGGTTTATCAACTATCACTTGATTTCCACATGAAGAAATCTATCACATCTCAAAGATTCATGGATCTGCCATTCCAGCTTTTCTAATTCTCACCTGACAACTGCATGTACCAAAAGGAAGCTACAAGCTATCGCTGTACAACCAGAGAAATTTAAACCACCTTTCAAGAAACCCTGAATTTTAAGCATGCATTAAGAGCCTGTGAAGACATAAGAGAGACAAGTTTCATGGTAAACTTTAATCCAAGCATTAAGCTTTAATCCAAGCATTAAAAAAACCCCACTGAAAATACGGTGTTATACTGAAAGGAAAATGCACTATGGTCTCAATTTTAAACTAGGTAAATTAAGTACATAAAGAGGTATGTCAGTTATTTTGCCTGTATCCTGTATCTCCCTTATGAACACAAAAGGCAACACATGCTCAAATAATAAAGTTTTAATTTATATATTTTCGTGGGTAAAAATATAACCAAATCCATACAATACAAGCACTTTCCTGAATACTTCAAGCTTAACACCTCCCTTGCTATCTTTTGTCTTTGTACATAGAATAGCATTACAAAAGTCTGTCATATAGGCCCTACAGATAAATGGTATAAGTTTGAAGGAAGTAACAGATTCTTTAGCTCTCTATACTTAGATTGCCAGCATAGAGTCCTCAGCAAACTGCAGAGGATTAGCACACTGCACATCTTTGGATGAGATACCATATGAGCAAAGGGAAATACCTGGAAAATGTCAGAGAATGGTATGAGATTCTTAGGGAAAAAAAATCCAGTAGGATAGGAGAGTAGCTCCTTTACAGCAGCAAAGTAGTATTAATGAGAGCCCTGACAAAAACCTCCCAGCTGCAGGTTTCCAAAAAACAAGGGTAAGCTTCTTTAGAAGTGTCATCAAGAAACTGAGTAGGTACAATCACTATTTATATTTCCTTACCTAACACAGGCTGATACATTCATTCATCAAAATCTTTCATTAGCAGTACATATTGATTTCGGGATTTTTTAAACAGGGTCATATAAGTGCAGCATAAAAACGTTTATGTACAATGAAAAATCTCTCATGTATTAAGAAGCCCACTTGTTTTTAACTCTCAAAGAAAACCCACACTTGGAGATGCAATATACTGGAGATTCAATTTAGAAACACAGCTAAGTGAACTTAGAACCTTGAGAGAAAAGAAATGTTAGTTATTGACACTCCAGTGCAATTTGCTTGAGTACAGAAAAAGCACACAGATATAACATACTAATAAAAGTGTGCTAACTGAAGAGAAAAACAATCTGTACACAAACAATTGCACTGTAATCTCTTTTATGGTTCCTTATTTTGTTTCAAATGTTGTTTTGGCAAAGACCAAAGTGGGTCTGGAAAACAGGTAACTGCCTTTCTGAAAACAATCAGATGAAAAAATTGTTTTGCACACGTTTTTATTTGGCTTTTTATTCACAGTTGAAGGATTCCTACTTCTGAACACGGTGTTGGAAGAAACATGTTTAAGCATATACTGCTCCAAGACGGATGTAAAGGAAATTCAGCAACAGTCTCAGAAGCAAGAAAACTGTATCCTTAAGTAAGAAGCCATAACCTGAAGGTTGCAAACAAGTCACAGGAAAGAACCATCCAGCCACAGAACAGTATCAAGCATGTGCACTCAGAAGCTCTTTCATCTCAAGTGTCACACTGAAAAACCTCAAGTATCTGCTGAAAGGACATACTGGTTCCTACAGGCTTGGAAATCCTCCTGCAAAAAATTAGTCAGACACCAGATACTTTCACTGGACCAGCTGCTAAAATTCTTGTTACAGGATGAGCCTGAAAACCTACTCCATAAAAACCTGCTGCTATGTGACCATGATTTTGGATGAGGAAGAATCACATAGATGTAGACTTTCAGGGGTGCACATTGCTCAAAAGGGAGCAGCAGGGGGTAGAAGATGTAGCAAATCAATAGTAAATGAGACAAGACACAATGCACCTCACTTGGAACTTACACCAGTAGATCTATTCCCTGACACAGGAGAATTCAGAGCTCCCACAGTAGTCCTACCTGTGGAGGTACTGTGCTCCCCTGGAGAGTGATGGATTACTGCTAGTATGTATCTGCTTGTAACTGGCGATCAGTGAGCTACTCTCTGCATCTTTGCATGAAGTTCCCACTGCATCAAGGGACTATCCTTCAGATTCAGTACCGCTTTAGCAATAAAATCAGGCCTATAGCTAAAATGGAGTTTCTACAAATATGAAATTATCTTTTGATTGTGATATTCCCCCTTAATGAATAAACAACTGTAGCACCAAAATGTCTTCATATTCTGTGCTATGACATTAATCATTAGATATCATATTTCTGAGTTATGCTGTGTCAGATAGAAGTACTTTCGTACAAACACTCCAAAATTTACCCTAGTTCAGGAATCTAGGAAGCTTGCTGGCCAGATCTAATGATTAGTAAAAGGTGCTGGATCTTTGTGACGTGTGATGCCAGACACCAAACAGAATGCAGTTCACCTATTGCTTCCCTGCCATCCCTCTATCCAGTATGCAAGCTATAAACATCAGACTTCAGATCAGGAATCTGATGCAAAAAAAAAAAGAAAATGAAGACAAGTGACCTCTACAAAGGCTCCAGCAATAACAAAGTAGTATCAGTGACAGTGAAGATGCCCTTTTCATTAAAGATCAGACTAAGTGCCTCTCTAGCTCTTTGCTAGTCTTGTAAAGAAAGCATCAGTATCAAAGTATTTTCACATCCATTTTCATGGAAAAGCAGTCCCTTTCTCCTGAACTGAGAGCTGAGCATAACAGATCATATCCCTACAAGTTCCAGTAGGAACTCTGGTAAAGGTCATGCACAGATGTCATTCAAACACACCTTCACCATGCTCACACAGCATGCCTGCAATCAGCATACAGTCTTGTGTGATCCATTCAAGCTCAGTGTCAATATCTGAACACCTACGAAGACTGAGTAACAACTACAAGTAGCATAAAATGAGGACTGAGATGTTATTAGTTGATACAGCAAGTTAATGATAGTAGGGAAAATATGGAGGCATATGCTAGGCACTGCAGAGGACTTATTCATAGCAATTAATGCAATTCCACAAACACAATCTGGAAAAAAGTTCCAAGCTGTGATGGATGCAGCAAACACACACATACACACACTTTATCTTACTCTACCAGTAAAATAATGGAGAATCTGGTGCAGTAATTGCTCCTTCTGTCTTTCCAAATTAAAGTAGAGAAAGTCAAGGTTTGGCCTCAGTGGAGAATTGTTCAGTTAACCAGCAGCACTATTCATAAGTACATAACAGGTATAAAAGGGTATTAGAAAATAGGCTGAAGGAACACATTAATGAATTAGAGTAGATGACCCTTTAGGGTAGATGATTTCTACTGGAGTTTATTTTTTTTTTTAGAGTTTATCTACATTAAAACTAACATGGGCATTTTCTTAGCACACTCTATTTCCACAGTTACCGCCATGGCTTGGCCTGAGAGAAAAAGAGAAGGCTAAGGTGATGGTCTAGTTTTCTACAGGTTCAAATCAACATCTTCCCTTTGCAAGACTATCAAATCTGGCCTCCAATTTTGCCCCAGCAGTTATTGTAAACTTTCCACAGTCTTTACCAGTGGCTTTGTATGGACGTAGTGTGTGGAACTAAGATAACAAAGGCTTATGTGGACAAGTAGCTCTTGAGGAAAATATATTTTACATAGATTACTCAACACAACATTTCAGAGAGGCGAAGAAAGTGTCCTACGAAAACTCTTTGCTACATCAACATTAACAAGCATAACTCAGGTTGCTTTATAAATAAAATACTGTAAGACTGTATTAAGGACACTGTACCACACTTTGACAACACCAGGCTGCTTCCTCTGCAGCATAAGATGGTGGTAAAGACAAGTGGAGGAAGAAGAAAGTCCTACCTCTCTGGGTCCCTCTTGCTTCCCAGCTCTTCCCAACTACTTAACTGCACCAGAGATGAAAATTCTCCTCTCTGCCTCAGCACCACCTTCATACAAACAAGTAAAATGGCTGAGGGCTCCTCTAAATGCCAAGAAACAAAGGACTGAGGATTAGCATGGCCCTGATACTACCACAAAGCCTTGTTCAGATATTCAGTCCTCACATTGCAAAACCTATAGTTGTACACGGAAAGAATTAGCTTTACCGTGTTATAACAGTCAGTCAAAATGATGGAACTTGAAGTAGTTCTCAATTTCCTCTGGTTTTGTTTCTAGGAAGCTCAGTCATAAGAAGAATCAGTTTCCATCCTGTTTTTGCTGCAGTCAATGGACAGGCATCAGGGTGCCTCTTTCTATGCAAACAAGGGCCTTCCCCTCAGCAGGATCTACAAATTGCACCCTACACAGTGTAACTTTACCCAGAGGTGTAATAACACCCCTTTCACGGCATGAGAATAGGTATTAGTACTACTATAATTTATTTATGAAGGCAGATTAGAAGCTAAGTCAATTGCTTTTAAGGCCCTTGTGCACCTGTCCACACGACCGTGTCATTACTGGCAGGTCTTTTGTTTGTGCAAAGTTCACCTGGTGCAGAGTCAGCAGGAGGCCAGTTTGCCACTCACCCTGAGAACGAGAAGCTCATTTCCCCCCAGTACAGTGGCAGTGAGAGGACAAGATAACAATGACTGCTCTACTCAGAGGCAAATACCTCCCACCCAGCACCTCTAAAGAAGCCATGTATCCTGTACGTGCATGTCCCATTATCATAGTCCAGGCACGTGTCCTGACCAGTCCATAGGAGCCCAGCACACTCTGCTTGACCTGGGGTTGCAGTTCAACAGCCAAGCAAGCACAAACTGATTTGGGAAGTACAAAC